>NC_134476.1:8492317-8576353 GCF_964194025.1 Convolutriloba macropyga
CTGGTAAGTTAAACGTTCTTTGATTTCTAACTATATTTAAGAATCCAATTTGGATCAGATTTTTAACTACCCCTGTCAGACGTGAGTTGATTGCGTACAGTCTGTTCCAATCACAATTGTTCTCAACTTTTCATGTTTGCTAAGGGTAAAGATTTTGTGCAGAGTCCCAATGCCGTTTTTAAGAAAGAACTAGGTGAAATGAAAAAGCCCCATCTTCTGTCTTCACCTGAATAAAATAAAATTTTATCTCGATGTGCTTGCCCTTCTTGTGCAAGACTGGGTTTTGGCAAAGCCTGATACAACTCTGGTTGTCCTCTCCAATTGCTATTTAATGTATCTGTTAGATGCCAAAAATCCTCTAGAAGTTGCTTCAAGTACAGCACTTCTTCAACTGCTAATCTATTGCCCCGTTATTTTGTTTCTGATGAGCAAAGAGCAATTGAGTCGTGCTTCTTGAGACCTCAGCTGAGTGCTGCGCAACGTCCGTTGAGCTTCAAGTAGTAGCCCGTCGATGATTTCCTCTCCTTGTCACATCACCAGACCAGCCTGCATCACTTCCACCTACTCAATCATAACTTTTCTCTTTTGTTTTAGAAGGTTTTAAACCTTCTGAGCCTTGAATATATCCAGGAAATCGTTTTTCGCTTATGCAGTGTTGATTGGAAGGTGCATCCATGTGTCTATAAAGAATATTGACTCTGATCCTGATATCTGGCCTCGTCTGTTGGGGCAGATAAAGAAGTGATCCCGCCAAGTTTTTTGTAATTCTTCTGATCCACTTCTTCGTTTCGGTTCTGTCCTGTCTGATGTTTCAGTTCAAGTCAGCTAGATTCCTTGAGGGTTTGCATTGATGCGTTGAAAAAGCTCATGCATTGTTTCTATGTAGCGCTCATGTTCGACCGTGACTATGCTCTCTTCTCCTCTAATTCTGAGGCCCAGAAACCAGTGAACTCTTCCCTCTCTCTACCATTTAGACTGTTGCCTTGAGTGTTTCATTGACATCAAAGAATACTGTCAAGCTCCTTTTGGTATTATGGTGTCCGTCAAGCCATATCAAAATAGAGGTGTGGCACTCTATCTCTGCTGCCGCAAACAAGCAATGATTGTTCCTGCTTCTGCCTAAACCCTGCATCAGTAGGAAGCTCGCCAACTCTTTGCACTAGTTGTTAACAGCCTGTTTTCAAATATATGTTAATTAGTTCACTCGGTAAATTTGATTTCTCCACCTAATCCTTGCTTCACGATTTTCTGTGGTTGTTCCAGATACAAGTATTCCTCTATTGGTGAGTACAAGAAAGCCGTCTTGACATCAAACTGGTGTCTCATATGGCCCTGCTTTGCTGATAGTTGAAGTAGAATCCTAAATGCCTCTTGCTTACAGGTAGGCGCCAAAGTCTCAAAAAGATCCAAACCTTCAATTTGTTTGAAGTCCGTCGTCACATAGCGTGCTTTTTGTTCGCCGACTTGACCACTGAGTACCAATTGCACTTTGTAGCCCTTTTGCCCGGTATGACGTTCCCAATCATCATTGGCTTCATAGACTAGCTTTGTTTCTACATAGTCAACCTCAGTTACAGAAAGGTGGTTTTTCAATTCTCCAAAAATTTGTGGAACCTTCCCTGCTCATGTGTTTCATCGTGCTACGCTCTGTTCGCTTGCTCCAGTACATCTTCATTTACGCCAAATGCCTCTGACTGAGAAGTAATCTCTATTACTATGTTGTTGCGACTCTAAGTAGTAGAACTCTTGTTGAGGTAGACTCTTCATCTAGTGCTGCTTCCTCAACATCCAAGTCATATCGTCTGAGTGTCATTTTCCCAGTCTTCAGGCTCTCTGAGTCCTGCAACTCTTCCTTTGTTGCAGTAGATGTGCCCTGTCTCTCTTCGTTGCCATCGGTTTCCAGATCTCCAGTTGCGGTTACTCCTAATCCAATAGGTCAGGCGTCTCTGTATTGTCAGGGAGTGAGCTTTTTTCGAACTCCTTGATAATCTAATCTCGAGCTGCAATCACGTTGCGTGAGTAAAATATGAACACAGGATATCCACATGCGCCCTCAATTTAACCCAGAAATGTTCCTTCTAGTGCCCTGGGTTCAAATTGGCTGACATGTCTGCACCCTTATTCGCGAAGAATGCAACCAAAGGACTTGAAGGTTTATGTTATATATAAGGATTATGTTGCTGCGTTTTACTGTCCCCTTCCTCCTGAAGTCCTTGGCAAAGTGTCCAAGGATCCCACACATAAAGCGGCTTCTTTTTTGGGTCTCTTCTTGAATTCACTGTTCCCTGCTAGTGCCAATGAACCGCTTGTCCCTTCTCTTTCTTTTTGTATGACAAAATTCTCAGACTTCATTGGCAGACCAGTGAGGATCAAGGCGTCGAACACTCTTCCCTTGCTTCTTGTAGCCTTGTGTGCAGCTAATGTTCTTTGATGAAACTATCCGATTCCTCAGAACTCAGAGCTCCAGTCAAGCCAGCTGTGCTACCAAAGTCATCACTGTCGGCATCTCCACTTTTCGAAATCTGTCATGCAAAAGCTTCCAAGCTTTTGCTCTATCTTCTATGCGCTCATCTCCCACGTAGTCATGTGTCATTAGCACAAAAGATGTTGCATCTAGAGTCAGTGCCAAACGGCACCACACGTTGTTCAGTTTCTCCTTGATGTCAGCAGTTTCCTGCTCAGATGCATCTTTCAGCACCTTCTGGTTCCTCTTCTTTTCATTGCTTGTCCTATTGGCCAGCGGTGCAGGCCCACTGGGTTGCTCTTGTCCCCAGTAGTGCCCTATAGAGCCCCTTCGTCTGCATCATTGCCACAAATCTTTGCCACAGTTCTGCAGATTGGAAAGTACTGTACCCTTCCTGTGTAGGTTAGCAGCTTCATTGTCTGCTAATTCATCATGGAATGAGCGGGCCGAAGAGTTATGAAAAAGAAATGAAGTTTATTAGGCAGAAAAAGATAAAGGCTGTCAACCAGAAATTAGTTCAGCTTTAGAAATTAAATTTGTGACTTAGAAAAATGCTGGACCCATGACCTGTTGGGTTATGGCCAGCAGCATAAAAGCGCTTTTAACTAAATGAAAAGATTTAATTTCTCAATAATGAGAGAATAGCAGAACAATATTTTACAGTAGAAATTTGAGATTTACAGCAGAGATCTTATAAATAGTTCAAGATGATGATTTGGATTTGAGAGTGAAAAAAGGTCTTAAAATTCTGCTGTTTATAAACGTATTATCAGTGCGAAAAGTGAAGACACAAGTAATCTTAGCACCAAAATTTATATTGGGAGTCGCAAGCGTTGCCCAATATGGTTTTCTTCTGCAAAATTACAAGAAATCAGTCTCCAAGGATACCATATAAAAAATGCATTTACATTTTTTTAAGAATTCATTCACACTTCCTGTGATATCATATTCATTCAATACATGTCGGGAAGTTTTTACATCAAATAAATTAACTCTAAAAATAGTTCCCTAGAATCAACAATTTGAATCGAAAGTTTATTCACAGCATCAATTCTTGAATACTCTTTATTATCAATTTAGTGACTTGAATCAATTTGCTCTTGTCTGATTAATTGGTAAGTTAAACTTTCTATTATTTCTAAATAAGTTTAAGACTATAGTTCGGATCAAATTTCTAACAGGGTTTCCGGACATAACAGACCAAATTTAAAAAATATATATATAAAAAAAACTTGAAAAAAATAACAGAGCAAATTTTTTAAAAAAATCTATACTTACAATTAACAAAAAATAAGCTATGATTTAAGCTTTTGAATGCATTGCTTTAAATTGATGTAATTTAAGATAAAAACAAGAAACTAGATTCCAAATACATGTTTTGACAAAAAATACGTTACAGTCAGCTTAATATTTGTTCAATGAATTTCTATCATTTGAATAAATTAAGGAGTTTCTTTGTTTATTGGTCTGAATATGTTTGTACTTATGTTTAGTTGGAACTATTTCGTCTGGGACTGTTTTGTCTGTTCGCCAAAACAAACCTTCTCGATTTTTAAATTTTTTCTTCAAAAAATCATGATTTTATCAGATTAGTTTGATTCAATCTGGAACCATTGACTCATTCTAGAGAGTTGTCTGAGGGGATTAAATGGATCTGAAACTATGACGTCATGTTTACAGGTAATGGCAACCATTACATTCGTTTGTTGAGACGAGGAACTAATCTCAAACTTGACGACATTCCTGATTGGCTGGAATCATATTTTGGGTGCCAGTTAGTTTATTCACGTGTGGGCTACTGGAAAACGCAGGATACAATCGTGGATAACTCGTCAAGCTATTCTTTGAAACAGACTCGTGTTTGTGTCAGTAGTACTTTGGGACAATTGAGGGGCTGTTCGGGTCCTAAAGAACGAATCTTTACATACTATTGGATTAAGGGATTTTTTCTGTTACCCCCCCCCCCCCCCCACCACCATCTCCTAGTAGTACTGATTAATATAAAAAAGGGGGAAAAGAGACTCGTATTTCGTTAAATATGCGTTCCCAGGGGGTGGGCGACCCAAGGCAGCTCTGATCAGACGGACTTGGCTTGCCTAGAGCGGGGGCGGGGGGTGGTAGTAAACAGCAACCACTTCACGAGTCTACTTAAGGTCTAGACAGTCTGATTAGGACCCAATCCAGAGTTTGCACGGTCTCATCCAGGCTCTACCTAAGGTCTGAACAGTCAGATCAGAGCCCCGTCTAGAGTCTTAATAGTCTGATCATAGCGTGGTCTGGGGTCTGGACAGTTTCTGGTATGATCTGGATAGTCTGAACAAAGCCCTTTCAAGAATATGTACGGTCTGATCAGAAAGTCTGCCCAGAACCAAGAGGTCAATCCAAAAAAGGCCAAAACCCAAATTTAAATCTTGTATTAGTAGTGTAGTAGATTGCGGATATGGTACCAATTTGAAAATTATCATCTCTCGCTCGCTTCGCTCACTCAACACGACCATTACCAAACAGGAACCTTATCCGGCAACCTACTAGCGCTCTCTCGCCACTACGTGACTCACCGCTCATGCTCCGCATTCGCTCTCGCTTACTACTAGCTTCGCTCAAAATCAACCATATATACATCTTGCTTGCTACTAGCTACGCATAAAAATATAGTTGTACTTAATAATATATCAAAAGTTCACTCGCTTACTACTAGCTACGCATAAAAAAATATTTCTACTTAGTAAATATCAAATGTTCGAATACCCGCACGCACACAGTAGTTCACATATATTCATCAAATGTTCGAATACCCACACACTCATAGTGATGTATATATCTTTCACCCTTAATTCTTACTTTTGGTTTTGTTTTACTTTTCTATTTTCACCTATTTACATAATTTTTTCACAATTAAAATCTGATAAATGATGCTCAAATCCTAACATTGCTTTAAAACCAATATTTCGGTTGATTGATACTTTACAAACCATGTTTAAATTTCATATCTATTTCAAGAGTATCCCTATCGATTGTTATTTCTATTGGGGAATACCACTCAAAAGTATCGCCATTTTTAATTAATTGAGATTTTATTTCACAGTTTAATTCATCATGTTTGTAAAAACCTTAAGTAAGTTCAATATGTTTTATTTTTCCATCTGGATGATAATAGAATAGTTTATTTTTATCGTTCGTAATATTGAAATTGATCTTTATTTATAAGGGAACCAAAATTTCAAATACGTTTTCTAGTTTCAAGAAAATAACACTTATTGTGTTGTAATAAGTGGATTTTTTTTTCTAAGTCTTTCACTCGCATCTCCCCACATGTTCTTGTCCTTGTTAACAACTAAAATAAAAAATATCATCATCATCTCTCAAATTCTTACCAAGATTTTTGTAAATTTTAATATTAATTTCAACTGCTAACAGACCAATGTTTTATCATTACGAAGATTTGACTCAGACGAAATGAACCGCCTTGATTTAGAGAAAACTTAGTTAATTCAACATCCTTTTTTAATTTTAAAGAAGCATTTTTATCTGTATTAGCTTCTAGTTCAACACACTTTCGTATTAATTCATACTTGCTTTTTAATTCTTCATTTGCATTAAAGATATTCCAAGGATTCTTACTGATTGCTATTTTAACCTTATCTATCTTAATTAGTTCTTTTATCCTGTTAAAACCTTCTCAATTAAAACCATGTTTATCAAATCCAAATCAATCAAAACCTTTTTTGTTAAAACGATCTTGATCGAACCCGTCTGAATCACATATTATTTTTAAATTATTTCGGATTTCTTCTTCGAAATATTCTTTATTACCTATAAGTTTTTTATTGGTATTTAGTATGAAAAACTTTCTCTTGTTATTAGACTCTTACATTTTATATTCAAGAAACATTTTCTATCATACAAATACCCATCAGAACAGAAATAAAAATCATTTTTTAAATTTTCTAAACAAACAGGGCAGACAATTTGCTTATTCATTTGATTAGAAACAAATTTATTCAAAGAACTTATTTATATTGTTTAACTCCCTTATAATATCAGTAATTGAGTTAGTAAATATGTTTTAAAATAAAGGCGTCTCTAAATTGTATAGAATTGTAGTAACATGCTGTTTCAAAAACTAAATTATCCACAAGAATTTCACAATACAAATCTACTACAATTCGCGGGCTAGATTTGACTGCTTCTAAAACAACTTCTTTATCTTGTTTCAAATTACTACTTGCCTCAATTATAAGTAGACCAATAGATTTAACAGCTAAAACAACTTCTTTATCATTTTTTGATTCATCACTTCCATATGCAAACCAAAGTTCATTTCTTTTAATTAATCTCAACCTTACATCTCTATCAAAAATTATATCCACTTCATCTTCCTGTTCAATCATTTTCAATTAATACTCAACAATAGCGTCTTCTTTCGAAAATTTAAAAATACTTCGTTCGTAGTGAAGTACAATTTCATTACAATTTTCGTTTAAACATTTTTCAGTTCTTTAACAACAATTGATAAATTCAATAAATTGTCGATTTACTGGTGAAGTAAAATTTGACTTAATCCACTCAACTAAACATCTCTCTTCATACATATACCCATCACTACAAATAACAGGATGTCGTATTCCAATATTTTTAATCGGACACTTCGGTATCATTTATTAGAGAACATTCTATTGAATTATAAACAGTTGAAAATAAAAAATTAACAACTAAGTTAGAAATTGATAAAATTAATTTAAATATAGAGATCATAAAAGTAAACACTTTCAGATTATAATATTCATCGTCAGTAATAAACTTCATTTACTATTGAATAAATTATTCAAATATAAATGGATCGAAAATTTATCCTAAACATCCACTTCGAGCTGTAATTGTAGGTCCATCTGGGTGTGGTAACATCTTTTTTAACGAAATTAATTCTTGAAATTGTTAACAAATTCTCAGAAGTATCTATTCACCTTCAATTCAGCAGGAAACATACAATCTCTTATCGAACGTTTTGAAAATACCATTCCTCTAAAATCTATTTCTAAAGTAATAAAGAATAAGAAGACTATCGAAGACATTATTAACAAAGAAGATTTCAAACCTTCAGAAATCGAAATGTATTCGTATGGAAATATAGATGAATTAAAATATCCCAACGAATACAATTCAGATTCAACAATAATAATTTTAGATGATCTCAACGGAAATGAAATGAAAGATCCTCGAGTTGAAGCTATTTTCAAAAGGGGAAGACATAGTAACATTTCAGCTTTCATAATAAGTCAAGACTATTACGAATTACCCAAGCAGACAATAAGAACGAATTGCAATATATTTCATCTATTTAAACCTCATAACTTGGGAGATGTTCAAAATCTATATCAAAATAAAGCTAGTATGGATATGACAATCAAAGAATTTAAATTTTTATGCTCGCTATGCTGGCAGGATAAATAAAATACATTAACAATTGATATGAGTAAGGATATGTTTGATGGAAGATATCGTAAAAATTTAGATCAAGTTTATTTTACAAAATTGAACACCTTTTTATTTTTATTAGTGACATTTTACGCTCCTAAAAATATTGAAGACCTAGAAAAAACGAAATCAATTATTAAACAACGAAAAGATATTAAAAAACTAAAACTTAATGAAAAAATAAATAAACAGACACTAAATTTCAATTTAGCAGAAGCATGTGCTTCAATCACACATCTCCAGAAAAAAACAAACCGAAGTTATGAAACAAGGTCAAGAAGAACAAGTAAAAGCTACTGAAGAAAACACAAAAGAAATACAAAATCAAACTGAAGCTATTGAAAGGAATACAGATTCAATGCAAAAAAACGATTACAAATTTAAATGATGAAATAGAAAAAATTATGGCTATTGATGCTGAAATTTCTGATGGTATTTCTGCTCTGTTAAGCAATGAAACACACCTAAAAATTCAAATTCATCAATAACGATTTTAAAAAAGAATTTGTGAATGAACAACATTTTCATGTTGCAGATAGAAAAATAATATTTAACACAACAGAATATCAAATAACTCCATTTTTCTTCAAATTGTTTTTGAAAGGAAGTAGGATAAATGCTAATCAATTAACAGACGAAGAAAAAGAAGCTCTCACACATTTTATAGCATATGCAGTTGGGTTAGGTAGAGATGTGAAATCAAATCTCTACCGTGTTTTAAATAAGATAACGAATTATGATCCCAATGAACAATCTATGGCTGATTACGAACTTAATCGAGATGAAATTGAAGGCACCAGGAACTTTAAGTTTTTATCATCTAATCCGGACTTTCTAGTTGAAAGATTAGACGTTCTTGATTGTGAACATTTCGCAGGTAACACCAATGCATATCGAGAGGCATCAGCAATTTTACATGAAATTTTGCGAATGGGTGAACTTTCAAATAAAAAATATGAAAATGGTATGAATACTTTCATTGAATAAATGGAACAACTTTTACCAGTTATGCACTCTATTGAGAAAAACACACGTCCTTTACCACAAATTCCTAATGAATTTAGTTTTATTTCAGATTACTTTAAATTAACTCTTCGAGATAGTATTGATGTTTCAGATGGTAGTTACGTTATTGGAGTTAGCTCATTTAATACCTACAAATAAATATTCAATATAAATTCCAAGAACAATAAAATTGTTTTATTTTGATGGTACAAATTGGAAAGAAATCGTTTTTCCATATGGAGCTTATGAGATAAAACAGTTTAATCATGAAGTTTTTAGACAACTTTCTCTTGAACTTCACTTTACAGACGAATCAGAAAATCCAATAAATATTGAAGCTAACACTGCTACACTTCATTCTATTATTCAACTTGATGATGGATTAAATTTGATTTTACTAAATCTAACACTCTAGGAGATCTTTTAGGATTTGAATCCAAAATCATATCAAGTCCATTCAATATTCTAAGAACAAATATAATTTCAATGATATACATCGGATTCATCTCTGTTGTGATTGTATTGTTTGTTCTTTAAAAAACGGATTACCTTCAAACATTTTGTTCACCATTATTTTAGAAAAAGTTCCTGGTGCTAAAATTGTTCGCGAACCTAGCCTAGTTCTCCATAAACATATATAGAATGAGAAATTAGATAGTATAGATTTTTAGTTTGTGTATAGTAAGGGAAATCGAGTTGAAATGCATGGTGAATTAAGAGAATTTACACTTCACGTGAAAAAGATTTTTTGATATATAAATGACGCTAGATCCGAAACAAAAATCCAAACCAAATACAAAACCTACACCTAAGAAACCAAGAATAAAAACTAAACTAACCAAAAAAAATTATGACAAACTTAGAAAACAAACAGGAGGTGGATTTGTAAGAACTCATAAGACATTAATCTTGTTAGTAAAAATGGCAGAAAAATTTACAGAAATCACTACATCAGAAAATTAACAATTGGATAGAATTGATGTAATTGATAAAACAAAATCTAAATCAGATTTTGTTGCATGTCGTCCAACTTCAATGGCAGCTGTTAATGGAAGTTCTCCTTTCACTGAGATTCATACATAGAACTAGAAATAGAAATTCTTAAAAATTCAGATGATACACGATATGTTCAGAATGATGCTATACAACCAAATAATTTGTTTGGGGTTAGTTTATTCAGAGAAATGTCTTTAAAATCATTTGGATCAAAAATATTAGAAACTATTGATAATGTTAAGAAACTATATTGTGAGTTTGATGTATAAGCTTTTATCTCATAAAGAAGGAGATTTGATGGTCGACTATAAAAAGAAACCATCAGATGCAAATGATACTACAAAACGAAACAGGTTACTCAATGGTACACCAGAAAAAGGTACAATTTTCACTAGGATCCATCTGAAGGATATTTTTGAATAGAAAGCCCATCTCGATAAAAATAAAGTATGGCATGGGATATACTTTAACAATGAAACATGCAGATATTGAGAATAGTATATATCGTACAATCGCTAATGTTGCCAAATTAGAAATTAAAGATATTGTCTGGTATGAAAAGACATGATACACCATCTTCTGATAATATATCTCTAGTTAATGAGCATATCCTAGCAAAAATGATACAAAAAACTCATGTTTCAGGGATCATATCAACAAAACCAGTAAATTCAAATAATAAATAGAGAATGGAGATAGGTTCGTTATCTGGTATTGATATTGCAATATATGTCATTGTAGGTTTTCAATCAGCAGAAAGAACAGGACCGAATGAAGAGCAAAATAATGCAATATTTGACAATTTAGATGTGATTGAAGCTTCCTGTAAAATAGGATCTGCTAGATATCCCCAACATGAATATCAGGTAGATCTTGGAAGAAAAGAGTATAATGAACCCTTCAAGGAAATTTGAAAATTTTACAAAGACTATATTAAAGGTGAAGGATCACCATACACTACATTTAAAGATTTTAAAGAACTTTATAACCTTTAGGTATTTGATCTCAGAGCACAAAAAGATCATCCTTCCGCACAACCAATTTCAATTGAATTTAAATTTAGATTACGATATGACGCAGTTGGTAATAACTGTCAAGCAACAGAATTATGATTATCACAAACAATCATTTCAGTATCAAGCGATGGCCAACGTCAATTTGATATTAACTGAATGGATAAATTTATGAAACAACATAACTTAAAAAATAAATCAACATCTGGTAAGAAAATAATAGAATTTGCAAATAACATTGGATTAAAAGATTTTAGTATATATATCGGAACAGATAAATTTACAACAAAAAAAGGTATCTTAAACCTGACAGATGATTAAACTCGCGGAACTCACTGGGTTGCCTTCAACGGTTCGAGCTATTTCGATAGCTTCTGTGTTGAAATTCCAACGAAAAAGCTAATCAATTAGCTGAAAACAATCCTGATGGTTTAAGGTGTGAATCTTATGCAAATTCTAATGCAATACAGAACGTAAACGAACATAATTGTGTTAGTTATTGTTTATATTTTCTTTTCCTAATGAATAATGGTTATAGTTTCGAAAAAACTGTTATGACTATAATAAATGACAGATAAGTTTGGAATAGTGGTATATAATGGAAGCAATGATATTACTATAGGGGTTAGCAAGAGTTATGTTCGAGCAAACTATATTGAATCTGATATGGAAGAAGATATTGATATGAAACAGCAATATAAAATTAAAGACTTACTCGATCCTATCAATGACTTTGATGCAGTCAATAAAAAATATGTTGATGAAAGTACATTACTAATAATTCCAACATATGAACCACTAACAAATGATTATGTATCTCTTAAAAATTTAGAAAGTGGTAAAATTATTGAATTAGCCACTACAAAATATGTTAAAGACAACATATCAATAATAAATTATAACAAAACAAATTATAACATAGATTCAATTGATGGCGGTAACCACGATTTTATTTCAACAACAATAACGCTACCAATGAAACAATATATGAATAAAAGTTGATGAAAGTAGTTCAATGAGAGTTCCATATTATGAAGATTTTCAAAACGAATATATTTATCTTGCAAATAACTTAATCGGACAAGATATAGCTTTTGCAACTACTAGTTATGTTAATTATCAATTGAATAACAAAATATAAGAAGTGAATAGTAGATCTAAAAGATCAATAAATGAGCATCCAGATTTAATACGAAAATAACTAGAACATACATTTGCAGGTAAATTTGTTAATGATAATTTATAAGAAATTCATCTAACGGGTAGAACTAATGCAACTTGTGAAGTTTTTCCTGATAACAGTTTTCTTGGCATACCCTATACTATTTTTAAAGTTACTGGCCCAAATGCGAAAGCAGCACAAATTCATATATAAAATCTTAACGTAAATATTGGATTTAAATATACTCTACGATTTTTAATTCGCTCACAATCACTAAAGAAATCTAAATTTGGATTTGCAAATCAAAATGGTACCGAACATATTTTAACAAATGATTTCCAACCTACTGAATCAACTGCAACACATATTAATATTAATGAATTCAACGCTTTTTTTGATCTTGCATCTCTAACAATAAATGAAACAGTTGAGATAGCTGCTCTATATATTGAAGCGCTAAATAATTCTGATCAAATAAATGAAAACATAGATTTAAAATTTCAATATAAAATTATTAATAGTGATAATTCAACTAATGAATTTGACCTAGTCACTAAGAAGCATATTGATAGCGATAACACATTAGTAAGAAAAAAGAAAGAAAATATTTTGAATGGAAACAAAATCACAAATATTGGTTACCCACAAAATGAAAAAGACGCAGTTTGTAAATCATATGTTGATAACAATGTAATAGCCGCTATCTTCACCCATCCTTATTCACATCCGTTCTGAAATACCAGCTGGAAAAAATTTTTGCATCACCACACATTTTTGATAAACATTAGATTGAAATATGATGAATTTCTATTCAACGGTGGCAATAATACTTCAAGCTACACTGTTAATGAGTTATCGTTTTTAGGTGCAAAATATGAAAAATATAAATGTACTGGCATTAATAGTTTCACAAGGCATATTCCAAAAAAAATCTTCCCGAATTAGTACAAAATAAAACTTATAAGATTACATTTATTAAGCGTGGTGTCAATAATAGTATCGGTAAACAGGTTGGTCTTGGTATTTGGAAATAAACTAGTCAATCTCAAAAGTTTTCTGCATTAAAAGAATCTTGGTCATTTGCCGATAGTGATGAAGTTGTCAATAATACTAATCATTTCAATTTCTTCTGGCGATTACAATGTGAAAGTGCTATTCTTGCAACAATTGAAGAGATAGATGTTCCTGCTTTATATATTAAGGAAGTTGGAACTATTAATAATTTGAACGGTACAAGAATAACAAATTTAAAAAATCCTATTGATGATAATGATGTTGCAACGAAAGTTTATGTAGATAGTAAAAGACAAGTTATCGAAGTTAAATCAGAAATTATTATGTTATCATCTGGAAGAATAATACGTGGAGGAATTGGTGGCCCAAACGAATCTGCTATACATATTGCAGTATTAGTTAATGGCTCGGTTATTTCAACTTTTAATAAACCGATAAATCAACGTCATGCGATCACAAAATTTCAAAATCCTATTGAAGTTTCAAATGGTGATCTAATAAATTGTCAAGCTAGCAATCAAATTAATATATTTGCAATCTGGATAAAACTAGATTTGTAATATTTAAACGGATAACTACCATGAAATTTTCAGGAATGATAAAATGATTGATTATCAGAAAACAAATCAAGTATTGAATGCGAACGAAAATGATACTATTTTTGAATTGAAATTTGATCCAATTATTACAAGTTTACAACTTGAAGAAAATAAAAATATTACTCAAACAATCATTATATGGAATGATAAGAGAACACTACAATTAGTTATGAAAAATTTATTATCAAATAATATGTTTGAATAAGCTGTTAACAATGGAGAGTTTGCTTACTCTGATTATCGGAAACATATAGAAAACAGTTTGGATTTTAAACTATTAAATGAATAATACCTATAAAGATTTAAACAAAGATATCGAAGCAGATATAAAACTGAATGTAATTATATAAAACTGAATTATGAATGGTTAATTAAAAAACTAATCGAGGATGCAGAGGAATATAAGAAGAAATATAGATCACTTAATACGAAGAAAGATATCTCAATTTTAGCAGGAAGAGTAAGTGGAATTTTAGGAATAAGTTCGGGCATAACGTTGACGGCAACAGGTGTTGGTGCTGTAGATGGCGTACCAGTTATAGGTGCAAGCTATTTGATAATCTCTATTGCTTTTACAGTTATAAATGAGTATATTTCAAAACTAAAAGAATTCTATCTACGATTGAGAACTTTTGCTAATAAAATCAGAGTTGATTATGAAAAAGTTTTGAAAAAATCATTAATGGATAAATTTATTGATGAAAAAGAAGGTCTTGAGCTGAAGAAGATATATGATTACTATCTGACTAATCAAAAGAAGATTATGAATGCTACAAAGCTTAGTGTTGAATATATATTTGGTAACATGGCTGAGAACATAATTAGTAATGAACGACTAAAAAAATTGACTAATTTTTTAGCAAACGTGAAATAAATGTATCGATTAGAAAATCATTACTCAAAAAAGAAATAGATATAAATTTAAAACCAATGAAGCAAGAATTTGAACCTTCTATGCGTGAATTGCCAAGATATGACGAAATCGATTGAAATTTTAGTTATTATATTAAAAAAAGATGGAAAAACAATGCACAAAATGCAAAGTTGTAAAATCGATTAATGAATTTAAAATCAAAGTACAAAAGATGGTTTGCGACGCAATTGTCGAGAATGTGATAACAATATGAAATCAAAATGGAGAGAAAACAATTCAGAGCATAAGAAAAAATATAGTTTAGAATGGTGAGAAAACAATCATGAGTATATAAAAACATATCAGCGAGAATATGAGAAGAATAGAAGATCAATTGATATTAACTTCAGACTCGCAAAAAATCTAACAAGTAGACTTTGGCAACCGCCATTAAATCAAGTAACATCTAAAAATGATAAGACTGAAGATTTGTTAGGGATGAGTTACTCAGAATTCGAAAATTTCATCGAACTTTCAATGACTCCGAATATGAATTGGAATATTATAGAATTATATCATGTTAAACCATTATCTTCATTCGATTTAACAAGTATAGATCAATTGGTAGAATCTGCTCACTACTCTAATATTCAGCCGTTAATAGCAAAAGATAACAGAGCAAAAGGAGTTCATTATCACGAACATGACTTAGTTGTTCAAACAAACAGAGTTTATGATTATGAGTCATATAAGTATTATTTCAGTTAGTAAATGACTGAATCTTAATGCTTGGCCGGCCGTCATAATTTACAAACTACCAATGAATCCCAAATTGAAAATTCAGTCCAAAAACCAAAAGAACAAAAATAATCATTAGAGGACATTGTGCAATATGCAACAGAAATAAGTCTGTGATTTTAACCAAATAAATGACGAGCGTGTCTATGTTTCTTGAAATTTCAAAATGTGCATGTGGAAGAGTCGGTGCTACTAATAGGCCTTATTGTCATATGAGTGGAACTGTTAAGTTATATCTAAAGGACACTGTGGTTATAAAAAATCAAAAGTTTACAGTAGACTCCTGAACAATTAGAAATGAAAGGAGAAGGAATCAAAAATTCTTCAAGGGAGTTTATATTAAGGTGTTAAAACCAGTTGGAAAAGAATAATTGCTAATCCTGGTAGAACTTTACAGGTAGCTACTCAATTGGGAGCTGCTGCAGCTAGTGAGAACCCAAAAAGCATTCATGAGTGCTGGAATGCCAGCTGGTAAATTTGGTATAAGTGGGAAAGGAGTCAAAATTGGAGATCTAACAACTGGTGGGGCACTATATTTTATTTCTGATTTAAATTAAAAAGAAAGACTTAACCAAGATTTTTATTGATGAAATTTATGATAGAGCTCCTAAAAAAGTTTACCCAACTAATAAAACTATTGTTAAAAGCATAGACGATACTTGCTCAGCAGATTTGTTAGATCTCATTGATTATGGTGTGAAAAATAATAGAGGATATCGTTACAATTTAGTTGTTATTAACAATTTTTCAAATTATGGTTGGACTAGTTCTTTGAAAGATAAATATGCTTCTACAATTAACGACGCATTTGCTGAAATCCTGACTGAAACAAAAAGAAAACTAAAAATGATGGAAACTGACGATGAAAAAGAATTTGCAAACAAAATGTTCGAATCTTACTTGAAATCTCAAAACATAAAAAGTATTCTAGATATAATCGAAAGGCGCAGTTTTTGCCGAAAGATTCAACAGAACTATAAGAAATCTTTTGAAGAAGCCGATATTTGAAAATGGAGATGCTAATTGGATTGATATTCTTGATTCAATAATAAAAAAACATAACAACAGAATTCACAGTTCAACGAGGATGACACCATTTCAAGCTTCTGATCTAGTTAATGAAAAGAAAGTAATAAACAACTTACAAGATAAAAAGGAAAAAACAAAAAACAAAACTTAAATTAGGAGACTTAGTTAGAACAGCTGATACTGATAAAACTTTCTCTAAAGGTGATACTACAAATTGGAGTAATAAGCTATACATGATAACAGAAATAATTCATAATACTTTGCCGAGTTATCATATTAAAATTTTACCTGAAAGATATAACCAATCAACATTGAAGAAATCAAAATTAACACTAGATGAAAACGATAGAAAAATAGCAAAACTAAATTTAGAAAACTAATTTCAAATTTTTGTTCTTTAGTAAATGAAATACATAAACAATAAATTTTGCAAAGGATTTGAGAACGAAAAAAACATAATTCATGATGATAAGATCATGTTCGAAACAAAAAATACCTAAATCTTTGCAAATTAGATATGAAGTTATGTTCAGCACAAAACTATCAAAACTCAATCAGTAGTAGAATTAGACGACGGAACACTACAAATGATAACCCCACAAAACCCAAAGTCGAAAAAATTAACAACTTGTCAGCAAAAGCTGACTTAACTGAAGATGAGGTTATTATGAATTACGCTACAATGAGTAGAAGTTGTAACAGAAGATTTCTGATAGAATACCTATATGAATTTAGATGTTTAAATATGCAGAATTAAAATTATGAGTTATATGCATGGATGTTATGCAGATATATAGAGAATCAAATTTAAATTTAATTGCATCAACTTTGCTAATTTTAAAAGATTCGAAATTAAATTTTATTAAAACCATTTTTAAAAAAAAAGTTGTAATATGGTTTTAAAATTGGAACTGGGATTGGAATATGGAACGTTGGATATGAAGCAATAAGACTTATGAAATGGTTACTAGTAGATAGATATTACGATAATATTAATTATTTTGATTTAATTTATACTATTATCAATAAAGATAAAAATATAATAATAACTTCAGAAGATTTTTTGATTGTAAATGATCTCACCCAATGATTCTGAAACTGTATATTCTGATAGTGAAATTAGTAGTGATGAATCTATACACGAATCTGATATTGATTTTATTGATGATTCTGATGTTAGCAGTGAGTCCAGTAATGAATCTGATATCAACAGCGAAAATGGTGACGAATTTCAAGATAACAAATGTACTACTTTCACATATATATATAGCAATAAATCGTTAATCTATTTTTCGAACAAATATGATAGTTTTGTTGAACTTGTGAACAATGCTAATTTTGATTTTGATTATGTAAATAATATTGATTATCATGTATAATTATTCAAAGATTAAAAACTATTAAATATTCTAATTTAAATGATTACAATTAATACAAAAATCATAAAAAACTACCACCGCATCTAGTAGAAAATTATATTATCCATAAAAATCAAATATGGTTTAAAACTAGCGAGCCAAAATCTATATGAGAAAGATACGAAATTAAAAACAATATAAATTTGAATAAAAATCAAAAAGTAATACAATTAGATGATGGTACATTTCAACATATTAAAGGAAAATATTTGTTAATAATAAATATTATAGGTTAGTCAAATATAACGATTTATAATTAATAATAATAAAATATATAAATTATCAAATATTACTCCAACAAAAAATACTACTAATAAACAAACCGATGAATGTAGTTATTGCGGCAGTTCTAGATTGATGAAATATGGTGATAATATGTTGCAATGTGATGATTGTGAGAGAGTTATGTTTATCAATAAACCCAAACTCAAGAAAAGACAAACTAGGTATACTAATAGAAGGAAGTACGCTGAAAAGAGATTATTTTATATCATTGATGAATTAAATAACAGATATACTGGTGATAATTATGAGAAGTTAGCATAACATCTCACTCTAATTAAAGCGAATAAAATAAAAATTAATAACGAATTATCTGAGAGATATTCTAATATGCCTAATGATTTTGAACCACTGGTTGCAGATATCAAAAAATCTATCTATAGAGCCGTTGCCAATGGATTGAGAATTGTAAATTATCTGAAATTTGATCACCATTTGAAGAATATCAATTATTTTAAATTGTTATATATGATACTTTCTTAGGAAGCAGGATATATTATTTTAGTTTGATCTTGACAATAATTTTAAATTTTGTTAACTTTATTTGAATAAATTATTTCCTAATAATTGAAAGGCAACGAACAAAATTCAAAAAGCCAAGTTGATGTAGGTCAATTTCTACGCATGAGCAAACGACAAAACCGCAAAAGAAATGCAAATGAAGATATTGATTTGGGTGGGTTCTTCAGATTAGCTGAAGGCAAATCAACTAGAATATGCAAGAAGAATGTATGTGAAATCAAAGATAAAATGAAGAACACATAGGTTTTTGATTTGATCGTCAATCTCACTATTAAAGGTGTGAAGCGATAAACCAATATGAGATTTCGTACGTTATATGATTTTGAAGCCTATATCGAGAAAATAGATGATAAATATGAGGGTGAGGATGTTATTTTTGATGATAAAAGTATCGAATATGATATTCCCGAATTTAAACCCGTAAAGAGAAGTAATTTTGGAAAAGGTACAAATCTTTTATCTGATATTGCTGAGTTTCATGGTAATAACTGCTATATCCCAACTAGTAATAACTGCTTTTTGAAATGTATAAATTATCTAACTGGTAAAGATTATAAAACAGAATATTCTGAATTTTCTCAGAATGAAAATCGCAGAAAAAATGTTACGACTACAGCTCGTATTCAACCGTTTGCTAGCCAACATGGGATTGATATTGATGGAAGACAGATCAAGCCGGAAAGCGTAAAAGAGCGCAGAAAATGTTTATATTTGAATAAGAATCACTTTTGTGTAATTTGGGGTAACTCATTGAAGGAGTCTGTTGAAGAACTTGAAGCTAATTTCAGATTTATTGATAATTCGGTTAGTGATTTCAATATAGATAAATATTCAAAATATGAATTCACACCAAAAACGGTAGAGAGTCAACTCAATAATATTTGTATATATGATATTGAAACTTTTAATAGAGACAGAGCTGTTCTCTATGCTATCTGGTGTTATCCAGTTTCAAAATTATCAGGGAATGAGAAATGGAATCGTGATTTGTCGGAAGAAGAAATTGAAACATGTTTGAGTGATGTTAAAATATTTGCAGGAGAAAATTGTATATCTGATATGTTCAAGAAATTGCACGATTTGAAAGGCCAACCCAAAAGAATTAATAAGAACGGAAAATAAATTATTGTTGAATATGAAAAGAAAATGATTGCTGATTACGGATCTGGTTTTGATAGTTAGATTATTCTTGATAATTTACCTGAATGGTGCAAAATTACTAGCATGATCAAAACTGGAAAGGGAATTAGCATGAAAGTTTATAATGGATTGGTAAACGTTAAGAAACATATTAAAGGTCAACAACAACATCTCATATTCAATTGTAGTGCAAATCATATGAAATGTTCACTTAAAAAATTAGGTGGGACTTATAAATTGCAATCTTCGCTATTAAAACAAGAAATTTATCACACTGAAATTTATGAAGATACTTGGGAAGCTGAACGTGAAATTTGGGAACCTTATTTTAGAATGGATATCCTATCAGTAGCGTTTGTATACGCGCAATATTCGATGAAAATGGAAAATACTAAAGGATTTGGCATGAAAGACTGTCTATCACTACCGTCTTTGGGGTGGAAATATTTCAACTCTCAACGATGTGAAGATGATGAAGATAAATATTGTTACACTGATAAGTATATGAGACATTTTGTGATACAATCTATCAAGGCTGGTAAAGTTGGTGCATTCAATCAAAGTTATGGATCAGTTATTTCGAATGATATTTCCAACATAATTAGTTTTGAATTGGGAATTACAGGGAATAATTACGAAATTATTGAGAATTATAATTCATACATCAAAACATATAAATCTGAATTTGAAAACGAATATAATTAACAAATGATGATTATAGACATCGTAATCAGAAAGCTAGAGATTGTTATGTAAATAAAAATTTAGGTGAATTGCTAATATCAATAGCGATGAAAAGTCTTGACCGCAATGATCTACTGATGACATTTGATGCAACTAGCTTATATCCAAGTGCAATTGTAGCTGGTATTTATCCTAGAATTGAAACTAGATATGCTTTTACAAAAGATATGAATGATTCAATAGTAGAGCAATTTAATTCGGGTACAAAACTATTTGCATCTGCAATACTCAAAATCAAAAATTATAACCCAAAAGATAGGGTTCTTCAGCATAATGCAGTAAGAGAAGAAGTGAATAAGATTGAAGTTAACCGATTGAGAAATTGATATATTAGAGCTGTCCTAACGAGTGTTGATATTGAAGAAATTGTAAAAACTGGTGGTAAAGTTGTTGAAATTTATGATGGTGTAATTAATAGAGAGAATTTCAAAGAGTCTGCGTTTAAAATTTTTTTAAACAACTGTTTGATTTAAGAGCTGAGTATAAAGCTAAACAAGAAGATATTCTAAAGAAATAGTCAAGCTAATTATGAAAAGCTTATATGGAAAAACTATCAGGAGAGATATTGAAGAAGAATATTGCTGTAAAACTGAACACTGGACGAAAACTTAATTCGATGGTCGAGTGAAAGATTATTGGAAAATAGCAAATGGAAATTATATTGTAAAATTGAGTTTAGATGAAGGTATCGATAAGGATATAGAGAACAAAAAAACTATGCCTTCTCAATTGAGATCATTCATATTAAGTAATAGTAAACGAATTCTGAACAAATTCATAAGTACTATAGGTGGTTTCAAAAGCAACAAAGTTTTTTATCAAGATACGTAATCTCTATAAATCCAAAAGAAATATTCGGATAAATTCGACAAAGCAAAAACAGTCGGTGAAAAATTGGGGCAGGGCAAAAGTGATTATGGAAACGGTGGAATATTTTTGGTCTATTTCCAGCTCCTAAAATCAAGTATTGTTTGACTATCAATGAATACGGAAAAAAACGAAAAGAAGACCTTTAAAGGATTTGGAGATATTAACAGATTATTAGACACGAAGAAAAATTTTGAAATTAATGAAGGCAAAGATGTTGAAGGTAGTTTCCCACTCAGTTGGAAAATTTCGTTCGCATCAAGCGTTATAATTCCAAAAAGAGAGAGAAATCTTAAAGATTGTGTTGATGGTGAAATCTGTGACAAATGTGACTCAAGAATTTTACAGAGGAATAAGTTTCAACATAATCTCAATAAATTAAAAAGAAAAAATGCTGATGAAAACGGAATTATGAAACCATATTATATTCAAAAATAATGATTTCCAAAAGTTATTTGAATAATTTGTTCTCTAATAAATGAAGGACTATGTGATACAAGATAACAAACAAGATAAAGAGAACAAACTATGTTGTTTGTGTTAGTGATTCTACAAAGTATTTGGTTATAATCTACAATTTTCAAATTGATAAATGATGTTATGAAATCGAAAGAGTTAGTCCTATCAAAATTTGGTCATGAAATAGTTGTATTAATGAAATGAAATGTTTTTCAGGAGCAAGAGATGATCCACAATGTGATGCTAATACTATTTTACTACAATTAGAGGAAGACAATCATATGTTAGTAGGAGAAAAAATCTATACATTCACAACCGATGATGATGAATTGTTAAATATATCTCAAACATGGGAAATAATTGTAGTGCTTCTCCTGTTGCATATGGTGAACAAAACTTTATTTACTACGTAGGGGAAGAGAAGAGCGTATAAATTACGGCAAAATAACAGATGAAGAAATCTTAAGAAGAATTGAAGAAAAAGGTGAATCTTTTCAACCTTATACTGGCTAGAGAATAAATTTGATGTTGAAAAATTGAATATGAACATTATTCACGATCCTTTTGATGATATAGAAATGTGTTACAATCGTGGCGATAGAAGGTATGGAAATATTTTATTTGGTGTATTAACAGAGGGATTAATGAAAGGTAAAAAGAATTCTATTGATAATAATGAACATCCCCCCGAACAACTTCTAGACGGAAATTTAATAAAGTAAAAATTAAAGACTTAATGAAGAAACTATTATCTTTACATGATGAAGAATAATAACAATCGAAAAAAAGTAGTGTGTGCGTGCGGGTATTCGAACATTTGATATTTACTAAGTACAAATATTTTTTTATGTTTAGATAGGTAAGCGAGTGCATATATATAGTTGACTTTTAAGATAGTAGTATGCGTAGCTAGATAAGCGAGCTGCGAAGCGCGAGCTAGTAGTAAGCGAGAGTGAGTTGCGAAGCACGAACGGTGAGACACGCAGTGGCGAGCGAGCGCTAGTAGATTGAGGATAAGGTTCCTGTTTGGGAATGGTTGCCTTGAGTGAGCGAACCGTGCGAGAGATGGTCATTTTCAAATTGGTTCGGTATCCGCAATCTACTATACTACTTGTAATGCAAAACAGACGTAATTAGGGTAATTGCACCGAATTAAAAAAAACCGAGAATATTGGGGAAAAAATGATTATACCAATCCGATATCTAGTCCTGTCGGACCCAACCCCCCTGCCACCACCAGCACTTATCAGCCCTACGCCCTAAGGTACCACATTTTAAAAAATAGTAACGAACTGCATATAAATAACATCTCATAACTGAAGGTGTATCTGGGTCACTGGATCTCATAAGTGTGATGTAGCGGGGGGGGGGGTCGATCATTAGATTTCAAATTTTGCGTTCAAAGCTTGTTCAATTGGTTGAAAAAAGCGAACAAAATGTGAACACCCTAGTCGAGGGCTGGCCCATATGAAAAGGCTGATAAAATCTTTATCGATGCTGTGTGCGTGTGTGTATGTGGGGGGGGGGGGGAATTCCCCTACCTTAATTACTTTGTCAAAAAACGTCTCTTCATGGGTCTACCCACGATTTTCGCATACCCAATATCGTTCGATCACGGTATTTTCAAAAGTCAATCTCTCAGTCAGTTATGTTTAAATTACGCTCCTATTTTGAATCGGGACCCATGAACAGAAAAAATCCTGCTAAAGAACAATATGTCTTTCCTCGAAGCTGCAGAAAATTGTCACAACAAATCTGCACAACTTTTCGGCTATTTCGACGGAAAAATTGACGTCATTGAACTAATGCTTAAACACATGGCGCCAGTGCAAACCTTTTGGATAGGAGTACAACACGTGGACAATCCGGAGGGTTCTTGGGTAAATGAAGACAACCAGAGAATGAATCAACTCATGAGCATTCATAATTATGATTCAGTTGATGGCGACGACTTGTTTTTGGCAATCAGTTATCGCTACACATCAGACAAATTAACAACATCAAACGTATTTGTTAGAAAAACTGAAAAAACAACTTTGCCATCAGTTTGTTACCGTATTGATAATGTAGACTTCTTTTGATGTTGATTTCAGTTTAACTCCAACATAAATTTCTCAAAAAAACTAATCCAACAAAAAACTTGAGTTGCTGTTAAAAATGTTTAAAAAAGTGTATTGTGCAGACTTTAGCTCGCCTATGGGGAAGTTTTTTGCTCGTCTGTGGGATAGAAACTGGCTCATTTTTGTTACAGAGTTGGTTCGTCTAGGGGGCAGACTTTGGATCGACCGTAAGTACTGCTGCTTTTATGTTGCATGTTCAAAAAAACTCCTTGCCTGTTTATATTTTTATATTTGAATGCGCCAAAACCCCTTGTGTGAGTACAGAGATGATCTGCGTCATAAACGAGGACAAGCGAAAACCTCGACCTGCGTAGATTTCTTTACAATTTACGAATGAAAGGAATGAACGTATAACTATCATTTCTGTGACTTCTCATTAAACAAATATCTCTTTAACATTCCTTGATAGAATAATGAGGATTAAATATTCAAAGATAAACTGCAGAAATGTTGTGGCTTTTTATCGTCTAAGATAAAGACACAAAAAGATTAACGATCGATGAATTAGCATTATAGGACTTAAGCCCAAGTTTTTGTTTACAAAAATTACTTGAATCAGATCAAACAATTTGTATGAAGGAGAGCGGAATTCCAACAGGAAAAAATAATATTTCAGCGTAATTTCAGAAATATCAACATCTGAAAAAATTAAGTCAAGCTCTTTGAGCGGACTGATGGAGGTATTTTTAAAAACCAGAAATTATGAGACTTTCTGTCAATGAAAACAATATGAAAAAAAATGGAGAACTCATTAGTTATGGGAAAGAGAATGAACGGCCACAAAATAAAGATTTTTCACCTCTCTGAGAACATTTTGCGATATAAAAAAATTAACTCATACAAACTTAGTAAACTAGCAGCATCAATATAACCTACTCACAATAAAAAAAAACACTTGAAAAATTAAACCATTGCATCTGAGAGTTTTATCAAGCAAAAGTGTACTTATACAATTTGTCCTCATAAATTACCTAATTCGAGGCGCAATCAGGTCAGAATTGATTTTTTTGAAAAGTGCTTAATAGTTACGTCTTCATTGACTAACAGGCCTGAAGCTCAGATCTCCAAAAAAAAATATGTAAATGGAGTAAAATTTTAAAACGCAATTCTCTTACTAAGTTTCTATTTCTCATAACATCACTCATTTTCTAATTCACTTTGAATTCTGTTCTCGTAGATATGAAAATTAAACTTTTGGTAGCTATCGTACAACTTAAGGAGAAAGCACTGCTTTCAATCTGCAATGGTTTGTGCCTTTTATAAATCACTTAGTTTCATCGGTAGATTTTTCTACAAGAAAAAAAGAACCGTTTTCTGCTAAATTCAAATCAATGAATGGTTGAGGTAAAAATGTGTATGATGATAAATTTTGAAACTGTGCAAATGAAACAGCGATTGGTTTTTTTATCCACATATCTCTCCCAGTAGATCAAAAATGACTTTTATAACTGGAAACGCAAAGAGAAAGTTTCCCACAAACATTTCTAAGGAGAAAGCAAAAACTGATTGTGAAGCAGTGGCATTTTCTTGCAAAATCTGCCCAAAACTGCCAAACTTTAACCTTTGTTATTTATTTATGATTAAAATACAATGAAATAGAAGAAAAAACTTATTTTAAAAATTCACAATCTCATCAGATCACTATTTGACAATCTAATAAAAACGAAGACTATGTCTGATGCTATTTTTATCGGGTGATGCCAATTTGAGCGGCAACAATTTGCGACAAATACAAAAATCTAGTTATATAGAGCATAGCATCTTCGACCATCGAGAAAATATTTTTACAAGATTTCATGTCTTTCATTATATCTTAAGGCAGCAACTGCTATATTTTGCAAATATGTATACAATTTTTTACGGCTGCTACCTAACTAGAACAATGAGATTTAGAACAACGTTAAGCTGCTGGTTTGAGATTAATATTCCAAATTTCTCGCGAAGTGGGAAACTTTAACTTTTACTCAACTACTTTTTGAGACTTGCAAGTTAGGGTTTTCAATAATTACAATTCTGACTATTTTTTAGTCCCATGATACAACCCTTAGAAAGGTTTGGCTAACACCATTTAATTGTGGTGGGGTTTTTAGGGTTCTGCGACCAAGTCACCAAGAATTAAAATGTTCAAATTTTTGCTACCTGTTCAAGGACACCCATATGTGAGAAAAATATTGAAGCAGATCAGGCAGACACTGGCACCATCAAGTAGCTTATATGACTAGTCATGAAAAATTCCGTTCCACAATTGGTCAAGATCATGGGTTTTTCCTATTATAGCACCCCATGAATTTATAGCCCCCTATTATGGTATGTTTACCTATTTACCGTGTTTGGGGGCGTGGGGGTGCTGACCACTAAGCTAGGGGGGGGGGGGGGGGGCTATTGTGGGAAAGACCCAATTTCTTGACCTTGTATATACATATAACTGTCAAAAAATCGCTAAAACAATCCGTAATACCACACATATGTATAAAAGGCTACTTCCACAGTTTAAGAGACAGGGAAAACAATTGAGCTTAAACGAATCAATAATGAAAGTAACGGAAAATTAATGTTTTAGACGACGACCGCAACGCAGGTCTTTTAATGTTTAGCAAAAAGTGTTTCTGAAAATTTAAATTGGCAAAATTCTTTGTTTGTTGACACAATATGAAGTTTTTTGTAGAAATGTGATTGCTGTTTGCCGATGGAAAAAAAAAGTGGCGCTAATAAAAAGCTATAAAAGAAGCAAATTCTCCGCTCTTTTACATTTTGTACCCTCTTCGAGTGGGACTACACCTTTCGGCTCTTGCCATCTATAACCCATATACAAGCCCGCAAAGTCTAAACTGGCTCATTCTAAAAAAATTTACGTAACCAGGCAAATTTCTGAGAATATTTTGATCCCCCCCCCCCAGCTTAGCGAGCATAAATCTTTTATGACCCTCAGGTGCACGTGCTTTTTTTCTTATATAGTAACGTGCTATATAACAGTATATAATTTGTAACTGGGGAACATAAAAAATACTGCGGGGGGGGGGGGGGTGGGGGCGAAACAGATATTTACAGCTGCAGTGAGTTCTGTTTTTGGCTACCGCCACTACTTAGCAATAGATACTGTAAGATCTTCAATTTGAATGAAGTTTCCTGCAAGTATTGCTTCTCAATTTCTGATATTTGTTCCTCCAGCCATTTTTCAGCGTAGTTCTTGTCCTCTGGGTTCTTCGGAATTGAGTCCAAACAACCAGTGGCCAGAGGAATGATAGCAATGTAATCCTCACACATGGAGGAAATTTTGCTCGCTTTTGCTTTCATTGTCTCGAAAAAGATTTCTTTGGGCTGCTTAGCCCCTTTTTCGCCTGCGTTTTTTGCTTTTTCCAAATTGGTTTTTACAATTTTAAAATACCTGAAGCAAATTTGAAGGCTCGTCAGGAAATCTTTAATTGCTGGAATCAAAGTTCCCCTTGTAAGTACCACTGCCCTCTCCGCTATCTCAGCGTTTTCCCGTTTTGCGACCGCTTTCGAAGTTTTCAATTTTGCATCTCGCTCACAACCAGCGGCCTGTTGCAACCCGTATAGCTTTGATAAGCCCAAAGTTAGCACAGCAAGAAGCGTGCTATAGTTTCGGTGCCCGTTGGCATCGCGTTGACATTGCAAAGCTTCATCCTGCAATTTTTTGCTTTCATCTCTATAACTGAGTTCTAATTCAAACAAGCGATTGGCCCCTGCGTTTGCTTTATCCTCGTTTTCGCGCAACTTTTTAATAATATCGGCGTGCAGGTTTATAACAAAATTACAAAATATCAACAAATCGTCCAATTCGTTCATTACTATGTCCAAAAATCCGATCCACATTTCGTATTTGAGATCGATGAAATAATCCACGAATTCTGACATATGAAGAACGAGCTTTTCGGTTAATGGAAGAACCTTTGTAGTGTAAACAACCGCTTGTTGACGAACTGAATCGCGAACTTCTAGAAAAGTTTTTGTCTCTGATTCAGATGCAGTCACTTGATTTTCACCAAACAGGGAGCAAAGACCGCTGCTAGAAGAAAATAGAACAAAAATAGGATCAACTTATATGGGTTAATCTGGGGCCAGATATAATTTTCACGCTTACTTATTAGAAAAGCGGTATTCAAATGTAAGCTCAATAACCCACCAGTAATTTTGTCTTATTTTCGGCCCAGATTTTCTGTTTCCAATTCATGATTGGGCTATTTTACTTCAAATTTTCTGCTACAGTTTATGGAATAACTTTTCGGACAAATATGACAAAAAAGCTTCGAGCTTTTTCTGCCTTTTGAAAAATTATTGACCATATTCTATACATTTTGCAAAAGAAAAAAATTTCTGTTGACTCTCAAGCTAAAACTTTTGCTTCTCATATTGTAACCATCTGTTTCGTTTTGTGTTCATTTAATAAAAATTTCTCAATGACAAAAACAAAAACAATAGATAAAAAAACAATCGAATTAAACATAAATTGCAGGCATTTTTACGAAAAAAAACTTCTTGCCTAATCTGTTTGCCAAACCATTTTAAAGAGAAACGAACAACCTGTCAGCCTGTCAGCCGTTATAACGACCCAAAGTTTCAGACAACGTGCTACTGACTGTCAGCACATGTTAGTTAGTTATGACACCTTAATTTCGATTCAAACGCCAAACTTTTTGCTGCAAATTGTAAAAAAAAATAAGATTATAAATTTATCTTCAAAATGCAATTTTCATCACTTCACCAGATGACATAAAATTTTTCTCCCGTCATAAGCTTGACTTGATTACATACAACTATGCCGACGTAATACTATGCCGACATTTGAGAGTGCCGAAACTGTAAATGATTTTAATAGATCCGAAATTGCCAATGCCAATGAATTATCACTTAAATGCTAGTAGATTTTTTTTCAAAACAAACAGGGCACGCTGATCAGTAGTTCGGTTGTGATAGACTCATGTCAAGTCGCACAGGCTCCTGGTGTATGGCCATGGTCCGCAGTTATTATTGTTTGCCTCGCGAGATTTATTATTTATCTCGCTCCAATTATCTTGCCCTAAAAAAATCCAAAATCTCACCACTTCCTTTTGCTTCAGAAATTTTGCGCTCATTTTAGTTGAAGTGATCTCATTGGTTTAGACATTAATCGGGAGAAAATTTGAATGAATTTTCAAGACTCTTATACGTCGGCATTGTTGTACGTCACCGCTTGACTTTGTTTTATGCATGATACCTTTAAGTAATGAAAAGAGCAACAGCAACACAGCAGTACGTTTTGAAAATTTTGAAACTTTAAAGCTTTCATAACCTGCAATTAAATTGATTTTGCGGGGTCCAAAAATATAAAGCAAGAAAAAAATGTCTTAGATTTTTACGTATCCAGAAATTGTGTTTAATAGATAAGTAAAACAATAAAGATTAGAAACTTTAAACTAAACTCATTAAAAAAAGCTGTTCCATGATTGACTGAAGTGACTGAAGTTTTTATCGCTCTTTACGTCAATATCTAATCTGTAGAAACTATCATGTCACAGGGGAAGCTAATTTGGTCATACGGAGTTCTGTAATTACTAAAACATTTCATGAAAAGCATCAGAATTACATCAACCCAGACACACAGCTCACACACCGACATAATACGAGCTTAAAAGGTATGCTAGCAAAGTGGGGAATCATTTCTTGTCTCCTTTTGAGACAACCGATTAAAAAAATTAACCGTTTTTCTCAAAATTTAAACAATTGTGATCGCTTTCAACTGCTTTAAGTCTTAAGGGGCAACTTCGATATTGCCTTTTCTAAAGTCAACGCTTGTTAACTTTTGAAAGCGCTTTTGTTGATGACAAAGACTCCTAAATAAAACTGATAACATATTTTAAGCTAACTTGGAAACAAATTGTTCTCCTTAATCAACGATTGACAATTTTTGTCCACATTTAATTAAACAATCACTACCTAAAATTGCATGCCAAAAACTATCTTTTCACACAAATAAAAGAAAACTGTCTAAGGCGAATTTATAAGTCTTGAGAATTGTAAACTTTTTGGGCACAAGTGTTAATTCAAATTTTTAAAATCAAATTTGATTTTAAAAAGTATAGCCAGTTGGAACTGGTTAAACTAACCTATGTGCCTCAAAACAACCAGCTTCAATCTTCATTGTAAATTGTTGAGTTAGTAAAAATTTAAAACTGCTACCACTTTTGTGTTCCCCTAAAAATTGGCCAGATTAAAAAATTTTGGGATTCAAATTCAGTTATGCATTGCTGGGTATCATGAGGGTAAAACCATTATTAATCAGTTGCAAAATGCAAGTAGAAAAGACACGTTACCAGAATGTTGCAAGAAATGTTGGAGCATTGGACAAAGCCTTCAGCATTTCCTTGGTCTCTTCCTCCAACGAATTTGCCTCCGCCATTTCTAAAATGTGAAAAAAATCTCTATTATTTTTTCAACTGACAGAAATTACCACTGTTTTTGGACAATGGTTAACTGATTACGAATTTGCTTAACGTATTTATAACAACCAAGAGCAGAAATCGAAATCAAAAATGGTTCAAATAATTGAAGACTTTGAAGTTCAATTTTTTGGTGATTTTTCTTAAGTTTCACAAATTAAAGATAAAAAACAACTTCCATATCCAACTTACAAACATTGTTGCGAAATGAAATATAATTTGAAATATTTTCTAGTGTCGATTTACGTATATTTACGTAAATAAAACGTCCATTTACGTATATTTTTTAGTGTCGATTTACAGTGTACTTTTTTTCTATCTACTATACTTATTTAAGAATGATTCTATTTGATTTCTTTTCACAGAACTCATTACGCCACAAAACGTACATTTGTACTTTTAGGCCAAAATGACCAACTCGTGGACAAATGTGACCCATACCTTGTCACAATTGTCTGCTATTTATGTTGCTACGTTCGACGGTTTTTTCTGCATTCAATTGGACGATAGGTAGACTTCCCGTTGTTTTGAAAAACGATCTAAGAGGTAGTTCAGAAATAAATTTTGTTAATTACATTTTATGAGTAGTTTGAAACAATCCTCTTCAATCAGCAAAGGAAATTAAACAAAATTAAGGATTTGTGTCTAATTAAAGATCCATTAGGTTTTCTTTGATCATTAGGCTGCTTTGACAAAAACATAAATCGTTGGAAAAAGTGACGCATATTTTCAAACTGTATCAAATTTTAGCTAAATTCACCGTACTTTTACCGTTTATTTTTTCCACTCCTGCTTATAACACTGCTATTAAAAACATGAGTCCTGAAATCCTGCACCGAATCAAGCAAATTTGTTTTTTTTTTTCATGTACGTTTTGCCGCATAATTGATTTTAGTTGCTCATGAATTTTCTTCAAAACTTCGGCAAAAACTGGACAATAAATGAGGTAATGTAAAAGGATATTAATATGTAAGTCGTTTTTAAGATGATGTAAAATTTAAAATTGCTGATTATTCGTTAAATTTTTTACGAAAACAATTAAAATTTTTGGCTCTACGTGCAATAAATGTCGCGAAAATAGATCAGTCACCCCAAAAGATACCACACTTCACACTTGATAAAACCCACTTGCGTTCTCCCTAGCTGAGAGAATGTATAATTTTTACCCCCCCTAAACTTTACATAGAAAAGCACTATATAACCCCCATTATTTATAAAAGGGGGTTATTAGAACTCAAAAAATTGCACTCAAAAACTCAAAAATTGCAAATTGCAATTGCTGACCGCTGTTGACGGCGATATGGGGGGGGGGGGTTAATTTCTACAAGGGCAAATTTTATCCGCATGGTTACAAAATAGGAGGAAATTGAGGATGACATTCGATAAGGGCAATTGTGTATTTTCAACGGTTTATTCGACAATTACCGGAAAATAATTCTAACCTGTTATCTAATATTCAAACAGCGCGCTCTAGCTAATATGATTTATTTGTCTGTACAATTTCTAGCTTCGACAAAAACAATAAAATTTGCTCTGCATTGATGATTTTCAAAAAATGGCTAGTCGCCAGAAAATTAAACACAAAATTGTACAGAAAATAAACTGCATAAATCCGTAATATGCGAATTTAGCCATTTTGTTTTGTTTCAAAGATTGTACGTGAGTATTAAAACAACATTTACGTGTAGCAGTTTGATCAAATTGAACAATAAGCGATCGACAAATTCTGATTTAAATTTTCAATGCAGTTTTTTGAACCAGACTTCTAGACTTGCGTGAAGTTACAATGTTTAAATGAAGTCTATATACCTGTTTTTTGAGATGCCAAAACATTCTATTTTAAATTTTTAAGCGAAAACATGCAATAGGTCGAATACACAAATTTGTAGCTTCAACAAAAAACCTTTATCAATTTTTAATTAGCAGTAACCAAGAAAGAGCATTCAAAAAATTTATCTGGAAATTTCAGATTTAAGACTTCCAATTCATCTTTTCTTTTCTTACCTTTTTGTCGGAAAAAAACTAAAATTGTTGAAAAAATTCCAGACAAAAGGAGTGGAAATTCAAAGGCGCAGTTAATAATTTCGTTGAAGTGATTTTTCAAGTTTTCGTTAAACCAGTTTAGAATTGGTCTAATTGTTTATTGCCTTTAATTGATTATACACAACAAAAGGTACTTTATGACTATTACAACGCGAACATCTTATTGATGAAAGAATCCTTTGAAAACGAATAAAGAATTGAGTAGTGACAAAAGGCATAAAAACCAAAAAATTTTCACTGAATTAAGACCTCCTTGTATGATTTCAGCGCTACCTCGAGGTTTCAGCACCACCAATGTTGATTTTTCTGTTTATAATGTAGTCGGACGTTACGATAGCGTTCCTTTGCAGGAATTTTAAACGTTTTTCTTGGAGACAAATTCTGAAAGAATGTGCAAAATAAATCAAGAATATCCTTCTTTAGCTCGTTCTCAGAATTAAGTGAAAGAATATAAATTTCTTTGTTATTTTTGAATTCGAAAATGAAACATACTTGTTGAACATTGAAGAAAACTCTGTTGATTAGTTCACCTTCACTGAATTTGCACATACGTTCGTGCACATACGATTGAAACCGAACACGCCGACCGTTTTTTGTTCGTTCTGTCGGACTAATCTGCTGTTAAAACCCAGGAAATAAAAGTTAATAGTATTTCTCTCAACAATACCAAATCTCTCTTAGGTTACAAAACGACTATACCGAACCTATCTTACGTTTAAAAACGACAATACCGCATCTTTTTTTTGACCGAAAAAAAAATTGGTAGGAATATTCGTCGTTTTTGACTTGAAAAAAAATAACTATGAGCCACATAACTATGCACGTGTTCTATTAGATGATTTTCGACTGAAACCTAAGGCTCACTTTGTCATTTCAGGCAGAATTAGGCATGAAGAAGTACACCAAGACAGCATAATATCGACTTTAATCAAGGAAGGTTCACATCCGTCAAGCGACATTAATTTTAGATAAATATTATGTATTTGAACTAGAAAGAACACTCTATAGCGCCAAAAAGTTTACCGGAGTAGCTTCACCTAAATTCTAAGTTTCTGAAACTAATTCAGTCACTACAAAACATCTGAAAAACTGATGTCTGGCAGAAAACAGTTTGCTTAGACAGCGAACAGTCAACAAATGAAAGAAAAGGGGCATGCTTTTGTGCTTCAATAGCTTCTGTTTTCAAGCAATGGGATAATGCTGATGTGAGGCAAGAGAGATAGTTCACCGAAAACATCTCGTCTTTGAAAGTTGGGACGCGTTTTTGAGAACAGAGAAAATTTGAAATCCCTAGTTTCAGTTTTCGGCACTTCAGTTTTCCGAATGACTACAGGGATACAATGGGACTTGTCATTCTATTAAAGGGAAACTTTTTGATTATATCTCGCATTATGTTCTGCTCGACCAGTTATTTCACAGACCCACAACTGTGCACCTTGAAAATTTCAATCTCGCAATTGTTTCATATTATGAACAAAAAGAAAGTGAGGTAGAGAATGGGCGCATATTATTTGTTCCCCCCTGACGCAGGTGCCATATTTTTACATATTGATTTACCATGTAATGACACGTGCTCTGTAACTGGGGGCGCAAAACGAACTGGGGTGGGGGGCATAAACTAAAAAGATCCATGAAAAAAAAATTTTTGGTATTTTGTTCCTCTTTCTCTAATCTACTCTTTGATTTTCCTGTACAGCGCAAAATATTAGCACGCTTCTTCTAGTTGTGTCTGGTATTTTACATCAACTTTTTGAGAGTCTTCAAGTATATTTCCCAATTTGCTCTAATTCAAAAATAGGAGGACCAGTATATTATTATTATCTCATGGGGTAATGGGTAAGAAATAGACTAACAGTTATCAAAAATCCCCTACTTTTCCAGCCTCTTTCGTCTTGAAAAAAAAGTCAATCACAAGTTGCCAACTATTTATTTCATGAAGCTGTAAACGACTTAATACAAACGCAATCCCGAAGCTAGGATGACAATTTTTTCATCGAGCTCTAGTCTAGTGTAGCAAACCAAAATGGTAGTAAAATCTTGTGTCAGGTATGATTTTAATAGAACAGAACATTTATGAAAAAAAAAATGAAAATAGTAAAAAGGTGGTTCCCCACAGTCCCAACTTACAAAGACGAGATACAAAATTTTTATGTTATTTAGAATACTATCCCGTGAAATGAGCCTAGCCTGTTTATACCGTTGAAGGAGTTCAAGATTAGTGCGTTCTTCCGAACTGAAGGCGAATAAGTTTTTGACATAAAATGTGACTTTTAAGAAATTATTAGCACTGCATATAAGTCAACCTCACGCATCAAAAATCGTTTTCAAGCAATCTTTTGTCGCTATTTTTCGAATAACATTTTCTTTTTGTCCATTTAGTCATTCAAACTGATTTCAAATTGCCTTTTCCAAAGTGGTACTTAGTTACTGGTTTTTTTGGTCACGCATTTACTCAATTTTAAGTTACCGTGTTAGTGGAGAAACTGCAGCTCCTTTCCAATGGCCTTTTTTGCAGTAGAATATCTGTTCACAGACCATTCAAAGTGTAAAATTTTAAATTTGTCATAATATTGTTTCTTTATATGGTTCTGCTATATTTTAAGTGAAAACAAAAAGGCTGACTTGACTTGCCTCACTCGCAAAAGGGACTTTTTACTTTTACCAATTATTGAAGTCAAATTTGAGACAGGTAAAATACTATTTATTGTTAAAAGGTCAAGTTGAGACAAATTTGATCCAATTTAGCTTCATGATTTTTTAACGCGCTCTTGTCCCTCCCCTTCGAGTCCCTTGCCTGTACTCGCCGCACCTACCTCTTCTTTCCTCTGGAAACTCTAACCCCCTCCCCCTCAATCCGCGCTTACTCATTTTGTAACCCAACTTACAAATTATATGTAATTATATAGCATTCTATTAGGTGAACATATAATACGTGCGTCTGTGGGACTGAAAGTTATTGGCCCAATAAGCTGGGGACAGAAAAAAAGCTCGCCAACCCCAACAATTCCCCCAATTCAACAAATTTCCGGCATCTTTTATCTATCCAACACCTCCTCTACGTCCCTTAGCGAGATATTATTATTATCATAAATAATTAAATGAAAAAGATAGAATAAACTTGCAAGAATTTTGACCGATTTAAAATGAAGCATCTCTTCCGTTTGGGCTCCCCAGCTTAGTGGGTGCATATTATCCCCCCCCCGGACTCACGTGCCATATTTTTACATAATGATTTACCATGTAATGGCACGTGCTCTGCAACTGGGGGCGCAAAACGAAATCGGGGGGGGGGGGCACAAACGGAAGACCCAAGACAAAATATTTTTGGTATTTTCTTCCTCTTTCTCTATTCTACTCTGTACAATAGATTTTCCTGTACTGCGCAAAATTTTAGCACGATTCTTCTAGTTGTTTCCGGTATTTTACATCAACTTTTTCAGAGACATCAAGTATCTTTCCCAATTTGCTCTAATTCAGAGCTAGGAGGACCAATTTTTGTGGTCATCTCATGGGGTAGTGGGTAAGGAATAGACTAACAGTTATCAAAAATCCATTATTTTCCCAGGCTTTTTGTCGTGAAACCAAGTCAATCACAAGATTTCTACTATTTTTTCATGAAGCTGAAAACACAAACCCAATCCAAAAGCTAGGATGACAATATTTTGATCGAGCTCTAGTCTCATGTAACAAAACTAAATGGTAATAAAATCTTATGTCGGCTATGATTTTAGTAGAACAGAACACTTATGCAAGAAAATAAAAATAGTTAAAAGGAGGTTCCCCGCAGCCTGGTGTTTTTTCTACCACTAAAATTGTACTTAATGCTCTCATAGGTCACAGAACCATTTTAAACCAAAAAAAAAAACAAAATTATGTTTTTTTCCAAAAACTTAATTGTATTATTATATTAACAAAAAGCAGTCGTTTCTGCATATTGTCAATAAAAATAACCAGTACTTCACTCATTTAACTTCGTTGAAAAAAAAATTCTGATATTTTAATGTCAAAAATATCCTTCAGTCTATCCAAGCCGAACACTAAGAAAACTTAATAATTTTGCAAAAATGTTCAGACTTTATTGTTTCTCTATCCAGATACGCATTTTCTTTAAATTTTGTTCCTGTCTAATTGTGGATTTTAAAAACCCCACTGTTCAATAATTGTTCATTAGCTTTTTCGGGGGTAAAAATTGCGATAAACTTTTCATATTTTCAGTAACTTTCTAAATTTTCTTTTGGATGCGTGAAATGCTCTTTGGACTGAAATGTTTAAATTCGGTAGATACTTTTCCCATAAAACTTCAGTGGCTCTTTCCGGGTCCTCGAAGCCTCGCCAAAACTGCTTTCCGCCATAAAAAAAATGTAACTTAACTTCATGGTTTAATTAGTCCGTGATTTTTTTGTTTTTTTATGGTATGAGTTTTTCAAGTACAGTACCACAGAACATTTCAGTTTGGTAAAAGTTGTTCTTTTAACCGGCAGTAAAAGTTCTGCGAAAGTTATTTGCTATTTGTTATGGTTCCAAAATAGTCAAAAAAGTTTTTCATGAGGAATAACTTTATATTTGTGCTCCGATCTGAAATCCTGGAAATATTGATTTTGATCATTGCAATTTTACTTTTGAGAATTTGATTAATGAACTTTATTAGACTTCCCTGAAGATATATACTGTGATCATAAAATTATTTATCCCTTTTGGGCTGCGTTGACTTTGAAATCTATTTTTCTGATTATCGCCAAATAATTTTAAACTTTTTTGTCGGCGAGTATATGAATTTTATATCTGAATAAAACAGTTTTCAGAGTTCTAAGCCAATTCAGTCAGTTTAAAATTATAGCTCTTCACCACTAAGCACCCTATGTTTTCATATCTTAAGCCCCATATCTTATTAGATATTTTCATTCAAGGTAGCATTTTTTTCAAGTAATTACATACAGGCAGGCAAACACTGTTCGCAACTGTGCTTCACACGCGGAGATCGGGATAGAAATGGCCCTTTGCAGTTTCAGTTCTTCTCTCTTGTTTCCTCTTTTGTTTCATTTCCGAATACGCATAACGAATTTGATCTGTACTCAATTTTATTTCTTTGCTACGTTTAGCTTAACGTCTACAGTTTTTTTTTTTTGCTTTTTTACCGATGCTGTGGGGAAATTTTTGCAAAAACGGCAAAAAATTTACCCAAAATTCTCTGGATTCCTTTCAAAGTTTTTTAGTTCTGTCCCTCGGGCAATTGGTTTCCATTCCCGTTATTCAATTTTTCGATCAAAAAGAAAAACTTTTAGCTCTGTCACCCAACTTGATTGTCCTTTCAAATAAACTTTTTGTATCAACTTCAACATTTACACTTCCATATTTCATTTTTACAAAATTAGTGTCTTTTAACCCTGAAAACCGTAATTGAAAGTCACCGTCTATAAGTACCTACAATGAGTTGTTGAAAAACGCAAAAGCTTTCTATAATCTGTCCTGGCATTCTGATTAAATTCGGATACTGCAATGTTGCTGAATTATTTGGAAAAATTATTCCAAAAAATTTTAATTTATTTTTGAGTTTTTCAACTTTCCGATCAATACTTAGCGGTGTAATATATCATATCAGACTGGGGTTCGGCAAATGTTTAAAAAAAATATTGTCCGAGTGAACAGTAAATTTTTCAACATTCGTTTGTTAAAGCATTTTTTGTAATTTCTAGCTCACCATTTGAATAAATTTTACTCCGATCTACAGAAAGTGTTAATATTCAAACATGAGGACAGCAAAAACGTCATACGGAAGTATAAATGCGAAAAGCAAACTTTGAACTTTAATATTGAACTTTGACATGAATTGAACTTTGACATGTTTAATAACTTTTTTTCAAACACCAATGCAAGTCTGCAGGCAGTGCTTTATTTAATAGTTACTTTCTGTTCTTTGCTCTTTTAGCACGATCAAGACTGTGTTCAATTACATCTGCATACGCATCCGTAATTTCAAAATTATCCAGGTTTGGATATGTACTGGGTTGCAATATTAAGCACTTTCTCAAAAAACACCAAAAAAAAACGTTTGAACTATGAAAAGCTTCAACGCTCGGCTTCTTAGAGCAATGTTGATTTGTTGGAGTTTTTCTTCGTTTGCAGAGACAATGGAAAACATTGTTTTCAAGAATAAACGTTGTTTCTAGTTGCTCAAATCCTGCAATTAGATAATAAATTTAGTGGATGGGAACCTTACTACTTAATCTTCCATATCGTGAACGCTTTCCAATGATTCGAAGCATCTGAGCAAACAATGACACTAAATTATTTAAACAAAAAAACATGTGACAAAATTTGCTCCAAAAACTCAAAACCAATTGAAGCTATCTTCAACATTCCAAGAAAAGTTGTCTTAAATTAAATTTGAATTACAAACGTTTGAACTAAATCAATCACAACTAAGCTAATTCTTGTCAAATATAACCGCCACATGGTATAAAATTTGAACCCAGAACATTTTAGTTTGAAGCATACAGAATTTTTATAAGGCCATTTTAGCCCGCATTTACAACTTTGCAAACTTAATGCGTACAAAAAGCCGCTACAACCCGGAATATTAAAGCCCCCAAAATCTCAAATTTACTTGTTCAAGGCTCAGATTATGACAATATTGTCGCCAAAAACTGATTTCAAACTGAACCCAGGAAACAGTTCTTTTCAAACAAAACCCAAAAAAATACGCGCCAATTATTAACAGCTAATTAACTTTATACAAATTACGATAACTTAACTTGAGAATTAAATTTTGTCAAAAGTTCCTGGAATTCATCGGCTACTTGTTGAGTTATAGTTTGAGTCTGCAACGAATTGTGACTGCTTTCCGAATTAGAAAATGACAGTCGGCTAATCATTGCTTCAATTTGAATTTCGTCGCTCGTCATTTTTACCGAACTTGAAATTGAGCTCTGTCCGCGTTGCGTAATGTTGTGATCACCACGTAATCGATTACATAATTGATCACGCGATGACGTAACTTCTTTCTGATGAACAAACTCTTTAATCATGGTTATTACGTGCACTAACTCATCTCGCAAATAGTCGCAAGCAACTTGACACTGTTGCAAATGGGTTAATCTATTTTGGGCTATTGTCAGCGCATTATTGCCCTTGGAATCGCATAAGTTAGGGTTCGCCCCTTTTTTCAACAAAAGGGTTATCGTGGGAATATTTCTGGACAGACTTGCCAGCATTAAAGGAGTGTTTTGATTAACATCTTTACAGTTAGGATTAGCACCGTTGTTTAGAAGCAGCTCTACAATTGTCGTATTGCCTTTGACACTGGCTAAATGCAGCGCAGTTCTTTGCTTGTCATCGCAGTTATCAGCGAGCACGCCTTCGTTTAAAAGCTCTTTAATAACTGGGATGTCTTCGGTTTGGACAGCTTTCCTTAGAAGACGGCCTTTGTATTCTTGACACCAAATATGGGCCATTTTCAGTCCCTCTAGTCGTCCCACGCGGTATTTCTTTCGCGAGGGTGCTTTCCTTTGACCTGGGAACAAAAAATAAGCTAATATTCAACATCCGAACATCATTTTGTATCATTGAGCAATGTGCTTTAAGAGAATTTCAATATCCGAATCTAATTGGCTAATAGGTCAACATTCCAGTCACCACATTTCTCATGTATAAAGACATATAGTAAACATTTAGATAAATATTGCGCCAAGCAGAAAAGAAAATTTTTGGGAGTTTTCTCAAGTTTGGTTGTGATAAATTCATATCCAGTCCCAAGAGCCGCTGAGACATGCCCATGGCCCGTGAGGCATGGCCAAACACGCTAAATACCCAGCTCTAAACCAGGAAATTGGGGGTTTATTGCAGCGGGTGTACTTTTCGTTGGGAGTTTATTTCCTATTTAGTGGAGTAGTCTCGAATTAAGTGGGTCCTTTTCCGAAAACTAAACAAATGCCCTAGATCACAATTAAGGATAGCTTTTGTTGAACGTTTAACAAAAGAACGTTTAGTTTTACATTACTTCAAGGGAGTCTTTCTATATTTATACAGGTCTTTCAACTAACTTGCCACCTCAAGAAAAAAAATCTTAACACAGCCCACTATTTTTATTTCAAATTTTTCAAATTGAAACCCAGAAACGACTAACTGTTTTGAGTTAGAGGTCCGCATTGCGACGTATTCTGCTGGTAACTTCCAAACTCCGGAATCGTGGCACAGGATGACGGGAAGGAACAGTCCAGCTGCTGTTGGTCTTCAATAGCCAGTTGCGCGATCAGGGGTGAGCAAATATCTGCCGACTCCCCGGAACCACAAAAGTCCAGAAAGAGCCTATCAGAAGGCAAGCTGTACTTAGGGGTCATCTGAACATTACTTGAATCGGGCGAACTTGAAGAATGTTGTGATAAAATAGCTGAGTCTGTAATTGTAGCACCCGCCATTGAACTGTACAAAACGTCTTTTAAGGCTTGAGGACAAGGGAGGAAATAATTGTGACCAACTTTGCATTAATAATTTAAGTTACCGATAAGCTTATCTGTAATCCAGATTTAATCTGTCAAGTTCCCATTTTCGCCTGAAAAATTTTAAAACTTTTTATCAGTGACTTAGCATTCGACGTAGCCTTTATTGCCTGGCTCAAAAATACTAATCGTTGGGCTCAGATAAGATTCCAGAATCGTTATTTTAATTGTTCAAACATAAACCGACTAACGTCGGACAAATTGCTCTCGAATGACAGGCGTGACAATTAATTCAGGGGTAGGAGTCTAGATAATTTTTTAATGTTTTTTTCTTTATGGGTGCAGGAACTTCCGACCAGGAAGAGATTCGCACTCACAACCTTCGGAATTCTTGACAGAAGCAGGCCCTTGTGATTAAGCGTGAAAAATTCTAGAATGTTCTAGAACAAAAACAGTCAAGAGAAATTTTTCTATTTAGAAAAAGACACTCAAGTTTAAAATAATTGATTTAAATTTCGTTCGAGAGCTATTAAAAAAGCTGAAAATCGATCATTATTGCATAGATTATTGTCTGACCTCCTGTTAAATATGATAACTACGATCAGAAACCTCTCCCAGGTCAAAAATTGTGAATCGAAATTAGGCACGTCTAGCCTCACTGCCCTCGTTTATTCACATTTAACTGCAAAATACTTCACTGCTACGCAATACATATTAAGTTCATCGACATCATATTGGGGAAAACGAAAGGGGAAAGTTTAACTTCAGGTTCTGCTCTTGTTACAATTACTCTCATGCAACTAAGTTATCCTAAGTATCCGGCCAAGAAGACAAAATATCACTGATACACTGATTGACCACAAACAGTGATTTCTGATACTCTTGATCACATATACCGAAATTAATTTTATTGAAAAATTGTCGAGCGTACGGTTTTGCGAATTTCTTTGATTCTTCAAAGACCGCCTTTTCAATGGTTCCAGTAAAACGAAATCTAGTAAAATTTTATCTAACAGTTCTGCCTTTCATTTCAAATCAAACTTAAACACTAATTGTTCCGACCCCACTTGTGGGGGGAGGACCTATATACTCAGCTGAGTTTTTTTTGTTCAGTCAATTTTGGCCGATCGAAATATTCATCACAGAAAATGTGAGTAGTTTAATTATAAATCTCATCAAGCTTAGAATTCGGAAATAAAATCCTTAGAATTTAGTTTTTTTTTCGAGGAGTTATCAAGGTTTAAAGATTTGCGTAAACACGGGATATTTGGCATCATTTTGTTCACTTTTAGCGTAATTTTTGTTCAAATTAGGAACTTTTCTATAAAAATAATTCAACACTACTTCAGGCTACAAAATGAATCAATTTTGTGTTCTTAATAGACGTTAAAAGGGCTGGTTTTGTTCTTCTTATGTTTACTATCAAAAGTTTGAATTCTATTTGAGAGCTGTTTTCCTGTTTTTTTGGAAAACTTTTCAAATATTTTTTAAGTCACTTAGACTAGTCACTTTTTAAATCGAGATTCCGTTCATGACAAACCTCATTTAAAGTCAAATAATACCCACAGAACAACCAATTCGTTCTCAATGGATCGCTCACTTCTTGGCTTTGACTCAGTTTTCGTAATTTTGAATGGAATTTTGATTTCAAGATTTTACTAAATTTCCTTTGTAGTCCTATGGCATAGATTCGTTGACTGAGAGTGCAATAGGCTTCCCAATGAGTATTAAGTGAACATGTCTAGTGCTTTGAGTGGACAGCTAATGGCTGTTCAGACTTTTATTTTTCGAAATTTCTTTTCACATTAACCGATCTTAAACTTATTTTTGTGAACTGTAATTCACTTTCAGTGATGACAGGAACCCCTTCCTTTCTACTGCAACCAAAATTATTCTGGTTACCAGTTTTATCTGCTAACTATTGGTTTTATGACTTCGATGCCACGAGTTTTCATAATTTTCCAAAAAGTTTTGGATATTATTTTGTTTTCGGATATTATGATAAAGATAATTCTTACTGGCTTAAAAAAGAAGTTCAATGGATGATAGATAAAGTTTCCACAGAAAAACTTTTGGCTTAAATGGCTTCCACACTTTCCACTCGCACTTTTCTACTGAATTTCAGGTTTTTTCCTGTATTTGTTGTTTGTTTTCAGTCATAAGAATAATTGTGCTTGTTTGTTTTCAGTCATAAGAATTATTGTGCTGTCTTATTGATGACTTATGAATGACAAACGTCATTGTCCTCCCATGGAGGCATAACTTAATCCCATGGTTGCGTATTTATTGATTTCCGTTGAGAACTATAGAATTTAATGCCTTCGATACTACGGTTTTTCTGCATCTTTAGTGCATTTCTATGGCTTAGTCTAATTTTAAAAAGAATTATTTTCTTAAAAACTAATGATTTTTAAGACGTTTGAAATTCTTGGGTTTTAAAAATGTGGACTGAATTTCTCCTCATTATTTCTTCTTTTTGTCGACTTGTTACCTGGTCTCATTAAGGAACTTTCCCATCTGCTGCGTAGCTAAGAAAAAGAATTTGTGTAATTAAGGTTTTCTCTGATAGCATTTTGACGTTGTTACTAGGTGATTTAAAATTCAGATATTGAGTTTCTGCCATGAAATTTTTCTTTGCTTATTTTCTCGTAGTCATTTTAATGGCAGATCTCATGAGCTCTGCAGAGGTATGGCATTAAATAATTCAATTAGTAGTTTGGGTGGGTAACGATTTTTTTTAAACTCAAACATTTATTTTTGATTTTCTCTTCATTTGGTTGACAATTAAGTCAAAAATTTAGATGAGTTCGGGTCGGAACATTAACGAGCCTCCTTATTTGTTCAAATATTAGAGCACCAAATTCTAGTTGGGGTAAACTTAACTGAATTGCAATTGTTGAGCTTAGAAAGAGGCAACTAACATCGTACAAATTGCTCTCGAACAACAGGTGAATGATTGGCTTTGGTTTGAAAACAAAAGTCTGAAAAAATAGACAAATTTGCATAGGGGTGCGGGTCAATGGGAAGGAGATGCTGGGGGCTAACTTTGGGTTTTGGGGGACAGTGTGCGGGGGGCCGGGACGTCTGTAGTTCGATTAACGAGGGGACTGCTACGGGAAGAAAACTTTTAAAAAATGACTTTTCGATCTTAGAAATTAACAGCAAATCATAACCACAAACTATAATAAAAACTAGGCAACTATTAGAGTCCCATGTTCAAAAACAGAAGTCAACATTCGAAAACAAAATCAAATATTAAGTCACTAACAACAAAAGCGCTTATCCAACCTTGCCTAAACAAAAAATATCATAAAAAAAACCCAACAGATTGCCGGAACAAGCCGCCATTGATTCCCATAACTCCTATTGGGATTGAAAGAACAGGAAATTGAAAGAAAAACTGATTGATGTAAAACTTCTTAAATAGTGAACTTTTTTCATTTTGTTGCTAGACATATTCCTGTTACCTAATGAGAGGATGCAGGGGATATTATCAACACCAATAAGCACTAAAGAAGGCAACGAAGACTTATAAGAACAAAGCTTAAGTAGCGGGCATCTAAAATTGGACTATGTTAGTTTCTTGAACTATACGCAATTCAGCTTTTAAATGGAAATCTAATAAGCTTAATACTAATGTCAGCTAGCAATCGCACTAATGAACTTCGATAACCTAATGCACTACGACTTAATGACCGGGCTTTATTGGTTTATCTCACTTGTTTTGATTTTGCTCTTTTGACATTGACAATAATCACTACATTGCGTAATTCAATGCTTGAAAGAATTTAAAATCTATTTAGTTGAAACACTGAGTGAAGTAAGTCAGAAGTCAAACGTGAAAATCATGACTTATGTTAAACGATAAACGTGATCAAAAGGTAAAACGAATTTAAAAAAACATAGGTAGAGTCTTGACCTACAACTCCAAGAATTTTTATTGACTGATCAAAAACGGCTTCAGTCAATAAGAGTGAGTTGGGAAAACCATTTACATCGGATCCAAAAAAAAATTTAAAAAAAAAACAGTAAAAATCAAAGTGAAAGTGCCGCATGTGAACAAAAACACACTAGCGAGAAAGCGAATTTTTGTTCAAGCACCGTTTTCTCACTCAACTTTAACATTAGAGTGAAAAAATTTCACGCCGCAACCACTCGCTTTTTCACTCCATTACCTGCTTCGGCGTGATCAAAATCATTAATCTAATTTGACTTCAAAAATAGTCAACATATGTAAACAGATCTTTAAAAACAGCGCCCCAAAACAATTCAAATTCGTTGAATTGCAAAAAATAGGAGCGCGAAAGTAGCCTACTGAGAAGCCGAGGGCGGATATTAAACCACAAAAAACCAAAGTAGTTAATTGCCCTAGAAGTTTTTAAAACAAAGAAATAAAACTTGACTTAGGGGTGTGGGGTAGAAGCCGAGTTTGTGGGGTGCGAGGTGCGCGCTAGAGGGTGGGTTATTGCTTCGGCTTAAAAACACAGCCACAGAATACGGGAAACGATTCGAAGACTCGTGCAGTATAGTTACTACACTAGCATCATATAAAAAATTTTAAGGAAAAAAACTAACTGCCTATTAAAACTATAGGTTAGCGACAAAAGCGCAAGCAAACTTTAGCTTAGGTTCCTTTTAAGCTGGAAGGCTTTGGTGGTGCCATGGCTGGGGGCATGGTAGGTAGCTGGGGTAAAGACCTGGTGCGGATAGATGGGTCAGGTTAGTTAAGTGCTTAAGTAGGTGAGGAATAAGTAAGTGGCATGGGCGAGTGTGTAGGTAGGTAAGTTTGTATGAGGTGTTCGTAGTTTGAATAGGGAGGAGGGACGGTTTTGGGAAAGAAACTTCTCAAATGACCCTTCGACTCTGAATGTTACCAGAAGTTCCGAATTACCGAATATTAGAAATTAAGATAATTTTATAATTTTAAAGTCCAATCGAAAACAGAAGTCATCGTTCTCAGATTCAAGGTCAACAACTCAGAAGTCAAAAACAATCAACCATAAGCAAATTCGCTTCTGCTGAAGAAACAAAATGGCCAGAAGAACCCAAAGGAATCAAACAATCGTGCAAAATAATCCGTAAACTAATCTTATATAAATCAGAAATACCAATTAAAGAACAAAAAGCCATAAAAATAAAAAGCACCTAATAAAACAATAGAGTATTTTAGAAAATGCAGACACATGCGGAATTTTTGTTCAAGGATGTTGCTGGAGCTGCCGGTGGGTGTTAGTGCTTATGGGGCGCTGTTGTGGTAGGGGGCGTCGATATGGGGGACCGGAGCGTAAGTAGGTGGTAATAGTTTTGGGATGTAGGTAAATTGGGGAATGTATCGAGGAGGAACTTTCATTGGGAGAAAATTTCTCAAAACTACCCTTCTACATTAAACATTAGAGGCTAAGCAACTACAGAAGTCCAATTTTAGATAAGAGAACGTTCTAAAACATGTTAGAAAACAAAGAAGTAACAGTTCGTGTCATGAACAAACTTGCTTCCGCCAAAAAAAACCTGTAGAACACCAATACTCCTCTTCGAGGGGTAAAAACCTGTAGCATACCAACTCTTCTCTTTGAATCGTAAAAAATCCGTAGATCTAATATAATTTCTACAAAATTTCTTGTTTGAGAGCAATTAATAACAAGTTTTAACATGAGAGGAAAAAAATAGAAGGGCAAGCAAAGATGTTTACCAAATATTACTGCCATTAGTGGAAGGATAGATGGTCCTTAGTGCCTTTCTTTTCTAATTTTATTAACGGTACTAATATATTGGTACAAAACACACTGAAATAGTTTGCGCGAACTTACTAAAAAATAGTTTGCACATTTAACGTTTTTCCAAACATTTTTGAAGCATCAGTGTTTGTTTTTCGATGTGCAGAATTACGAAAATTATGCCATTCTCTCATACCCAGTTTCTTTACAAAAGTTTACGAAAATTATGGAACTAGCCCATATCGACCGTTGACCCTAAAGCCATTCCTTTGCAGAATCTGTCTAGAAGTTCTTACAGCATTGAGACAAAAGAACTAGTAAATAAAATTTTTTACTAAAACTATAATAAAATCTCGAAACAATTTGTGCCTTTAAAGAGCTTGCAAAAAGTCCCATGTTCAAAAACAGAAGTCAACATTCGAAAATAAAATCAAATATTAAGTCACTAACAACAAAAGCGCTTATCCAACCTTGCCTAAACAAAAAATATCATAAAAAAAACCCAACAGATTGCCGGAACAAGCCGCCATTGATTCCCATAACTCCTATTGGGATTTAAAGAACAGGAAATTGAAAGAAAAACTGATTGATGTAAAACTTCTTAAATAGTGAACTTTTTTCATTTTGTTGCTAGACATATTCCTGTTACCTAATGAGAGGATGCAGGGGATATTATCAACACCAATAAGCACTAAAGAAGGCAACGAAGACTTATAAGAACAAAGCTTAAGTAGCGGGCATCTAAAATTGGACTATGTTAGTTTCTTGAACTATACGCAATTCAGCTTTTAAATGGAAATCTAATAAGCTTAATACTAATGTCAGCTAGCAATCGCACTAATGAACTTCGATAACCTAATGCACTACGACTTAATGACCGGGCTTTATTGGTTTATCTCGCTTGTTTTGATTTTGCTCTTTTGACATTGACAATAATCACTACATTGCGTAATTCAATGCTTGAAAGAATTTAAAATCTATTTAGTTGAAACACTGAGTGAAGTAAGTCAGAAGTCAAACGTGAAAATCATGACTTATGTTAAACGATAAACGTGATCAAAAGGTAAAACGAATTTAAAAAAACATAGGTAGAGTCTTGACCTACAACTCCAAGAATTTTTATTGACTGATCAAAAACGGCTTCAGTCAATAAGAGTGAGTTGGGAAAACCATTTACATCGGATCCAAAAAAAAAATTTAAAAAAAAAACAGTAAAAATCAAAGTGAAAGTGCCGCATGTGAACAAAAACACACTAGCGAGAAAGCGAATTTTTGTTCAAGCACCGTTTTCTCACTCAACTTTAACATTAGAGTGAAAAAATTTCACGCCGCAACAACTCGCTTTTTCACTCCATTACCTGTTTCGGCGTGATCAAAATCATTAATCTAATTTGACTTCAAAAATAGTCAACATATGTAAACAGATCTTTAAAAACAGCGCCCCAAAACAATTCAAATTCGTTGAATTGCAAAAAATAGGAGCGCGAAAGTAGCCTACTGAGAAGCCGAGGGCGGATATTAAACCACAAAAAAACCAAAGTAGTTAATTGCCCTAGAAGTTTTTAAAACAAAGAAATAAAACTTGACTTAGGGGTGTGGGGTAGAAGCCGAGTTTGTGGGGTGCGATGTGCGCGCTAGAGGGTGGGTTATTGCTTCGGCTTAAAAACACAGCCACAGAATACGGGAAACGATTCGAAGACTCGTGCAGTATAGTTACTACACTAGCATCATATAAAAGGAAAAAAAACTAACTGCCTATTAAAACTATAGGTTAGCGACAAAAGCGCAAGCAAACTTTAGCTTAGGTTCCTTTTAAGCTGGAAGGCTTTGGTGGTGCCATGGCTGGGGGCATGGTAGGTAGCTGGGGTAAAGACCTGGTGCGGATAGATGCGTCAGGTTAGTTGAGTGCTTAAGTAGGTGAGGAATAAGTAAGTGGCATGGGCGAGTGTGTAGGTAGGTAGGTAAGTTTGTATGAGGTGTTCGTAGTTTGAATAGGGAGGAGGGACGGTTTTGGGAAAGAAACTTCTCAAAATGACCCTTCGACTCTGAATGTTACCAGAAGTTCCGAATTACCGAATATTAGAAATTAAGATAATTTTATAATTTTAAAGTCCGATCGAAAACAGAAGTCATCGTTCTCAGATTCAAGGTCAACAACTCAGAAGTCAAAAACAATCAACCATAAGCAAATTCGCTTCTGCTGAAGAAACAAAATGGCCAGAAGAACCCAAAGGAATCAAACAATCGTGCAAAATAATCCGTAAACTAATCTTATATAAATCAGAAATACCAATTAAAGAACAAAAAGCCATAAAAAAAAAGCACCTAATAAAACAATAGAGTATTTTAGAAAATGCAGACACATGCGGAATTTTCGTTCAAGGATGTTGCTGGAGCTGCCGGTGGGTGTTAGTGCTTATGGGGCGCTGTTGTGGTAGGGGGCGTCGATATGGGGGACCGGAGCGTAAGTAGGTGGTAATAGTTTTGGGATGTAGGTAAATTGGGGAATGTATCGAGGAGGAACTTTCATTGGGAGAAAATTTCTCAAAACTACCCTTCTACATTAAACATTAGAGGCTAAGCAACTACAGAAGTCCAATTTTAGATAAGAGAACGTTCTAAAACATGTTAGAAAACAAAGAAGTAACAGTTCGTGTCATGAACAAACTTGCTTCCGCCAAAAAAAACCTGTAGAACACCAATACTCCTCTTCGAGGGGTAAAAACCTGTAGCATACCAACTCTTCTCTTTGAATCGTAAAAAATCCGTAGATCTAATATAATTTCTACAAAATTTCTTGTTTGAGAGCAATTAATAACAAGTTTTAACATGAGAGGAAAAAAATAGAAGGGCAAGCAAAGATGTTTACCAAATATTACTGCCATTAGTGGAAGGATAGATGGTCCTTAGTGCCTTTCTTTTCTAATTTTATTAACGGTACTAATATATTGGTACAAAACACACTGAAATAGTTTGCGCGAACTTACTAAAAAATAGTTTGCACATTTAACGTTTTTCCAAACATTTTTGAAGCATCAGTGTTTGTTTTTCGATGTGCAGAATTACGAAAATTATGCCATTCTCTCATACCCAGTTTCTTTACAAAAGTTTACGAAAATTATGGAACTAGCCCATATCGACCGTTGACCCTAAAGCCATTCCTTTGCAGAATCTGTCTAGAAGTTCTTACAGCATTGAGACAAAAGAACTAGTAAATAAAATTTTTTACTAAAACTATAATAAAATCTCGAAACAATTTGTGCCTTTAAAGAGCTTGCAAAAAGAAGACAAGAAATATACATAATCGATAATAACAGTCAGTAGCGATAATAATAATGGTGAACAAAAATCACTTCAACTGGCGAAAATGTAAACAACTGAATTGACAAAAATACAATTTATCAATTTATAACAAAAAGGACATCTTTAAATATCACTTCTAATCAGATCCACAAAATTAATTACCAACGGCTGTAATTGCAATTTTATTATTAAGAGTTTTGTCTTAACTACCACAGTTTGAACTCTCTTTAAATTAACAACCAATTGAGAGCTGTATAAATACATCATTTATGAACTTAGAACACTAGAATTGAAAAATTTATGAAACTAAGAATGCCGATAATGACTAGAGTTGACAAATTTTTGATCAGGCGCAGTTTCATAAACACATTGGATGAACAGAAAATTCTAAAACTACTAACATCTTAATATTAGCATCAAATTTGGACACATTATGTGAAATATAATGCACAAATAACATTGATCGATTTTAAACAAAGGCGAGTGTGAAATCAAGATTTAATCAACTCAGAGAATTAAAAAACTCTTTAAAACTCTTTGATAAGATAATTTTTTATGCCTAAAACTAACAAACACTTCTGCTCGAATCAACACTATTATTAGCCTGATTTCACGATTCATGAGTTTTTGAACGAAATTTTGCAGTTTCAAATTGAATAATTACGAAGTTTGGGGTTAATATTCAGAGAAATAAGCTGAAAAAAATCCTCCAAATTCCAATCCTTTATTGTAATGGATCTGTTTATTATTTATTTGGACTAGGCCTTCATAAGGAAGACCTATAGAGAACTGATTTTTTCCCTTTCGAACATTTTACTTTTACTGTTTATTTTCTTGAATCGGTGGCGGATGTAGAATAAAAGCGGCAGGCTGTGGTGCCAAATTTGCACTATGAATGATTAGAGGGATAGGCATAATTTGTTGAGATTGCAACATTGCAGCGTTACCTGTTCCTGCAGCCGCTACCTGGTGCTGTTGCGCTTGCACTGCAAATTGAGTTGCAGGCGCTTGCATTGCACAATTTGGGTTCGGAAGCAATACTGCACTTGAGCAAGGCATCGGGGCAGGAGCTACTAAAACTTGTTGGGTCATTGCTTGATGATTTTGCCCAGTTTGAGCTGGATGGGCTTTGATATTATCGTTATGGCCAGACATAACGAACAGCTCAGGATCATTGAACTCTACTAAACCGGCAGCTGGCAAAGGTGGCGGCGGCGGAGGTGGCGGCGATTCAATTCTGGGTCGCTTCTTTTTCTTTTTCTTCACATTTGAAACAGTTGCCGCATTCGTAAACTGTTCATTGACATTATGAAGCATCGACGTTGCAGCGGGTTCAAGTTTCACCAATTCATGAAAATCTGCGGGGTCTCTGATTGTTTCGGTAACATTGCAATCAGCAACTTTGACACTGAAAGCGCTGTTATTGTCAAATTGCGTCTGTATAAAACCCGAAACCTCAAGATCTCTATTTTCAAGCTGACAAGAATCCCAGTAAGATTCGGTTCGATGCACATTCGATTTGAAATCATTCTCGATATTAGATGCAACATGTCGAGGTGTTGCAACCTTCAAAGATCTAAAAGATCCACCAGAAACTAGAGGACTTCTCTCAACGTCGCTATTCGATCCACAATTTTTGAGAAATAAAGCCGATTCTTTCTCCTCTGCTAGTTCTCGTCTCAAATTTTCAATTCCATCTGTTCCAACGTGACGTAACTTAAGTCGTTCTAATTCTCGTTTTGCGTTTTCTTGGATAATTTTCTTCCTTTCTTGCAAAGATTGCGGCTCTCTGTGACCTGGCTTTAGATTATTCCGATTTTTTATTGCTTCTAAAGGCATCAAAAGCTGCTTTTCTTGCCCAGTATTTTCACCCGTCATTCCTTTTTCATCCGAGCTCAAACTATAAATCATTCCTTTATTTGTTTCCATCCAATTTTGACCGGGTTCTATATCTTCGTCATCATTTTTCCTTCGCTTTTTATACTCAGAAAGGGACATTTTCTTTTTCGTCGAAACTGGCGGTTCGAAAAATACGTTGTCTAAAGTACTATCTTGAACGCTATTATTATTGTTGTTGTTGTTATTTTCGGTACCTTCATAACTGTCTGAAACTCGGTGCGAAACTCTTCGAGCATATTGAGGCGTTTCTGAACATTCTTTAATCGTTTCCTTTCGCTGTTCTGTGGACTCGATGGCTTTTTGAAGCCAGCGCTTTTTGGCCGATGTTATATAGGAATCACCAGTCGAGATCTTTCTTGGCGTAGCGACATCCGAACTCTGCGCTTGTACCGGTAAGATTTCGGGTTTCAAATCCTGAACATCACTTTTTAAAATGTTTGAATTTTCATCGTTCTCAGAATTCGATTTAACTTCAACTTTTTCTTGCGCTTGTTCGTTTATCCATTCATTTAGAAACATTTTCTTCATTTTTATACACTTCAACGAACTCGGGGCCGATTTTTCAGTTTCTTTCGGCTCGTTTTCTGTTGATGTTGAGTTGATTAATGGAACTATTTTTTCTTCGACTTCTTTCGATTCTTTCACAAGATTTCCTCTAGTCAAGTACTTTGACTTCGGAGCCGTCGCATATCGATGATGATACTTGGCCAGCACCGTTTCAGACTTCGTTTTCGCCGAACTTTTTCCTTTATTGACAGATTTGGTAACTTTCCCGGCAGGTATTGCGGTCCTCGTATTGGATCTGTTTTTACCAGTTCTATTGACAGTCGAAGGCTTTGAGGATTCCGGTTCAACAATTTCATGCTTTCCAAACTGTGGCTCTAATTTTTGCTGCTCGATATTCTTGGACAATTCAGCTCGCTTATCTTCATCATCGGAATTATCGTTAGAACTTGAAGAACTGCTGCTAGATGAGCTATCGGAGTCATAATTCTCACAGCTTTCCAATTCTACCTGCGGTTCCAATTTGACTTCAACTTTATTGACAATTTCAGGATTGGGCGATGCTGTAACAGATTGTGCAGCCGCAGAACTCACCTCAGCATTTTCGACAATTTCCGGCTTGTTTTCGGTTACGATCTCATTATCTTCAATTTGCAGTGAGCTATCTTTCACATCAGGTACCAATTCGACTTTCGCTTTATTCTGCCCCTCAATAGAATTAAAGTTGCTATTAATTGCACTTGTATCATTAAAACACTTGACTTCTTCCTCAACATCGCAACTTGCGGCGTCATTAGTTTGTCGCTTTTTGAAATGCAAATCACGAAAATCGATACTCAGCGAATCTTCGATTTCGCTGGTCTTTATACCATCGACCGAGCTTTCTGTTTCCTGCTTGAATGTTGTGTTGCTTTGATTTGACGGTGGTCTGATAATTTCTTGGAAAACTCGATCTTCTTCGCTTGAGCTATTAGCACTTAATTGAGTGTCCGGATTTTGAGAACTGCATTCTTGGATTTCTGTCGTCGAAGAAACCACATCTTCATCTTCAGACTTTACAACCGTATCTTTGCGTTTTTCTTGCCGTTCCAATTTTTCAAACATTTTTACATAATGCTGTAGCTTTTTCTCCTCCCGCGACATTTTGACCGCTGGTTTATTTGCAGTTTTGGATTTCGCATTTTTCGTGATTCGAGGCTTTTTGGGTTTTGGAGATACTTCAGTTCCAGAATCTCCCGAATCTGTTTTACTGGTCATTTTGCTTCGATTTAAGTTCCAATTGATATTTCCATATATTTTGGTGGTTGAATCGGGAGAAACTGCCGCATTTTCTTCTTGCGATTCAGATACTGGAGTATGTTTGCGTTTACGGGCTTTCTTCGTGGCTTTCGAAGGCGTTACGTCACCACTTGACGAAATGACATTTTCGTCACCTTCATCGGTTTCTGAACAAGTATCAACTTTTATAGGTTGAATTCTCTCTTTATACATTGCCACTGATATTTCTTCATTTTGTTTGATTTTTCGCTTCGCGATTAAGTAAAGTTGCAGGCTATTGTTAACTACGTGAGCATACACAACGGCGTTTGGGTTCATCGATCGCTGGGCAAATTGGACATCTTGATCGGCTGTAACATTACCATCAAACTCAGTGCTCAAAAATCCGTGAGGCAATTTAATTTTCGGAGGCTCACTTTCCGATAGATTGGAAAAATTCTTGAATAGTTCCATCCAATGACAACTAAAGTTTTTGCAAAACATAAGGATATCTCCGCTCGCTATTTTACAACCAGCAACTAGGATCGGTTCGTGATTTCTATTCAGAACAGAGCACGATGAAAAGTTATCCAGATTTGGCATTTTATTCCTACCGGAGTAGGAATGATCCGTACTATCGATCCCGCCCTTACTTTTAATGTCAATGGCCTCGAAAAAGACATTCTTTGAACTACTTCCAGAGCAGATACCAGTAATATAATTTGGAGCTGGGGCACAGCAATATGGGTGATCGTCATATCCCAAGCCAAGGAAATTAACTTCCGGTAAAGTCGATTGGTTGATAATCAACTCCAGCTGCTCGCCGGTCTTATATACGCCGGACAGACCCGACGCGGCCGCTTTTGCCAAGATGTCAAGACTGCCCATATTTGGCACGCCCACCCATTAACATCTTAAAATCAACAGTAGCTAAACGACACAAACTCCTCCCTGGTGTTTCGCCCCCACCCCCCCCCCCCGTGTTTTTTACGCCCCCCCCCCCTCCCCCTCCCCCGTGTTTTTTACGCCCCCCCCCCCGTTACAAATTATATGTTGCTAGATAGCACGTTACTATGTAAAAAAATAGCACATGCGCCTGGGGGCGTACAAAATATAAGCCCACTAAGATGGGGGTGTGCAGAACAGAAAAGATCCAATAATTCTAACTTTTATTTAAATCAGAAAAAAATCAGACTGTCTAGAAAGTATCATTAGGAGCGCCAGGCACTCCAGTCAGTCAAAAGGACCTGTCATAATAAAATCCCGGGCATGCTCAAAAATTCAAAAGAAAGAATTCAACAACAGCGAAGGAACTCAACGATAACAATGACAGACTGAGTGCCAGAAATGCCAAAACAGCTGCACTACGAACCTTAGCTGAAAACACATTTTCAGAAAAATATTACAAATAAAAAATCTCGTCAAATGTGGTTTTGTCGTTAACAGTTCCCAATACACAAGCAGCATTAGCTATTTGAATTGCAAGGGAGATTCTCTTTCAAAAAACTGCCAGCTCTAGGCTCATTGTTCATAATACAGAGGGATTTACATTGGTCTTTCAAAAACTCCTCTCTGGACAGTCCCGCAGACCCTTGAACTTCAAACGCTAAAGTCTGAAACAGATAACCTTTTTCAACAAGATCTTTACACTTGTCATTCTTGTTTCCTCGGCTTCCGCTGCATCAATTCCAGATTTACCAACCGAGCCAGCAGACAAACAACTGGAAGCCAAAGCATCAACCACAGTTACCCTTGTTCCAAGTGTACAACAGTCATACCATGTTCTTTTGTTGTCGGTTCAGTAGAGGTGAGCTGGTTTTAAGACAGAGAGCACGAACAGACGCTAAAGTTTTGTTTAAACAGGTGGTTCAATATAGCGTGACGTGAGAATCTCTCTGAACTCCTTCCACAAGAAAGCCCATGCAGACCGGAGGCTTCCACTTTTTTACACTAAACACATTAGTGAAGCTCGCAAATTTTTGCACCCAAGCGAAGACCTATAGAAATTCTCAACTGTTGATTTGACAATTTAATATTAAAGTTCTGGCAAGGTATTGCACTTAGCCATTGTGACGCATATTCATCTTGATAGCCTTCACTCCGTCCTCGCCCATCTTGGGCAACAAATCGGTAAGAGCCTTTTGCAACATTGGACCAATTCTACTGACGATCGTTGTGTGGCGCTTCAAAGGCTCCTGTTACTGCATACCACTTTTCCAGACTGAAATTGAACTCTTTGTTTGCGTGCTTCTCTCTAATGAGCTGTTCCCGTGCTTAACGGGCACCTATCGCTGAATGAAGCTAGAAAACGAGAAGAGCAAGCAGTTGCACAGAAGAAACAACTAAACCATTCTGCGAAGACGGAAGAACTGACTGGGAAGAAACAACTAAACCATTCTCCCGAATCTGTTTTACTGGTTATTTTGCTTCGATTTAAGTTCCAATTGATATTTCCATATATTTTGGTGGTTGAATCGGAGAAACTGCCGCATTTTCTTCTTGCGATTCAGATACTGGAGTATGTTTGCGTTTACGGGCTTTCTTCGTGGCTTTCGAAGGCGTTACGTCACCACTTGACGAAATGACATTTTCGTCACCTTCATCGGTTTCTGAACAAGTATCAACTTTTATAGGTTGAATTCTCTCTTTATACATTGCCACTGATATTTCTTCATTCTGTTTGATTTTTCGCTTCGCGATTAAGTAAAGTTACAGGCTATTGTTAACTACGTGAGCATACACAACGGCGTTTGTGTTCATCAATCGCTGGGCAAATTGGACATCTTGATCGGCTGTAACATTACCATCAAACTCAGTGCTCAAAAATCCGTGAGGCAATTTAATTTTCGGAGGCTCACTTTCCGATAGATTGGAAAAATTCTTGAATAGTTCCATCCAATGACAACTAAAGTTTTTGCAAAACATAAGGATATCTCCGCTCGCTATTTTACAACCAGCAACTAGGATCGGTTCGTGATTTCTATTCAGAAAAGAGCACGATGAAAAAGTTATCCAGATTTGGCATTTTATTCCTACCGGAGTAGGAATGATCCGTACTATCGGTCCCGCCCTTACTGTTAATGTCAATGGCCTCGAAAAAGACATTCTTTGAACTACTTCCAGAGCAGATACCAGTAATATAATTTGGAGCTGGGGCACAGCAATATGGGTGATCGTCATATCCCAAGCCAAGGAAATTAACTTCCGGTAAAGTCGATTGGTTGATAATCAACTCCAGCTGCTCGCCGGTCTTATATACGCCGGACAGACCCGACGCGGCCGCTTTTGCCAAGATGTCAAGACTGCCCATATTTGGCACGCCCACCCATTAACATCTTAAAATCAACAGTAGCTAAACGACACAAACTCCTCCCTGGTGTTTCGCCCCCACCCCCCCCCCCGTGTTTTTTACGCCCCCCCTCCCCCTCCCCCGTGTTTTTTACGCCCCCCCCCCCCCCGTTACAAATTATATGTTGCTAGATAGCACGTTACTATGTAAAAAAATAGCACATGCGCCTGGGGGCGTACAAAATATAAGCCCACTAAGATGGGGGTGTGCAGAACAGAAAAGATCCAATAATTCTAACTTTTATTTAAATCAGAAAAAAATCAGACTGTCTAGAAAGTATCATTAGGAGCGCCAGGCACTCCAGTCAGTCAAAAGGACCTGTCATAATAAAAATCCCGGGCATGCTCAAAAATTCAAAAGAAAGAATTCAACAACAGCGAAGGAACTCAACGATAACAATGACAGACTGAGTGCCAGAAATGCCAAAACAGCTGCACTACGAACCTTAGCTGAAAACACATTTTCAGAAAAATATTACAAATAAAAAATCTCGTCAAATGTGGTTTTGTCGTTAACAGTTCCCAATACACAAGCAGCATTAGCTATTTGAATTGCAAGGGAGATTCTCTTTCAAAAAACTGCCAGCTCTAGGCTCATTGTTCATAATACAGAGGGATTTACATTGGTCTTTCAAAAACTCCTCTCTGGACAGTCCCGCAGACCCTTGAACTTCAAACGCTAAAGTCTGAAACAGATAACCTTTTTCAACAAGATCTTTACACTTGTCATTCTTGTTTCCTCGGCTTCCGCTGCATCAATTCCAGATTTACCAACCGAGCCAGCAGACAAACAACTGGAAGCCAAAGCATCAACCACAGTTACCCTTGTTCCAAGTGTACAACAGTCATACCATGTTCTTTTGTTGTCGGTTCAGTAGAGGTGAGCTGGTTTTAAGACAGAGAGCACGAACAGACGCTAAAGTTTGTTTAAACAGGTGGTTCAATATAGCGTGACGTGAGAATCTCTCTGAACTCCTTCCACAAGAAAGCCCATGCAGACCGGAGGCTTCCACTTTTTTACACTAAACACATTAGAGAAGCTCGCAAATTTTTGCACCCAAGCGAAGACCTATAGAAATTCTCAACTGTTGATTTGACAATTTAATATTAAAGTTCTGGCAGGGTATTGCACTTAGCCATTGTGACGCATATTCATCTTGATAGCCTTCACTCCGTCCTCGCCCATCTTGGGCAACAAATCGGTAAGAGCCTTTTGCAACATTGGACCAATTCTACTGACGACCGTTGTGTGGCGCTTCAAAGGCTCCTGTTACTGCATACCACTTTTCCAGACTGAAATTGAACTCTTTGTTTGCGTGCTTCTCTCTAATGAGCTGTTCCCGTGCTTAACGGGCACCTATCGCTGAATGAAGCTAGAAAACGAGAAGAGCAAGCAGTTGCACAGAAGAAACAACTAAACCATTCTGCGAAGACGGAAGAACTGACTGGGCGAACAGAGTATCAGTGAAACACGCATTTGTTACCCTGCCTAAGGCTGTTTTCAAAGAATAAACATACTGTTTCAGTACGTCTTGTTCAGCAAAACATGTAATTGTTCTCAAAAACACAGCAATTTGGTCATGCTAAAACAGTTTCCCAGAAGATAAAAATCATAATATGCGTCTAGATAATCAATAATGTTTGATATTTTATCATGTTTTCCAAATTTAGGAGGCGAATGGTCTTGCGTTACTGAATCTCAAAGCTGGGCGCCTAAAAAAACAGGCCAGTCTCTAGCTGTCTTTTATATACCCCGACATACTTTTTGAAACTTTTGCAGGATTTTGTTATGCTGCGTGACAATAGGATTTCTCAGAAGACAGAGCTTGGTTTTAGCAAAATTTAGACTCAAACCAAGACCTTTTTCAGAGCTCAAAACCCGCTTAAGATCATTAAACACAATTTTCTAATCATCGGCTTATTTTCCATCATCTATGTACCATTCATTAATTTTCGACTGCATATCATTCTTAAATACATGAATTGTCTCTGGAAAAAGAAGAGTGGCATCAAGATACCCTGCTGTGTTCTCTTTTCAGATGAGAAATTTGTATCGCCGGAAATTAGGAAACTGGGCTTGCTGTAGGCCGAAGAAGCAAAAAACACACACTGGGTTCTGTTGCAAGCACATGATTTAACATAGTCTTGTGGTTCAAGTAATGAAATGCATTTTAAAAACCCAACTTAAGCAAAATGTGCGTTTTAAGAGACGGCTTTTCAAGAATGCTTCGGAAAAGATTGACCGTAATCTCTGCTCCTTTGCGAGTGCCACATCATAATAGGGATTTTCCAAATTATTCCTTTCGTTCTTCTGAGATTTTGGAACCAGCGCACTTTGCAACAACTCTCCACAAGGTGTTGCCTATCGGAATGGGCCGTAGCTCACCATCTTGTTTTAACTAATGAACAATTTTGCTCCAAAGAAAAACGGTCTAATGTTTTCTGGAACTTTGTTATTTGCAATTACGTTCACCAGTCTTGTCACACTTTTCAAAAACTTGAAACCAGCGCTCCCATTATACTTGCACACAATATCTTTCAAAACGGAGGATTCAAGCCGTCGGGGCCAGCGTTAGTCCCATTAGGAAAAGATGCTATAATTATGTAAACGTCGTATTCACTGGCTATGAAACTGTCTTTAGTTTCAAGGGAAGGAATGTTGCTGCTGCTCAAGAATCTCAGCGGAACCGATATATCACAGCCTGGTTCTCGAGTTTTACGCCGGCCTGGTTCTTCACTGGGTTCGATTGACTAACGATCTCGCAGAAATAATTAGTCGCTCGGACGTATTAAAAGGACTGTAATTTTAATTTTGTTGATTGAAGTTAAGAAAATCCTTAGTGATAGTCTATGTTCAATCTCGTGCTGAAGTTTGTAAGGCTTCAGTCAGTAGCTAGTATTGTTGCAAACTTCTCGTTAAGTAAGTTCAACTAACTTAAAACTCGCAAGATCTTAAGATCAAGCAAAACTTAGCAAAAAGACTAAAGTTTTTAGAGAATCAAATTTTAGTCTATCTGAGAGCCAACTGCTCTTGGTAACAGTTTCTAATGGTTCCAAATACAATACGGTTTGACTAATCAAACAATTGGGTTAAAGTAAATAATCAAATATTTATCATTTATAACATCATCGCTACTTGTTTCTGATCGGTTAATCAAGAAAATGATTTAGGTCATTGTTTACATAGTAAATGTCAAATTACTGCAATATTTACTTTTGTTGACATAAGCACGGATGGTTATTACGTAGCTCTAAATGCCTCGAATGTACGGTATTTCACCTTTAATGATCATCTAAAGAATCATAAATAAACAACTTAAGAAATTTAACAATAAATAACAAAATATCGAAAAATGCCAGTTTTGCACCATTTAAGTGCTAATAGCCACACTTGTGGGTCTGATGGAATAACGTTCGTTGGGTCCATGAATAGCTTAGAGGTAACCCTAACCGTCTGCCATAACCTCGGGTTGCTCGGGTTTTGCCTTCCCAAAATCGGGGGGTGTACAGATTTTCGGTCCCAACTTGTAAAATTTTTCATTTTTGACCATTTTTGAGTTTCAACAAATTCTAAGTTTTTTGTCAGTTTCAAAAGTTATTTCTTGCTGTCTGATGGCTTTTCTAGCTGATTTGAAGTGGCGCCAACATCGCCGGCCCTGTTTTCGATCTCGGAAACTCCATCGTAGAATACTGGCGCTAACTTCACGACTGGCCCGTTTAGCTCAGCTCTCCATGTGCCATTTTGACTCTCGCTGATCTCACAACTCCGTAGTTGCCAGTGAAGATCTCAATGATACGTTCAAGCTTGTATTCACAGCGTTTCACAGAGTCATCTACAAGCCACACTAATTCGCCTTCTTTCAGGTTTCGCACATGTTCTTTTGACCACTTCGATCTCTGGTTCCATTGTGGAAGATATTCGCGAGTCCATCTTTTCCAGATCATCTCGGCATATGCTTGAGCCGTTTTGAATGATTTTCTCAGGTTATGGTAGCGTTCACTGGATGGCATGAATGGTGCACTCGCGTTCTCTCGTCCTAGCAAGAAATGATTAGGTGTGAGTGCTGTCAAATCTTCAGGGTCGTCACTTACTGCCGTCAGGGGTCTTGCGTTGAGAGTCTGCTCTACAAGACACATTGTTGTACTGAGTACCTCGTCGGTGAGGCTTCTGTTGTTCAAGATTGCAATCATGATCTTCTTGCAACTTTGAACCAGTCTTTCCCAGATTCCACCAAAGTGAGGAGCTCCGGGAGGGTTGAATTTCCAAACAATTCTTTTCTGTGCTAAGTCACTCTCAATCTTAGCTTTGTCCCACTCGTTCATGAATGCTTTCAGCTCATTGGCTGCTCCAACAAAGTGTGTTCCGTTGTCACTAATGAGGGTATTTGGGTAGCCACGTCTTGCATTGAATCTTGTCACTGCAGCTAGACATGACTCGGTGTCCAATGACTGAGCAACTTCAATGAGTACTGCTCTCGTTGTCAGGCAAGTGAAGAGGCAGCACCATCTCTTCAAGGTACGTCGTAGGAACTTGACTTCGAAGGGTCCGAAGTAGTCAACTCCGGTATGGGTGAATGGGAACACATGTTCATCAAGTCGTTCTCGGGGTAGATCTGCCATCGGTGGGTGAATTGGGTTGGCGTTCCTGTGTCTGCATTTGATGCATCTCGACTTGATTTTCCTTAATGCATTTCTCAGCCCGATGATCCAGTATTCTTGTTGGAGCATGTTTCTCACATATTCTGTGCCCTCATGTAGGTTGTCTTGATGTGCTTTCTCCAACAGAAGTTGTACAACTTGATGTTTTGCTGTTAACAATATTGGGTGTTTTGCATTGTAGTCAAGGTTTAAATGCTTCAGTCGGCCTTTCACTCTAATTTTTCCATCTTCTTCTATGAAGGGTGACAATTTGGCAATGTTTAAAGTTTTGAAGATTTCTTTGCTGTTTGCTATAGACTTCGAAACATTCGGGAAGCTTTCGTTTTGAACAAATCGAAACAGTATTTGCTCTGCTTGATGAATTTCGTCTGCTTTGAGGGGTCCCGTCTGCTTTGTCTTGAACCTCATGCAGTAGGCAATGAAGTTTCTAATTCGGTTGAAGGAACTGTATCGTCTCCAGTCAAATATTTGGTCTAGTTTTGTTTCTGTTGCTACAGTACTCATAACCTGCTCAGGCTCGAGTTCATTCACTTGGCACCACGGCTTTGGCCACTTTTCTTCATCTGCCTGGAGCCATGCCGGCCCGTTTAGCCATGCGGACTCCTTGAGGCCTTCGATGGACATTCCTCTGGTTCCGATGTCGGCAGGGTTTTCGACAACTTTGACGTGTCTCCATTGATCCATCGATGAGTTTTCCAATATTTCCGCTGCTCTGTTTGCAACGAATATTTGTTGTTTCTTGTGCGCTGCCTGTAGCCACTGTAGCACTGTTGATGAGTCGGTCCAATGATAGATTTTGTCAATTTTGACATCATGTTCATTGAGTATCTGCTTTCTGAGACGAACTCCGTAGACTGCGGCTTGAAGTTCTAATTTCGGTACCGTCATATGTCTGATGGGTGCCACACGACATTTCCCTATTACATATGTCAGTTTTAGCGTTGCTTTATCTTGCAGATATGCAACAATGCACATTGCTTCCTCTGATGCATCTGTAAAGATGTGTAGTCTCAAGTTTGTGCATCCGTTTTCAAAATAAAGTCGATTTATTGACATTGTCCTTATTTCTCTCAACTCAGAGCACCAATCACTGAATAGCTTTGAGTGTTCTACTGACAACTCTTTGTCCCATGCTTGTCCCATCGCTGCCCAGATGCTTTTGAGTAGAAACCGCATTCGTATGGTGAAGGGTGAACATATCCCAAGTGGGTCGAACACTGCTGAGACAAAGGATAAGACAATTCTATGAGTTATTTTTGCTGGAACTTCTTGCTCAGTTCCACTACAGACTATGAGACTTTCTGTGTCCACATTCCAGTTGAGTCCTAGGATTGAGGATGATTGTGGTTCTGCTTCGAAAGTTTTCACAGCTTTCGTTGATCTGTCTGTCTCTGGAATGTGTGACTTGACTTCTTCGTCACTTGTTATCCATTTCGTCAACTTGAATCAACCTTTGATGAGGATGTCTCTGACTTTCTGATAAATTTCAATCGCTTCTTGAGGTGTTCTGACTGACTTGAGGAAGTCGTTCATGTAGAAGTTGCGCTGGACAGCTTTAACAAGATTTTCGTCGTTGACTGCATTATCTTTCGCCACTTGGTGCAAAAGGTAATTTGCACAAGTCGGCGAGCTTTTTGCCCCAAAAACGTGTCTTGTGTTCTCGAAGATTTCTGTTCTCCGCTCTGGATCTTCTCTCCAGAGGAATCGTAAACATCGGCTGTCATCCTTTGGGACAGCTACTTGAAGAAACATTGCTTCTATATCGGCTGATAAGGCTATTTGGTGTTCTCGGAAGCGAAATATGATTCCGATCAAACTCTGCAGCAGATCTGGCCCAGGTAAAAGTTTGTCGTTTAGGGCTACACCTTGATAATTTGCTGCTGCGTTGCACACTCGTCTGACTTTTTCGGGTTTGTGCGGGTTTATGACGGGATGATGTGGTAAATACCAATGCAGTTTGTCTTTGGTTTCATTCAGTTCAGCTTGATCTACTTTCCGAACGTATCCAGCGTTGACATCTTTGTTGATGGTCTCTTGGTAGCGCTTCTTTAGCGCCTCGTCATTCTGTAGGCGTCGTTCTAAGGACTTGAGTTGCCCCATTGCAGAAAAGAAGTTGTTTGGTAACTTCACTTCGTCCTCTCGCCACAGAAGTCCAACTTCGTATCTTTCACCGTTGAATTGGGTCGTTCGTTCCAACGTCTTGATTGCTCGTTGTTCTTCCTTTGAATGTCCGGTGACATCGCAGTTTGAAGCGTAGGACTCGATATCCCACCACTTAGTCAATTGGTTTGCTAATTTGTCGTCTGCAATTGATGTTGCTGTGGTCGCAAGAGTTGCTGCTTGCTTCGCTGGTAGAGGTCCACTTAAAGCCCAACCAATCTTTGATATCACTGCCCATGGTGCAGCTTTGTCTTCTGACTTCTTTAATTCAAAAGGGTGATGAATGTCGTAGCAATCTTGTCCAAGAATCACTTGAACATCGTTTAGATTGTAGCTCTGATCTGGTAAGTTCCTCAGATGTGGGTAACTGTCTTTCAACTCTTGCAGCTCCACAATTTGGTCACCCAAATTCAATTTTCGTGTACGTAGAACTTCACTGTTGTCAATGGTCGAGACTTCTCATGCGCTGAAACAGCTATCGGCACTATTTCAGTCTTTACATCCGGTGATCCATGGATCTCTGCTACTGATAGAGCTGCTTTTCGGCCTTGGAGTTGGAGTTTTCACACCACTGATTTGTCCACAAATGAGATTGAGGATCCCGAATCACATATCGCTAGTAAATTTAGGCTTAAGTCTCTGTTTGTCAGCTTGATTAGTACCACTGGAAGTCCTCCTTGGGTGATGTTAGTTGCTACTGCAGTTGTAGCATCTGAGACATTCTTTGCAGTCTCCTTTCCCGGTAGTTCGCTGTGCAAAAGCCTGTTGTGCCGCCTTCAAAAGCTGAGTACACTGCATGTCCTGCTTCTGCAGTCCTTCGACATGTTACCTGGTTTCAAACAATTGAAACACAGTCGAAACTTCTGGACATGCTCTCGTCGTTCAATTACTTTCATTGATTTGAATTTTTCACATGTCCAAATGGGGTGTTGTCTGTCTTTGAAGTGACATTCGAAATTCTTGGGTTTGCTCGACCCTTTAGCGTTTGAAACAAAGGTACTCGTCTTCGGTTTATCACAGCTTTGAAATTTGTTTCTGTCAAACGACGAGCTTGTCTGTGCTAACAAGTTCTCATGAATTGCAGCTTTGGAGGCAAGCCACTCTTTGAAAACAATCAGGTTGCCTCTCAGTAGTCGACGATCTTGCATGTACTGCAACCACTGTCCTCTCAGTTGCGGAGAAAGTTTTCTAGTTGTTGAACCTAGCCCTCCTTCTGATTCTAGGTCGGATATATATCCAAGTTGAGTCAAAGTGTTTACTACATTTGTTACCACAATTGCGAATTTGACGATGCTCGTAGAATCTACATGCCGAACTGCAGGATGAGTATTAATTTTCTTGAATTGAGCGTTGACTATGAAATCTGATCTGCCATACCTCTTACAGAGTATATCCCAAGCGTGATAGTATGATTGCGAGCTGAATCCAATTGCCGATATTGCTGCTTTTGCTTGACCCATGACACTGGTCTTGAGGTATTGCATCTTTTCTGTATCGCTGATTGGCTTTTGATGAACAACAACATCAAAAAGACCTGACCACTCTGGGCACTCCAGTGGGTCTCCTGAAAACGCAGTCAGTTTTAGTTTTGGCAAGCCACTGGCACCACTGCTTGGTACTCGTTGGTAAATGACTTGGGGAGTGGTGTGTTTCATTGTGCTCCTGTTTCTGCTCTCGGCAGACCTGTTTCGAGAGTGGTTGATGGGACTCTGACTCCTGTTTCTAGTTTGAACTGCTGACGTTCCCTGTTGCTGAAACGTCGTTCTTGTCAACGGCGGTGATGGTGGGTCCGTTACTCGAATTGGTTTAAGGACTTCTGGTTTCTTGAGATAGCTTGGTTCTGTCAGTTGCGTTGAGAAAAGTCCTTCATCCGGTTGGAACAGCGGGGTAGTCTTCGGGTAAGTGCTGAAGCCTTTGTCAACTCTCTCCTGTGTGACATTCGTTGGTGGGTCGATAACAACATTTGGAGATATTCGCCGTCTCTGGACAGACTGTTGAGCCACTGATTCTGCCCACCCTGCTGTTCTTTCGTGATTCCGTTTTGATCCAACACTTCCTATCTCATCTGCCACCGATCCAGATGCTCTTGAGCTTCCTTTGGTCAGCTCAAGTTTCATACGTCTTTCTTCTTCTTCTTCCTCTGCTTTCTTTCTTTCGTTTTCAAGTTCTCGCTCATGCTGTCGGAGACGCAGTTCATCTTCTTGTTGTTGCATCTTTAGACGTAACTCTTTTTCTTGTTGTTGCTGTTGTAAACGTAACTCTTCTTGCTGGGGACGAAATTCTATTTCTTCACGCTCCTAATCTAACCACAACTGGCGCTCTCGCAATCGTTGCTCTGTTTCTTTCTTTGCTCTTAGGTTTTCGAGCTCCATTTCTTCGATCTGTCGCCTTTTTGATGATCGCGAGTAGGCGATATTGGGCTGTTCTCTGCTTCCATGTGTAGCTGAATGCTTGGAAGAGACCTCGTTGTTCTCCTCAGCGTTTTCTATTGCTCCATTACCTGTATCAATTACAGTTTCGTCGTTTGGGTCTTTGTCACCAGCCGATGTAGTCGACACTAACGATGTTTGGTTTCCACAATCCTTGCTGAGCCTGTACTGTTTGATCAGGTCTTGATAATGACTCCAAGCATTAATGAAACCCGCAAACTCATGGGGACAAGCTTCTGTGTTCATTATTTGAAGATATTCTGCGAAAACTTCATCCCTTTTTTCTAATAACCGTTCCACCTGATCACACAGTATCTGTTTTTCGGGTTCGCTTTAATCTTCTACTTTTACTTTCTTTTCGAGTTCTGACAATTCGTTTTCGATTGGAACATAATTTCCCAATAATTTGTACACTCGCAATGTGTCTTTCCGGTAGTCGACGACTACTGCGCGACAATTTTCAAAGAATCGGAGATCTGGTATATTGTCAACTACCCATCGCAAAACCTTCCTCTTTTCTTTTAACATGCGCTTGGTGTCATTGTCAAAGCTTTCAAAATACTTTGGTTTTAATAGTAACCTCTGCTGTTGTCGGTTGTCTTCCAAGTTGTCGTACGTCTCGAAGAAACATCGATAATCACGTTCGGCTGTCATTGTTTTGTTTTGTGTCAGGTAGCCTTCTAGCTCGTTGAGGTGTCTGGTGAAAGGACTTGAGTAGATCAGCTTGCTCTTTCTCTAACGTCTTGAGTTGACCACTCGCCTTCCAATCAGCCGTATTCCAGAAGAACCGATATATCACAGCCTGGTTCTCGAGTTTTACGCCGGCCTGGTTCTTCACTGGGTTCGGTTGACTAACGCTCTCGCAGAAATAATTAGTCGGTCGGACGTATTAAAAGGACTGTAACTTTTATTTTGTTGATTGAAGTTAAGAAAATCCTTAGTGATAGTCTATGTTCAATCTCGTGCTGAAGTTTTTAAGGCTTCAGCCAGTAGCTAGTATTGTTGCAAACTTCTCGTTAAGTAAGCTCAACTAACTTAGAACTCGCAAGATCTTAAGATCTAGCAAAACTTAGCAAAAAGACTAAAGTTGTTAAAGAACCAAATTTTAGTCTATCTGAGAGCCAACTGCTCTTGGTAACAGTTTCTAATGGTTCTAAATACAATACGGTTTGACTAATCAAACAATTGGGTTAAAGTAAATAATCAAATATTTATCATTTATAACATCGTCGCTACTTGTTTCTGATTGGTTAATCAAGAAAGTGATTTAGGTCATTGTTTACATAGTAAATGTCAAATTGCTGCAATATTTACTTTTGTTGACATAAGCACGGATGGTTATTACGTAGCTCCAAATGCCTCGAATGTACGGTATTTCACCTTTAATGATCATCTAAAGAATCATAAATAAACAACTTAAGAAATTTAACAATAAATAACAAAATATCGAAAAATGCCAATTTTGCACCATTTAAGTGCTAATAGCCACACTTTTGGGTCCGATGGAATAACGTTCGTTGGGTCCATGAATAGCTTAGAGGTAACCCTAACCGTCTGCCATAACCTCGGGTTGCTCGGGTTTTGCCTTCCCAAAATCGGGGGGTGTACAGATTTTCGGTCCCAACTTGTAAAATTTTTCATTTTTGACCATTTTTGAGTTTCGACAAATTCTAAGTTTTTTGTCAGTTTCAAAAGTTATTTCTTGCTGTCTGATGGCTTTTCTAGCTGATTTGAAGTGGCGCCCACAAGGAACATTGCTAAAATTAAGCTTCGGATTTTCAGAAAAATGTTTCTCGTAGTTTTCAGTGTTGCAAGGTGCAAACGAATCATCAGAGCTAGCTAAAAGTATTGCCGCTTTTATATTGCTTTCATCTAAATTAGCTGAAATAAGTTTTTTACGCTTTTCAAACTCCAAGTCTTTTTTATACCTTGAAGTCCTTTTTATCAGCAGTCGGCAAGACACAATTTTTCCATTCTAGTTTTTGGTTGATTACAGAACTGATGCTGTTATTTTTTTACACGATCTTTGGGTTGACACAAAAAAATCAAGACGGCACTAAAAAATGAACCGAGATACAATGACAGTCGCTCGGATCTCTGATTATATCATGAATTTTTTTGTTTAAGTTGTTAGCCACAGGAATGCGTGAATCTTTAGTAACTCTTTTCAAAAACCGAGCTTTCGAGCTTTTAATCAAACTCTCAAGGGTGGGCTCATTAGTACACGCTTGATCTCCTTTTAAAGGAACATTGGAAAATTTTACACACTTGTAAAATTATACCTTCTCACTTTCACAGAGATCTAAATTTACGCCAACACCATGATACCAAATTTTACCAAAATTCTATTGAATCCACAATAGAGTTCAATCGACTTCCAGTTTTCGCGCGTTGCACAGAAGATTGTCTTTTTTTGGCATCACTAATAAGTAAAGGAGTCAAAACGGGAAAAGCGATCATACCCCAGCCAAAAAGCCCCAATTAAAATTCAACTGTAAAAATTACTATCAAGCAACTGCCTGTAACAGTGAAAAACAAGACTTAAAAACACACAACCAACAATAAAAGGGAACAGTCTCACCGGCTTCCAGTCGATGAAGAAAGATTTAGCCCCACCGACGAGACAAACCAACAAAACAAGCACAGAGGGAGGTTTCTGACGATTTTGATTGCGATAACAGAAAAGCCAGTGTAAATGGATCAAGATATGTATGATCATTTACCTTCTCTGAAACTATTCAGCAAGTTTATCACAACAATTAGGCTAAAAATTGTAAACTCGACCTTACATCATTTGATCTTAAAAATCGTAAATTTGGACAAGATTTACAGTTATTTGATTACATTAAAAACTCGATTACATTTTACTATTTAACCGTTAACGCTAATTTTTTAAATATGTTTGCAATGCGAATAAAATATTTTGAAAATTATTTTCTTCGATCAAAATTGCAAATTTGTGCTGAAGATTGTTAAAAAAAACAATCGAACTTGTCTTGACATTTACGTTTTTGTTTACTGGAAAAAATTAATGAGAAGCATTCGCTTTACTGCTTCAACGCAGAGAAAATTAATCAGCAAAAATAAAATGTCATTAACAAATATACTTGGTTTGAACCGAAGTCCCAATTTCTTTTTGGCCGTGGATAATTCTTTCGGAGATTCGCCGGCAAACCAAACAAGTTCTGTAGAAGAAACTAAATTGTCACATTAAAATTAATTCTGATATTTAACACAAACGTTTTGGAACATTACGTTCATCGTCAGGTTAGAACTGTTTCACAAAATGGTTTAAGGGTAAATTGAATATGTTTGTACATTTGTCTGAGACCAAAATTTATGTTCTGATATCCTAGTGGCATTAAGCCGGCTTGTTTGCCCAACATAGATGGATCTGCATCCATTGTATTTTAACTCATATAACAAGTGGGATTTCAAGTCTCTATTGAAAAATGATTGAAAACCAAATGCAAGCCACAATTTTCCATCAATTTGCTTGCAAAGTTTTTAGTAAGGTTGCCCATGTATTTTAGAAAACTTTTTTTGTTCTAAGGCAACAAAATGTCCTCCTTCCAATGAAACTAGTAATTAACCAGAAAATCAATTGATACAATTTACACAAAAAAAAGTTAAAAACCTCCACTGAAGTTAAAAAACCCGCCCCTGAAGTGGAATCTGATCAAAACGATGGTAGCAAGTCAACTATGTAAAAATATAAAATTTTAAAAAACAAAATATTACAAGATTTACGGTTCATAAGGGCTAGCTATTACAAACATTCATTTTGAATTTAATGGAATCCGCATATTCAAATTTAAGATTAAGAATTCTGTTCGGCAGGCTCGAGCCTCTATTGATCAGCTCTCGAGCCTCTATTGATTCGCTCCTATCAACTCAAATGTTTCGTATTGTTGGGAGGCCGTATTTATCAAGTCTTGCTTTGAAACAGTCCAGTCATGGGCTGGACACCACTACACCTGGTTGCTGATTCTAATCATAATCATTTTGGTCTTCACTGTAAAGTACTTCTTCCGCAATTCAATTCCTGGATATTTGTTAACGATTTTGCGCTCGCACCCTCATATCTCGACCATTCGTTCGAGGTAAACCAGCTGTCACATCCGCGTCTTAATTCTCCGTCAGTATCTTGCAGATATGTACCGTCCTGCCTCTCTTCCTGTAATAGTTACATGTTGGTTGCCTGAATAACTTGAGTCCATCTTATCAGTTCTTTTCTCTCCCCTACCATGCGGGTTGCTCGACGGTGTACGATCTCTATGAGTGTTACGCCTTTTGAAAAGACAGACACATTTTAATTGTGTTTTGACTGTTTTTCTGAATGTGAACATTTACCGAGTGTTAACCAAACTAGAAAACGAAAATTATTTCAACGATAATTAAAGGGCAAATTTCGCCCAAAAAGACGACTCCAAGAATTTGCGTCAACTAGGAAACGATTTACATAAAAATATAGAGTTCACAATGGTAAAAAATGTGAAAAAGGTGAGAAAGATTGTAAGAAAGATGACACCGTAGAAAAATTTGTAATTAATATATATCTTCAAGTAAGCGTTCCATTATAATCGCAAGTATTTATAGTCCACCAAAAACCAGCCCCTGCAGATGGAATCTCGACACATTCCAGCATTTTTTCAACCATGTAATGAACGTACAAAAATCTATGAAAAGTAATTCAATAATTTTTACAGTTGATATTAATTTCGTAAACAACGACAGGAAAACATGGCTTTCAAGCGGTGAGTATAAAATTGACTGTCTAAACCCACTTAACTGAAATTCACTTTTGAGAAATATTTGACTTCAGAGACTTAAAGGGTAATATAAAGCAGCTAGATAGGTTTACGATAAACGAGACTAGCTCTGCATAGAGTCTAATATTGATAATACTCAAGGCAACCAAAACAAAACAGGCAACATTAAGTGCGTAGACCATTACAGATTCCGAACAAACTATTTTTTCTCTGTCGACAAATCAGAAACAATTAGAGTTGCTCTAAACAAAGTCGATTGGCAAAATAAACAAAATAGTCTGAGAGAGACCCTTTCAACCGTTTCGCCACAGTAACATCGACGAAGCTTTGAATCAGTGGTACGCTGGTTCAACAAACTATTGAACAAAAACGTCCCAAAAAATACAACTCACAGAGCAAACCTGCCTCCAAGGAACTATAAAGAAACGTCACATCTTGTCAAAAATTAAGCAAAATGCAACGAAACAACAGAAAAAACAACAACCAAGCAACACTATCCAAACTCATTTAATTGAATATTGAAACATCCAGAAGAATAAACGAAGATCAACTGCATTATTAAACTGAAGTTTTCGACTCCAAAAGGTTCAGCAAAATACGATGTTATCTAAGATCAGTTAAAAAATCAAAACCGCATCCGTGTGAAATGTTTCACAGACAAAACAGAGCAACAGAAAACTCGAGAAACGCCGAAATGTTCACCCAGTTTTTCCATAACGTGTTTAGCTCGCAAACCAAAAATACCAACCAAAAATTCTCTAAAAATTTTCATAACATATACAATACAAAAGATATCAAATTAGACTTTGTTTACAGAATTTAGACATCAGTAAACGCAAAGTTCTGTACGGAATAGGAAAACTGATCCTAAAATAACTTTCAATTAGTCTGAATGTCTCAATACATTCCATTTTTAAAACCTGCCTTAATAAAGGAAAATATCCTTCGCAATTGATGGAAAAGACGGGAACAAGACTGCCATCCATAACTACAGACCAATAAGCTCTCTGTCATGCCCATCAAAAATCAAACTTTGACGGCCTTTTCAATTGTAATAAAGATCAGATTCACAGCTCAGAGTACGTTTTCCGGCCGAAACTATAAACAACTGTCCAATTTCTATGTCTCCTTCATAAAATCTACACTTTTACTGAACAAAAGTTGTCTGAGGAGTTAGCTGTCTTCTACTAGATTTTCAAAAAGCGTTCGACAATATACCCCACGATGAACTTTTAGACAAATTGTTTAACTCGGGGATTAGGCGGCAAAGCATTAGACATCATTGCAGCCTATCTTACTGAAAGAAATCAAAAAGTACGAGTAAACCAAAGTTTGTCTAGTTTATTGATTGTTACAAGCCGATGCCCTCAAGGGCCCCTACTTCGGCCACAGTTGTTGTGTCTGGCCTATATAAATGACCTCCAGGAATCGATAGATAATGGTCTCATATGGATATGCCGACGACAACAAACTGATCTTCAGCAACTGTAATTCGCTCTAAATCATTTGGATAAATTAATTTCTAGTGCCTAGAAAACGGAATGTTCCTTCACGAAGACAAATGTAGCTTCTTTTTTATCAGGAAAAAAAACAAGCCAAAAAGTGTGACCAAATCTTTAAACCCGTGACCAGTTAAAAAGATTTAGGTGTTCTAGTCACGGAAAATCTCACTTGGACAGCGGACGCAAATAGACATTTTCCGAAGCAATGCGAGACGTCTAGTACCTAAAAAGAAATATATCAAAAAGGACGTCAGTCATCATCAAACGAAACGCGTGTAAAGGCTATGTTGTACCCATTATATCATACGCGAGCGAGGTATGGCAATCTAACAAAGAGATCTAGTCTTGCTAAAAAATTTACAGAAAAATGCAACAAAATGAATCCTTAAATTTTCGTAGCTGTGGTCTCCGCCATCTTAACAAAAACATTCTAGAGGAGATCATCTTTTGGGTTTTGATCCACCAGCAACTGGCAAAATTTCCGCAAAACCCTAAAAACCAAATAAAATGTGTGCCAAAAAATCAGAACACGGAGAAATGGTTGTCGGGCATTGTTAATCAGACAAATGAATATTATTTGTGACTCGAGAAAAAACAGAAAAACAACAGCGGAACGCAGTTCAAACGATATGATAGAGCCTAAATAAGCTTTAAAACAAAAAAAAACTTAAAAAACACATCTTACAGTGATCGACACAACACGGAAACAAAATACCTATTTACCATCCTTCAAGTCTAGTTTTGACCAGCATCTAAATATGCAAGTGGTATACGAAAAAACTTGTTGCGGATGCAATTCCATCTATGGCGGTTAAACCTGCAGACATACGACCACGCTGATGGCAGAGCATCAAAAAAAGACTCACCGGTGGTTAGGATTGTTAACAAATGTTGCAGCACCTGATTGTCGCGCTTGATTGGAGTACAGTAGATCTGTGCAATGTGCCACAAAATTTCTCGCAGCAAAACATAGAGAACAAAGAAAGCCATTGCTGAACACGAGCGATGAGTACCGAAGCCAGGAGTTGACATTGAAATACTAGTAAATAGATGTCATGTTGCTCGTCTCGAAAAATGTATTTTAACCAATCAAAACTTTGAAAAGTTTCAACTTGTTACCAAAACGGTAGAAAGTTATTAGGAACTTCATTATTCCAGGTTCAAAGATCTTGAAGAAAAATTAAAGACGAGTTGGAAAACGAAATTTTGTTTTACCAATAAACAATAATCCAACAACATCTTATTTTACTAGTTTTTTAAGTGTTTGAAGTGAAATCATTTTAATTGAAAACAGAATAACTTTCAGTTGGTTTTTACCTGATGATGCTAGATATAGCCAAAACGGTTGTACTTAAACTTTTTAATTTGACCTAGCTAGAGAGTATAGAGGACACCAGAACTCCTTTGCAAATTCAAAGTGCTTTCAAATAATTTCTTTGTAATCGAAGTTCTTTTGTATTCGAAGATTTTCATAATCACTGCAAACAAGAAGTTCACTTTCTTGACACGCCATGTTATGAGGGTCGACTGATGGGTTCTAACGAAATCTGTTTCTGGTTCAACTCAAGCTGTTCAATTATCACGGTACAATTTGCAGACCCATTCTGCTTGACTGCTCCTCGTTGACAAGTTCAACCCAACGCAATTTGTGAGTTAAAACATAGTAGAAAATTGGTGGGCACTCCTATGTCAACATTTTTGATTAAATTCCTGAGTGATTGATCTGAACGATTTAAAATTAATGGCAAAAAGATGAATAGGTGAAATCTTGCAGTTTGGTACTGAATTTAAGTAGATGATAAAACGCATAAGTCCCAATATTTACTTTGGCGGAAGGTCATTTCTGATTGGTTGGTTGTTGGAATAGATCCCATTTAATGCCGCTCTTTGCTCCCGTGGGTTGAGAAAACTTTTTATCCATCGAATGGTTTTGCTTTTGATCCGTACCGTTATAGCATTCCGAGTAGGTGACAGTGTGGCACAGTATCAAAGACTTTCTTGAAATCAAGATATGTAATGTTGACTTGACGGAATTGAAGTGCATAATTTTACAGGATAAAGATAAGTTCACCGGGCCGTTACTATCAGTGAGTCTTTTGGCATTTTTTTTACGTAAAGGACCAATTTTAGCTCATATACAAGGTTTGGGCAGATCTCCGGTATCCCCACGGCCAATTGAATACCCTCTTTAGAAGCAGAGAAGTCAAAGCACTAGCTTCAATTAGTACCTTTGGCTGGTATTGTCCGGTCACGCCAGCTCATAGAAATTAATCTTTTCTAGCTCTTTCAGTTCATTGGTTTCTATGAAAACAATGTCGTCGGTTACGCAGCATTTGCTCTCAACATGCAAGTACCAGAATCCCAGTGGTTTTCTGATAAATATTGATGACAGTATATCAGATCGAAAAAACTGCCTTCTCGTTGTCTCCTTTGTTCGTTTCTTTCTCGTGTTTTTCCAGGCAAAGTATTGCCTCCCATGTTTTTTGTCGTGTTGCTCAGATGAAACACCGCTTATTGCAAAAACTGTTTTTCAACAGATGAAAAACGAACGCTTGAACGTAAATCATTATACGGAACATGTGATTACGATACAACATTAGGTACCCAATTATCATTACGCATCTCAAAATCCAACTTAATCATCTACATACTTCGGTGTATTTCTCAGGCGTCCAGGTCGTCTTAATTCCATTTCATGCAATGCCATCGGATTATAAGCTTTTTCAATCGCTTCGGGCACTTCGATCGTGCAGAAAATTAACGAGTGTTCACTCTCTGTCTTGACGCGAGCATTCCTCGAGATAACGTCAACTCCTTTATTTTCGCTTTCAGGTCTTTACTCAATTCTTTATCGATTTTTAGCAAGTTCGAACTGCCTGCGGAGGAGCTTCTCGTTCATCGTTTTTGATTTTGCGTCAAAAATATAAATCCAATGCTTTTTTGATCGGTCTTCATAGTAACCGGGAATGTCCTCAGTAAAGTGAAAAACTTTCCGAAAGAGTCAATAGTGGCTACGGCTTACTTTTCCGCAGCAAAATGATTCCGCTCAAACTTTGATAATGATCGCAAGACATACTCTACTGTTCTACTATTTTGGAAGGTTGATTAGCCAATGGCGTACCAAGAGGAAGAGGCATCGGTCTCCCGAAGCGAATGATCAGCATCTACGCGTTAAACAAGCATCGGTGATCTGCTACTTGATGTTGTTGATACGGAAAAATACAGTGAACCTCAATGTAAAAACTCGTTGCTTTTTTGCTTCTAAGAGCAGCTGAATTCTGCTTGGGTATTGCGGTACCCACTTCTCATCATACGCAAAAAAAACAATTAAGCGTCCCAATGCTTTCAAAATGCCGGGAACAGGACACTCTTTCAGAGCAATCAGTCTTTCTGGGTCCGGCTACTTAGAATCTGCTGAGACAATTTGGCCTAGCATAGAAAATTCCTTAAATAGAATTGAAATTTTTTCCAAATTTAGGATGATTCCTTCTTTTTCGGCAGCAGGAAAAACGTTTTAATTTTCTTCTGGTGCTCTCTTATGTATCATCCGCCGTTTATTCTATCGTCAAGGTAAGGGTACGTCCTTTGAAGCTTGGTTCGGTCAATGAAATTGTCTAGCATTCTCTGAAACGCATGTATCGCGTTAATTACCCAAAATGGGAGACGATTAAAAACGTAGAGTTTTTTCTCAATTTCAAAAGTCGTGAACAGCTTATCTTCTTCTTTCAATTGTACCTGATAATTAGCGCTCTTGATGTCAATTTTTGGGGAAAAAAATTCTCAGAAGCTTTGTTCAGCAGTTCGTCCATAATCGGAAACGGGTAAGAATTTTCGACTGAAAAAATTGACCGTCACGAAGTAGTCAGCTAACATGCATCGTTTTTGGCCTTTCACAACAAACGCTTAAGCTCGCCATGGAGGTGTTGAATAACTGACTATAATTTTCATTACAGATTCAAAATAAATTTATCTTTGCTTAAACTCTAAATCTTCTTTGTTTGAGTGTGTGGACATCATGGCAATAGGCTTAGCTTTATAACTTTGGCAAAAATTACTTCGGTGGGTCAACAACTATTGGTCTAAACTCGTTGCTTTCAGGAAAAGCAGCGCAATTACAAACGTCCAATTGAGTCCTTTTTCCGAGAAAAATTAAGTCAAAGCTGTCTCGTGTTTTGAGAGTACATCTAGGTTAATGATTGCGCTGCAACCTTATATTGTATTGTAATCAAATTTTTTTATTGTGATTTACATTTATGAATTTGTGGTTCAGATGTTGACTAAAAAGTTGTAATAAGCAATGTTTCATTTGAGCAACACGACAATCTTAGTCAACGCCTAACATGAAGTTCCAACCTCTTCCGGCGGAGCAAAATCAAGAGCTATGGTCTTGGTGGAAGAAATGTTTTGTTGATGGTCTAACAATCATTGGAACTACGGCAGACTTTCATAAGGTTAACATATCTCAGACCAAACTAATGGACAGGACTCTTCACCATTCTTTCAAGAGCAACTGCTTTCGACGACGCAATCGGTATTCTTGATGCTCAATTCAAGATGTCTTCGAGAACTATAGATGCCAGACACCAGTCCTCTTGTGCAAGCAGCGAGATGATGAATGCATAACAGCGTTGTTATAGCGTGTACGGATTCTAGTTGGGCGCAGTGAATGCACAGACCACACCGTCCAGCGACACAAGGACATACTTCTTCGCGACGTTTTAGTTTCTGGTTTTAAATCTGATGCAACACGTGTTCGTTTTTTGAGTTGGCAAAAAAGATCTGTTAGCATCGCCAAGTTGTTGTTTAGATTTTCATGAAATATTTTTTTGAAAGCTGCTGTTGATATTTAGATGGGTCACCAGCAGGTTTCTCTCCAAAAAGACCACGGATGAAAAGCCACTAATTGCAGGCTTTTTTCAACATCTGAAACGCAAACGCATAATTGTAATCATAATACCCAACATGTGATTACGATACAACCTAAAGTACTCAATTATCATAACATTTTTGTTCCCCTGTTTACTAAAGAAAACTTTTGGCTTCAACTTTGCACAAGCAGAAAAATTGTCCTCAATCCGTTGACAAGGTTGGCCAGTTGATTTGCGCATTTCCCGTTTTTACAGAATCACGGTAATTTTCTTCACTGCTTGCTATAGCCAATATTGCAGGCCACTTTTTTTCTTTCAATACAACCAGGATTTTAGCATTCAGTAAGATACTGGTTTTCTCCCCTCTCTTCATCTTTACTATTGGTACGTTCTCTTTCGTTAGACGCTTGACTGTTTTTTGAATGTTTACCAGCACTCGTGAGGTTTTCTTCACTGTGAAAATATAGTTTCGATAGCAATTGGAATTGGCATTTCATGGTAGTCACCTTTCCGGGAAAAATTTTGAATACTTCACAGCCGAACGTACTTCAAGAGGTCGTCGTTTTTATTAGTCCGTGGCCAATTTTATCCAGTGGGGCACTATTTTCTATCTTACCGGGGTTAACAGTTAGGTCCGTGAATAGCAAAACAAAAAGGGGCGATTGATTATTGTTTCTTGATCTCCTCGCTCTATCTATATTTTGGATGAGGTACGAATCTTTTCAACCTTCGATAAAATTAGCCTCTTTGGTTGTCGTCACTGTTACGTGTTATTATTTTTTCAATATCTAATTCAGCAAAAAAATTTTCCCTACCACTACAAAATTTTCTCTCAAATTTAAAATGCAAATTAAAAACTTTATTGATTTCCGCGTCATTTGCAGTGAATGATTTAGAATTTCAGTAGTGTGAGAGCAAATTCTGATGAGAAATGGCCAGGTGTTAGTAAAAGGTTGCATTTCAGTAAAGGTGCACTGTGTATCTTGTTCGACGTTTTGAAGATGATTACCAACGTATACCAGCAACCCCGACCACTTTCCGTTGGTTTCAAGGCTTTTTTGGTTCTAATTTGAACTTTGTGCCAACTTAGGTTCCACTGCAAAATATATTTTTGATTAGGCCTAAGTTATTGCAATTTTAGCCATTTTGTTGGTAAACGCTCTCTTTCAAGACTAACTCCTCCAGCTTCTGTGGGTTCAATGTCAGAGTTTGGAAACCAGACCTCAGAGTTTCTTCTAAATCTGGTTTTGCTTTTGCTGTCACCCCTAAAATTTGTTTTCCTCCGGTAATGTGCACGTATTCTCCTTTTTCCTGTGTTGTTAAGTTATTTTTTACTGTACAAGTTCATGAACGAATTCTTGTTATTTCAATCTTTTAACTGGGGAGATTCATATGTCCTTATAGTTAGATTCGTATTTTTTCAGTTTGCTGAGACTCAAGATAGAAACCAGATCTTGACTGACTTCAAACGTGACACGCAGAGTCTTTTTTTGTCGCCATTGCCGTTTTTTCTCTGGTTTTTTGTCAATGTAACGTAGCTTGTGACCTCGAGATCGCCAACGCTGTAGACTAGGAAACTGTTGACAATTTCCAGATAATTTCCTGATCTTATTGCACTTTCCTCATCCTCCATTTCCACTGCTCGTTGTTCGACTATATTCTTTTTTACGCTTTCATGTTCCTTTTCAGTTTTATGGGTTTTTGGGAGTTTTATGTTATATCTCTTTTATGGGTTTCAATTCAGCCAATTTCATTTGGCAGGGTTTATGTCGTATGTTTTCAAAGTTTCTTGGTTTCTCTCATTTCCTCTGGGCTATTAATAAAGTAGTATAACTTGTGCATTAAAATGTTTACCGATTTCATTATTACGTCAAGAGCAGTTCACACTTTAGTCATTTTTTCGGTATTCTCGACATATCATAACTTTTTTTAATTGCGATGCTTTTGATCTCCTGGACACAACTTTAGCAACACCAAATGAACTGAGGCCTTATGATATACTAAAAATTGCAAAGGTCATGTTTAGCTCTACGTTTTAGGTATGTTCTAGCTAGGGGTGCATCACTGGCTGTAATACTAGCAAACATATGATTGAAAACATTTGAGGCAGCGCTGTAAAAACCAGGGCTCGGTTAAAATCTCTCCAAACGTAATGAAAACAGTATTCGAAAAAAATCCAAATCGAAAGTGACCTTCCAAGGTAACACAGTACAATGAAAGTTTTCCAAGCACTGTTGTTATGCAGAAATCCAAGAGATAAAAACTGAAAATGCCAATATGCAAGATTTTGTTTGAACTTGTTCGTACTGCAGCGAACAACAACCAAAGGTTAAATTGTGGGAAAAACGGTTGAAAAGTTATTTGCTTGACATTATATGCACAGTCAGTGTTGACCCCTTATGTACTAGTCCATTGGACAAAATCTATGCAAAATGCTTTGGTTGACATAAAAAATCTGCTTTTCCTGAAATCTATGTAAACCTCATTAACGAAAATGCAAACACTTTTCATCGGTTTGAAAAAACAACTGATATGGGAATAATGTAACATTTTATCAGCTCAGCGCCGCTTCAGCATTATTATAATTGAAGTCGAAGGGACGAGACGGTTCACAGAATTTTTTTGCAATAACTATTTTTATGGCTTTTGATCAGCCAGTTGACCAAAAAACCATTATTCATATGAAAGTTAGTCGAAAGTAGTGAACCAGACTTTAGGTAAAATAAAAACTGAAATTAGAGATCAATTGAAAAAAAAACAATAAGATTATCAAATAAGCAAAATTAGATCTCATAGAAAACAAATAATTGTTCCTCAATAAAAAAGAAAATTATACAAAAAAAGTTTTAGAAAAGCTGATGAACTATGTAGATCACAAATTGTATTCCCAACTTGAAAATTGAGATAATGCTTCCCAACTCTGAAATCATCTTTAAACAGAAAACTGAACTCTTATGTGGTGTACGAAATAAAACAAAACGTATGGGTATCCTTTTATGTTTGACGGACCAGGCGGCATGTTAACAATGGATATCAAAACATCAACGGAAGTTTTCACTGGTGCGTCAAAACTTGGCTTTTTTGGGCTTCACTAGTAGCATTGAACGGAAAAGCTTTCTCGATGGCAGTCTCACAGTAGAACAACATATGAACTTTGAAGCTATAATTATCAAATTGAATCCAGGGTTGAATACATGCGAGTATTATTGGATCAGGAACTAAAGCTCAAAACTTTTTTCAAATCATTGACTGAACTAGAGGGCGGAAAAAATCTTTTGTGCATGGCTAAACGAAATTAGGAAAAACCACAAAGGACTGTGCTTTGTCTTATGGCAAAAATCTGAATTACTTTAGAACAACATCATGGCAAAGAATGAACAAAAACTGAAAAGGAAGGCTTTAGGTAAAATGACAACAAAAGTGAATATGAAGATAGAAAAAAGCTAAAAATTGTGTAATTGTGAATAAAACTTGAAAAAAAATTTAAAGTTGTTTCTAAAAATGTTTAATCTGTGATTTCAGACAGTTGTAGGTACAATTTCATTTTGTCGTTTACCAATTTGTGAATGAGATATAAGTTGACGATGAATATAATACTCAAAAACGTATTACAATTCAGAAATCATTTTTAACCGACAAATCAGGTGGTTCTACAAATTTGTGATGACAATTAGCAAGTCACATTGCTTCTTGAATTTGAATGCAAATATTTGTGTATGATTGCTCTTGTTTTGTAGAACAATTAGTGATTTTCAAGAGATCAAATCCTGTTTCTTTGATGCTTTTTTCGTTTTTTTTTCAATTGATCCTTAATCCCTGTTGTTATCTTTGCTACATTCTGGTTGTCTTTTTTCGACGACTATACCAAGTTTACCTATTTTTGCTCCAGAATGTCTTGTTCTTTTTAACCCCATTACCGAAAGACAACCAACTTGATGTCGCGCTAAAAACCATCTGAACACTCCCTTGAACTAGATTTTTCTTACGCGTCAGTGCTGCAAAGCTGAAAAAAAATTCAAATAATTGAAACTTTCAGTGTTATCAGTTTCGACTACACATTTAGTACTACGGTAGCCTCTGAGACAGGTACATGCGCTGTGTATGTGTGCAAAACCTATTTTCGTCCGACTGTATGTTTTTGCGTCCGAGTATGTTTTCTTTTCTTTCAAGATTATTTGCTGCTAGTGGCTTAAAAATGCGTGTTGCTTAGGGTTTTGTGCTTCTCATGCACAAAAAATGAGCGGATTGAAACTACTTTTTCAATAATCAATAGTTTATTATGGATTTTTTGGCTGCCTTTGAACGTGAATTGGCCGGTGCAACAAATATTTGCTCGTCGAAGAAAGATCGTTTGGTTCTGGAGGAGCCAAAAAACGTTTGTTTTGCTGTCGAGGAGGGTGTTGTCATCAGTGCTGGTAGATTTGCAATAAAAGTTTTCGCATTTCGACAGCTGAAGTTATGGCTCAACATTGACGTCATAGAGAACTTTAAGCATTATTTTCGCAAACATGTACCCCATTTTTTTGTGCCGCATGTAGGTATACATGCAGTTTACACAGCGGAGATCAAGATCATGAATTAGTGTGAAATTTGACCCAAAAGGTGGTAGTCAATATGCGTTTTTTTCTTCAAATTTATATAGAAAAAACAAATTGTCGCGGAACTTAGATTTTGTCAACGCAAAATTGAACCCCTGCAGTTATAAGGCAGTCAGCCAGTTTGAGATCCTTTTTCTGATGCCAAACCGACGTTTTTCTAGTGGTAACGATCGAGGAATAGAATATCTAATTTGCAAGCTTTCATACTAATAAGTGTAGCATTGCGTAAATCATGTGTAAAACTATCCAGTGGAAGTTGAATAATTGTGAAACCTTTATTTCTAAGATGCTTGACATCAACGACTGACACAGCGTTTTCAAACTTTTGCTTATCGTCTCGTGAAACATGAGTAGCAGTTTTGTTGAGTTGTTTTGCAGCTTTCCAATTTTCTGTAGCATATTGTAGAAGTTTGGTATGTATTTGTCGTGTCATTTGCGTTTTATAATATCTTACCCAGTCATATGGCTCAAGAATTCTCCAATGCCAATTCGACTAACGCCAGAGTTTTTGCCGAGTTGTATGCGGTGACATCCAGTCTGCTGCCAAATGTTTATCCGGAAGATTATTTCGGTAGATAATCTGATGGCAGTTTTAGATAAGCTTTTGGCATTAATGATTGAGTTCTCATTGAAGCAAGTCAATGTTCGTGTCCATTTGTTTGAGTTTAAACCTGACAAGTCGTTTCTGGCAAGGGTCTTCTATTTAAATTTCGCATATGTTTTCCAACATAGAGGGGCACCAGGGAACGCAATTAAAAGCTTGGGATTAGGAAAAATATTCGGACTGAGAGGGTTGTGGTTGTTATTGATCGAGTCATTCAAAATTACGATTTTCATTGACTTTGTGTTTTGTTGAGAGTTCTCCTGCTACGCATTCAACCGCATTGAATATTTTTCCTGTTTCAATGAACCTCTTAAATGTCTGCAGGTCTTCCTGGTTTCCGGCAAAATTTTCTTAATGAAGTTTGTTTTGCATAGTTTTGATTAAAAAAAATTGTAACGTTGACGTTCACACCATCACTGTGGAAGCCTCTTAGCTAGCGTTTCGTTCAAATACAAATTTACAATTTCAACTCGTGAGAGAATAAAGTGCGGAAAATTGCTGCGGCCTTAAATTTTAAACCCTCAATTTGGGTCCTTTCAGAATAAGATTTTTTAAAATTTGCTTAAACAACCAGCAAATCGTTGCCTGGTTGCATTTTTGTTAAGCACAAAGAAATATGCTTTCCAAAGTCAAATTTCTCACTAAATTCGGTCTATCTCTTCATCAATTCCAAAATTATTCCAAATATAACAGAATTGGATTTCGTCGCTCGGCACGGTCATTTTGCAACCGTGTTCTTTATGTTGTCGGGTTCTTCAACGTTAGTCTAAGTGAACGAGCTGGAGAGCCAATAACCTGGTGTATAAGCTGCTCTGTTTGAGTGTCAGTGAAGTGATGCGCAGTTTGACATAATTTCGGCGGAGGTCGGAAGGGCTGTCAATCGAACGCTTGAGGCCTCTACAGCGCACGTGGGGCCATCCACAAGTGTTACCTAGTTTACCGTCTGTCTGATGTTTATATTTGTCAGATGTAAAATCAAAATCACAGTCTAAGGGCAGTGCCCGAGTCGAAGCAGGAAGATTTAGTAAGGAGCAAAGGTATTGGATCAAAATTCTAGCTTTCTTGAGAAAGATTGACAAGCATAATAAGAACATCATTAGAAAAAAAATTGAAGGCACATAGATTATGAAATTTAATACTAACAGCAGAGGAGAAGCAATTAAATCGAAAAATTTTATGAGGCGGAAATAGGGATTTTTAGCTTCTTTTTTTATGAGGTTGCAATGCAAAACGCTACTGAGCACATTAACATTCAGCGGTTTAAAAATGACGCATATTGAATCCCACAAACACTGCCAATTATTAATAAACTCTTAGGGAAAGTTCTATTATCAACCAATCCTGCAAAAGCAAAAGCATTGTTGAGTTCTGGATGGGACTATTGCGGCAAAACGTTGAAAATGTCTTTCAGGGTAGCTCTTTTGTGTAAACGAACATAAAAATTCATAGATCCGGGATTGAAGTACTTTGTTCACAGAACAATTATCTCATACCATCTATGCATTTTTCTGGGCCTGAGCGGGTCATGTGCTCCTAAACACATG
>NC_134476.1:8576553-8796873 GCF_964194025.1 Convolutriloba macropyga
TCAGCGCTGTAAACTTTAATTCTGATCATAATTTTTTAAATTCTGATCATACGCCACAAGTAGTAAGTAAATACTGTCTCAAGAGAGGGGGGGTTATCCTACGATACTTAAACATGGGATAATAGGGGGTTATCCTAGACGGAAAGGGATTAACTTTCATTCTTTACCAGATGTGACTATTTCCAAGGCGGCAAACTTGTTTTCGGTCAAACAGCCAACTTTGTTCTAAATTTCGTTCCGATAAGAGCTGCAAGTGAACAATTTATTGAAACGTATTTTAGCACTCATAGACACAAAATTTACACGGTTAGGAATTCAAAAGGCGCAATTTACGTAGTTAAGTACAATAAGTTTATTGTCTGCGTGCAACTTTAAATGCTGGTTCTTCTTCATAATCGCTACTACTACTACTTTCACTGCACTCATTAGCTTCAAAATTAATGAATGGGTTAGGGGAGGAAGAGCTGGAGCTGGTGGTAGCATCGAAATCTACGATATCATCGCTATCAATATCGTCCTCGTTAACAATACTTGTCATTGCAAATCCCCGGTCAGGTGTTTCCCATTCTTCCGGGCTTTCACTTATTGTTGTATCCGGTACAACAAAACTATTATTATGGTCCCAGTTTGGACTCGAATCTAGGAGAAGGTGAGCATAATTTTCTACATTTTCGTAGTCCCACTCTACTTCATCGCTATCCCAAGAAAAATCATCGACTCGGCAATGATCAATTTTATAGTGGCCGAATGGTAGTGTTTTAATTCCCTCGTTCAAAATGTGGCGTTTATTATCGAAAGCAGAGAGACATATTTTATTCGTTGAAACCGTTTGTAGAACATGCTTTTCCGAAACAATCCTTGTGTTTTCAGCGCGCAGTGTACTACCAGTCACAAGTGTATTATTGTAGTCTGCATTTCGAAGCAAATTTTGGGCTGCTCTTGTTATTCCTTTGGCGGACATTTTTCGGTTACCTCAGAAAAAAGCAGTCAAATTATGACAATCATACAAGGTTAGTTGGTACTTTGTTAGTTTTTTCTTGAATCATTAAACGTAAAATACTCACTAGTTGAAGTAATGCTGTACAGCTTTGGCTTCAGGCATATAAACTCTTTTATATATTCCCCAGCAAATTCGTCTTTGAATTTTAAGACGACGCGCTTATTTTCTTCGATGTAGAGTTCGTGATCTTCTGGGTAATTTGAGAAGTCGAATTGATCAAGAACATTGCTCTCCTTCAGTTCACGGTAGAGATCTTCACAATTGATCCGGTATAGCAAGCTATCAGTATCACTATAAAGTAATCGACAGTCAAATGAAGATCGCATTGTTCCATAGTGAAACTGATACATGTAGTATTTCGCTAGATCAAGTATTGTGGCCCCTACTATAGTTGGTGTATCCCAATAGATCTTTCCTGGGCGGGAGGAGAGAGCTGCCATGTTCTCGCCAAACACTTTGAATTTTTCAAACTCAAACTTGCTTACTATGGTTAGGGTTCGTCTTGCGTCTCTCGTAAGCTCGATTTTCATCCGTCGACGTTTCGATTCGCAGTTTTTCCCATAAACGGCGTTGTTCATTAGTTTATAGAAACTCTCCTCAAATTTATTCGAAGCCGCTTGTCTCTTCTCACTGTTCAGGGTTATATAGGGTGTTAACCAATTGTTTTGAGTAAACTGTAGCACACGATGCATTTTCCTCACGACTAATCCCAAGTTAACATACAGTTTCAACAGCTTGTAATGCAGCACATAATGGTCTTTGTCGAAGAAAGTCTGCAACAGTTTTGGAACTTTTGAGGGGGGTAAGTTATGACTCTCTCGCAAATTCACTTGGTAGTCACTGAGCCAGTCATCCTCAACAATATTTTTCGATGGTGCGAGGGGGAAGTCCTGATGGTAATCGTGTAGACTTGCTGGATAATGCAAGTCGACTTCCACGAAGTAACCGACAGGGTTATCATCAGGACAGTTTAGTATCTCAGCCAGTGTAATATCAGAGTTAAGCGTAAAATCTGACTGAGGGAGTTTTTCATTTTGCATGACGCCACCGTATAGGTTATTGGCGTCCACGCAGAAGCCAAATGTCGAGGGTTGTGAAGAGTCGTAATCTGGTAAATATTTATTATTTGCTGTAAACTTTCTCATCTCGTAGACTGAACATACTCCCCCACGTACTGCTCCTTCTATCATATCGAGGTGCTCGCGTTCTGTAAGCAATTCGACCTCCGCCTTGCATATTCTCAAGGATGCTTCCTTAGCCATATTTGGCAGTGTATAAAAGTGCATGCAATCGAGTTTGTAGGTGGAGAAACTGAGCTCTCTGTGGAATTCACAAACGCATGCGAGAAGAGCGCAATCGGTTTTCAGGTATGCATCGTGGTAGTCTTGTAGAGTTTGGCAATTCAGAGTGTTCCACATCGTCTTGGCGTGGTTCAAGTTTTCTTGAGTTATTGTTACTGCGTTTCCTTCTAAAGTGTTACGCCATTCATTAAGAGGCGGTAAGGATTTTTCGCTGAACTTTTCTCGACCGCTAACATATGAATAGGGGTAAGATCCTTTTTGTTGCAGGAGCTTCAATTCTGTTGAGGATAGGTTAGGAAAGACAGAAGCAAGTATTCCAAAACGATCTCTTGGTAAAATGTCAACCAACTTTTCGAGAGACGAATTCATCATTTTGAATGAATCAATAAACCTCAGATTTTCATACTTTTTGATCACTTTTCCATCATCTAGGGTTATGGTCTCCACGAGTACTCCAAAATTCATGGAAATGTATTTTTCATCAGTAGATGGAATTACACTTACAGTGGTCGTTGGATCACAAGATTGGAGGGCTAAACAAATGTGATGAAGGTCATAATTTTGTATATTATGACTCACCACAGGGGTAAAGTTGACGTTCCTTCGTGCTCGATTGCATTTTTCATGAGCCCAGCCAAGAAATTGTCCGCTGTAGTGGCAGTGATCCAGATCAATTGATGATTGTTCATCATTATCGTCAAAGGCTTCGTTACATATCCAACATTCGCTAGCTGCACTTTTCGGATACTGGCTACGGTCACCTCTGAAGAAAGGAAAAGCTCGTTTGCGCTTGTATATATCCTTGGCTAGTGTGTGTAACATGTTTACAAATTTAGTAATGCAATCTTCAGAGCTGTCCACGTGGAAGAAGATGGGTTTTGTTGAGTAGTGATCAATTACCGCAAGTGAAAACCCACAGGGCTCGTGTTTTTCAATAACTCTGGTGTATGAGTTGTTCCCGTGGGGCGTGCATCCTGCTACTGGATACAAGAAGGATTCGAAGTCAAAGTAAATGACTAATGGAACAAACCAGGTAGCGGCCACGTTTTTGAATTTATATAAATTTTTTCCCGGAGCTGGTAATCGAACAACAGCCGGCGCATTTTCACAGCAGGTTTCCATATGTGCGGTAAGCTTTGCAAGGCCTTCTTCACACAACCAGAAACAATTCCGGCAAATATGAAACGCAAAGCGAAATTTGTTATTTCGGAGTTGACAAACTACCTTAACCAAGTTGGTAATCAACACATAATGGTAACAGTCTGCTTCGTATAAAAGCAAAAGATCCATTGTGAAGTTTGAGACAAACTTTGACACTCTGAGTGGAAATAAGTCTCTACCATCATAACCAAAAACGTTGATTCGAACTTCATTTAGATTTTCGAACTGATTGATGTCTTCTAGCCCCATGGGCATATCGAAGTGTCCAGTTGGTTGATGAAAGTTGGCTTGCTTGTACGTTTCGGGTGAAGTTTTGTCTGTGTTGTAGTTCCTTCCTGGTCGATCTAAGCTAATATTGTTATGCATATGATATGCAGCAATATAGCAGTAAAGGATGCAATTTGCGTCCTCATGGTTACGAATATTAAGTAAACCGCGGCAATTTTGTAACTTTGATGGTAACGCAATGTAAGACGAGCCAGTTATAGGTCGGTAACGGGCAAAGTTCACAATTATTTTGATAACTTTCTCAAGCACCCAACCACTACCATTAGAGGCAAATGTCGTAAGCACTAACATCATCTTCTCGACCATAGTTCAGAAGGTCTCACTGCTAAGTCCCTGACTATACACCGGTGTCATGAGCGAATTTGCATAAATTTCAATAAGCTCATCTTCCTGATCTTCGTTTTGACTCGGCTTTCGGAGTTGAAGATGAGCACTAAATTGAACTTTTTGTGATCCTTGTGAGAGTTTTTGTTCTATAAGCGAATCGATTTGTGGTTTATGCTGGAGCATGAACTGAGCAAGGTCTGTGTTGGCTTGGGTTGATGGCGGCAGATGGTAGCTCTGAAGGGTACCATTAAAGGCAGTTTCGGCCGGCGCTTGAGTTGGTTGGAATTGATCGCCAAAGACAGGTAAAGAATGCAAAGAACTCATATGCTGAGCAAATAATCTGGTGTCGTTAAAGCCCATATAGCAGGACCGACAACAATTTGTAAATTTTTGATGACAAGTCCTCATGTGTTGTTCCAGTTCAGAAAGTTTTCTACAAGTGAATGTACAAATACAACAGGTAAAGACTGGTAAACCTACTTCGTCGGGATGGTAGCGATGCTCATGGCGAGATTGATTTCCTCTGTTTGCAAAAGTTGCCGAACAATATTTGCAATTGAAAACCATAGTTGAAAAAATTCAAGATTCAAAAGTTAACAGAGATAATGACAACTTTCGTAAACATGTAACTCAACTTCAAATGGCGAATTTATTTCTATTCCACACGAGGTTCATATAAGACGCGCGCAATTCAAACTTTCAAAATTTTCGAATTTGATTGGATAATAAGAGCGCGTCCCCGCTTTAGTCAACTACTATGAACATATCAAGTTGCGTTGAACGAAAAGTAGCGCTTGACTTTACGTTTCTCACTGAACAACACTGACATGATAAAACTTGTTTGTTATTTTCGAATTATTAGTACAATATATAAAAAGATTTTTTTAAAACCAGGGGTAGATCTTTTTAGTTATTAGTTATATGTGATGTAAGAAAGCATATCAATTGCAATTTTTTGATTTGCTAACTTTTAGGTTTAGTCAAAGTAAACTTTTATGAATTTTCAATGATCTTTCAATCAAATATTTTAATCTTTTTTCTTCATTTTCATAGATAATATGCTCCAATGACATAAGGGTAGAGGAAACATTTGTGTTTGAATCCGTTAGATGTAATATTACACTCCAGTAGCCTACATAAAAAGAAAGTTTTGATTTGATTTCCATAGAATTTTTGAATAATATTGAAAAAACATCGCTTTTTTGTACACTTTGTTAAATTTGAAGTACAAGGGATGCTTTGGACGGTTATCATGCACAGTTTTATTACTGTCACGGTGTTTGAACAGCTAAAAAATCTACTAGAAGCAAATGAAATGTTCAATTTTTTTCGCTTAATGTTGCAAAAAAAGCGATTTTTTGTATTTTTTTTTACTGTAGATGCCGATGGGTGCGTCTGACGATGTTGGTCATCATAACCAAAAATGCTCCCCGGGCACTAAAACGCAGGAACCGACAAGAAAAAATCCCTCATCTTTATCAGGAAAAAAGTTAGATTTTCTGTCAATCATGATCAATCAATGTCATCACATGACAGCCAATGACAAGCCCCCTGTTGCAAGCATTTTTCGATCACAGCTGTTATGAGATGATTTTGTCTCCAGCCCCCAAAAAATCGGTTTTTTAGAAAAAACCTGGTGTATCATTATTATTTCGGGTACTTCAATTGCTAATTAATGCCAGATGTTAATGAGACGTTAATGTCCAGATGTTTTGAAAATCGGTGAAGGAGCCGTTTTTCGACCCTGACCGTTATGACCAAAAGTGACAAGCATGTACCACTGATTACAAATCCGTTTAAAAAAATGGGAATTTTTTTTTCGTTAATTACTAATTAGACTAATTAGTTACTAATTAGCTGTTAATTAATGGTTAATTATCTCATGAAGGATTGAGTTTATTTTGACGAGCGTTATGAGCTTTTTTGTAGTACAGTGTCTGATAGTGTCAACCCAATAGTCAGTTTCATCCCAACTATCTGTTGGAGCCGACTTTTTTGGGGTCAAAGGTCACCATGAAAAACAAAAAAAAATTTTTTTTCTTTTTTTTCTTCAACTTTTTTAGAAATGTGGTCAATTTTTTTATTCATATCGGTAGCCCACAAAAAACAGTTGGTAATGGCGTTCAGGTTTTGAGTTTTCGTTCCGTCGAAAAAAATTTATTAAGCAAAAAAACCGGAAAAATCTCATTTTTAATAAAAAATCCTTTCTTTTTTTCCTCCTTTTTGCTGAAAAAATGAAGTTTTACTAGTTTAACTAACACCTGAAGGTATACCCAACAGGAGCGCTGATATTATATCAGCATACGAAGAACGATTTGCTAAATGAAGTTTTATGAGGACTTTATGCATTTTTTGAAGCTTTTGTTCAAACCTAATTTTACATTTCAATAGCTTTCTCAACAAATTTTCTCTCAACCAATCATAAGCTTGTTTGCTTCCTGCTATATATTCGAACACGTTTGAACATGTCCATTTTGGTATTTTTTTCTCCCAACTTTGTCTCACTAAACAGTACTGTTTTTGTGAACATGTGTGAACATGTCCATTTTTGTCAAATTCTGATTCTAAAGTCTGCTAGCTATGTAAAAACATTAAAAGAAGAGTGTCAATTAGCGAGCTACTCACAAAAGATAGTAACACAACACACCAAAGTACAAAAGAAAAACAATTCAATATTAAATAAGTTGTTAGAGGTCAAAAAAGTCCATTAGAGAGTCTTCTTGTTTTCGTTTTTTTGGTGCTGCGCACACTACTGGAGTTTCTGAGCAATTGGGTGTCTTGACATCGGCTGAATTTGTTTGGGGTTGTGGTGTCTGAAAGTTTGAACCAGATAAAATGTTGACATCAAACTGACTTGCAAAATTGTCAGAGATCTTGTTCTTCCTCTGGAAATCCTCAAAGAGTGACGGACTTGGGGTTGGAGTAAAAGTTGGGCTTGGATCCACAGCAGGAGTTGTTGGAACACTGACTGAAACACTCGGTGGTTGACTGTCCGGTGAGGATGGTGATGATTTGACACCCCACATATCACCCAAATTTTCGTAGGCTTGATATGTACCGAGTTGATTCTCGAACAAGGGCACACAATCGCAGTCGTATCTGTACAAGATACGTCTCACTTCCTCCGGCAAAGTTTCTTCAGTCGAATACATTTGTGGTATAGTTTTTGGTGGCAAGTGTCCTCCAGAAGTAATGACACTGGATTCAGCCGGCTCCGTTTTCTCCGGTAGGGCAGCAATAGCGTTAATAAATAGCTTCGGTATCAAACAATGCTGGTATGTGTACCACAAATCGTTTTTTCTTTTCTGTTGTATCAGAACGACAAAATTTTCAAACACGGTTTGGTAAACAAGAGTTCTCTCAAAAGAGATAGCAGACTCCGAAAGAATTTTCACGGACATTGTTTTCAAGTTCAAGTTCGATTCAATAGTTAACTGTTAAGTAAGAGCAAAAGAAAGAAATGAACACAAGTACAAAATTCTTTCCCAACATGTGTTTCGCAAGGTTCGCCTTATCTAAGACCAAAGAAATGATTGGAGCATAATCACACCTAGTTGCCTAATATATTGTATATAACATGTGGTTAGCCACACTGTTGTTCCTTTACAGAGGAATTTGGGGTCACATCTGTTTGGTATTGGTTTTATGTAAATTGTGTGTGGTCTCTGCACTATACTATCTAGGGTCACATCTGTTCTAAATCAACTTGTATGTAAAATACATGGGTGCCTACACTATTAATGGTTAACTATCTCCCACACAGAAGTGTGGGTTGTGGTGATAAATTTATTGCTTTCTATACAAAACACATGTACTTGTTATCTTTGTTCGCAAGTAGGTTCTGCATGTGTTTCGCAAGGTTCGTCTTTTCTAAGACCAAACAAATGATTGGAGCATGGACACACCTAGTTGCATAATATATTGTATATAGCATGTGGCTAGCCGCACTTTGGTTCCTTTACAGAGGAATTTGGGGTCACATCTGTTTTGTATTGGTTTTATGTAAATTGTGTGTGGTCTCTACACTATACTATCTAGGGTCACATCTGTTCTAAATCAACTTGTAATATATATGGGTCCCTACACTATTAATGTTTATCTCTCTCCCACACAGAAGTGTGGAGTTGTGTTGATAAATTTATTGTTTTATATACAAAACACATGTACTTGTTGTCTTTGTTCGCAAGTAGGTTCTGGTAGTTTATAGAGGTATGGTTTTAATTAAGTATTATCTAAGGTCACATACGTATAAAAGTCTAAAATGACCAGTCTCAAGTACGCCGTGGGGCGTACTTGAGATTGTATTTACCAATCACTTGGATTTAATTAAAAATATGACGACACTGGTTTGATCCCAACTTGCCGCGCCTCTTAACTTCGTAGTTATTTACATTAAGAGCAAGTGATAAAACAAGTTGCCTACCATGCCTTTTACTTCCTCAAAAGACACACAGTTTGGAGATTGCTATTTCGACATTTCCCAAACAGAAAAGCGTTTGGTCAGGGCAACTTTAAAAACGTACGAGAGAACCGGAACATATGTGTTTCTAAAGTTGTTCAAGAAAGCGGCCGAGGATTACGAGTTTGAACAGAGAATTTCTCTGACTCTAGAAGAGTTTGGAAATTTAGTCAAAAAAGCAGAAAAAATACGTGAAGCTGCTGCAACGCAAGATTCAAAAGCACCCCCAGCAAAGAAGCAGAAATTTGATCAGTGTAGTAGAGATGGTGGAAGCAATGTTTGAGCGATCTCCCAACTATTTCAAACAATTTCAAAAGCAGTTCAAGTTTTTAATTGCTGATGAAAAGCCAAACTTAACAGCTTCGAATAACTATGCTGTGTGTCCTCATTTTGAGTCTGAATTTTGTCAGTTACCAACTAACCATTTTCACGTTCTGATTGAGAGTGCAATCGATGTTGAGACCAGGAAGCCAATCAAAATTTTTGCAGTTCCCTGTCTCTTCACTACCTTCAGACACTTATTTTCAACCTCAACGAGTCTGGAATTTAAAGGAGATACATTTTCAAAATTACAGCTTGCCGTTGACTTTAATAACAAATCTGGAGAGAAAATGGATACAGCAAATGTACGCCAGCGACTTCCACCCTTGGCAACAGCGGCAACCAAACTATCAAAATCTACAGCGGTCACTAGCGGAATCTCAAAAACATTGGCGAGATCTACATCAATTGTACCACAGAAAACAATTCACAATTTTGTATGTTCTACAATTTCTTCGAAAACTCAAACTGATCAATTTAGTAGTGAAACTTTAAAAAGAGTGGAATCAATTTTGAGTGGTCCTCATTCTGGTGCTTTTTGTCAGATTATGGATATATTTATGAGTGGTTTTGGAAAACTAAACATTGATTCTGATTTACGATTTGTTCGTCTTGTATATGAAGAAAAAATTCAGTTTTAAAAAAAAATTTATTTCACAATATTAGTTTTGTTAGAGCATCATGTGAAGAGCAAAGCGAATCAATTGAAAATCACTACAATTTACAATTTGTCTATCATCAAATATTAAATGAGCAATAAAAATACAAAAGAGTCCACACAATTCTGAGTTTTGACCTTGAATTGGTTGGTTTTCAAGTAATTGGTGAAACTGTACATTATTTTTTGCAAGTCGTTGATAAATATTCTTGTAAGAAGACAAGGATCGTCCAAGGGGATCAGCAAACAGAAGATGGTCGTTCTTTTTACAAATGAGGAGCCAGTGCGTGCCAGGACTTTGAGATTTTGACGCATTTACTATTAAAAAAGTATTTGATTTCAATTTTGAAGGAAAATTGTCTGCTGCAAATACACCTCGAAATTTATGCTTTAGTTTTTGACATCTCTGAATTAAACCATTAATATCATCTTCGTCCATCATCAGTTTGTTAGAATATGATTTTTTGACACTCGTCGCGCAGTATCAACAAAAATTGTACTAGCTTTTTCTCCAATAATAAAAATTTCAATGTTGGTCGGTAACGCTGCTGAAAACTTCAACTCGATAGATATGGAGCAGTTTGTTAGCTCCGGGTGTATAAAATCATGAGAAGCTTGTTGGGTGCTAGTCAGATCAAATACCATTATAAAATGGTTGGGATAGTCTGACAGACTTATTCCGTGTCCATTGTCAATATAGGCTAAATCCGATATTGTATTAAAATAAAGGCGTTTGTTATCAGTTGTAGATATTGGGCTATCAGCCACTGGTAACCCGTTGCGATAAATATATATCTGTTCCAAGTCAAATTTTTGAAAATGAAAAGGATTTTGCATATTGTTGCCCAAAAAAGCTTCGTTCGTATTGAGACAAATTGCTAGTCTTCGGATTGGCTCTCGTGCAAAAATGTCCTCTTGCTTCCAACTATGCAGACCAGTTGAAGCCAAAAACGTCTTTGTCAAAGTTTCAAAGTAGGGATAGGCAGCAGGGCTAGTAAGCAAGGTTTTTTTCAATGGCAGACACGACCTCGTCATTCAATGTCATCTTGCGAACGTACAAATTAGCTTCAACAATTTTCACCTTGTAATGTTTTGCAGCATCATCCGAAATGATAACAAAATCATCAATAGATCTTCTGAATGCAATACGAAGAGTTACACCACTGAGCAGATGTTTATCACATGTGAAAAAGTCTACCGCTACTTTACCATAAAAAGTGCATTCTGCTGACTCTCTGACCGAGTTTTTTCTTCGAGCAATTTCACCTGCTTTTATTGCAGATGGATCTTCTTCGTAAGAATAGCCTTGACATGCCAACCAAGTGTTCTTTGCGTCTTTGTTATGTGAGAACTCAGTTTCTATAAAACTCTTGTGTGCGTAATTTCCATTTGCGTTAGAGATTTTTAACCCGTTGGCTGACACTGTGCAGTCAGAGAAAAGTGAATGTAGCACATTATTGCAAAAGTATGGAGCATCGGTTTTAGCAGTGTCAGCAGTAGCTGCCCCGTCATATTTGAGATCAGCTCCCGAAGACTGAACAATTTTGCATTTGACTTCCAAAAAAATTTTTTGTAAATCAATAAAGTTGTTACGGTCACCAGTTACCTCGAACTCTAACATGGGTCCATCAGGACTATAAACAGGTCCCAATTTTTGACAAAAACTTCCATCGAAAGTCACCAAGAGCGCCGGCTTCTCAAACAGATCCAAAGAGCTATGGGTTGCTTCGTTTGGTAACAGGTTAGCGATCATATTTAACTTGAGAAAAGAAATCAGACCGACTTCTTTTTGGAACTTTTTGTTTTGAAATGACCAACTTTTGTTTGGTTAATCTTTTTCTTGGTGATTTTTTTGAGCGACTCCTAATCGTTTTTCTTTGTTGCCGAAACCTTGCTCCCCCTGTTTGTTTTTTAACAGTGTTGCTTATTGTATTTTTGAGTGCTTGTTTGGGTGATTTTTTACTGCTGACAACGTCTAGCAGCTCTGGAACACTTTGCTTTAAAAGTTCTTTTCCAATACGTTTTGCAGTAGGAAGAATGAAACGTCGAGCTAGGGGCAAAGCGACCCGCCCAATTCCCGCAGCTAATGCACCAAAACCACTGCCTCTTTGCCGGTAGTGGCCAGAGAAATGTGGTAAGGATGTTGCTTGGTTAGCGTAGTAAGAGTCCATGCTAATTGGAAAATTTTTTGAACTGAAGGGTTAAAATGACTTTACCGGTTCCCGAAAAGGGAACCAATTCTCCCGTTTCTGTGCGAAGCTCAATCGATATTGATTGTATGGTGTTTGATAAGAGTTTTTTGTAATCTAAATTGGAAAAAACAATTCGATGAGTTGGTTCAAGCTCGCAGACACTGCCGTTTTTCAGACGTTGTTTTGAATCAATGACTCGAAGCAAGGGGGCTTTTGTATCACCGACGTACTGGTACTCAATAATATTCGTATATATAAAAATTAAGTGCTTTCCCGAGCAAAGATCAACGGGAAATTCTCCATAGTATGCTGCCGTTTCATCACTTTTCATTAGTCTGTTTGATGTTGCGCTTTTCATTTTGTACCCGATGTGTACTCCACTGCCATCTGGAATGCCCGAAAAACCAATAATGCTGGGAATTTCTTTACTGGGAAAAGTAATTCCTTCATTTTTACCCATCAATATTTCAAACTTTCCAGTTTTCTTGATCTCTCTGAATGAAAAGTTTGGTAGTCCAACAGTTCGTTTGATAGTAGTTAGTATGTCAACAACTGAATTATAAGTTCCTGTCATGATAGACAATTTTTCACCGTTATACGGACGAGAGATCACATTGGCTTCGGTAGCTCTTTTCTGGCTGTCTTCGTACCCTTTTAAGCTATATACTACCATGTCTCCATTTACAATATGCTCAATTTTTGTGGGGAAAATGATCTCGCTGAGAGCTACTCTCCAGTAACCAGCGAGTTGAATTTCATCATTGAAAAAGTTTCGAAATGAACTGAGGGTGTTAGAGTCAAAAATTTCCATTGAAGCAGATGAAATAACATGCACAGTGAATTCATCGGTGAAACGGTTTTCACTCATTTTTCTCTACACGAACAAGCTGTAACTCTGGTTGATAAAATTTTCCATCAATTTTTTCACCGTTTGCATCAATAAGTGAATACGTTGGCGGATTGAAGGTTGCTAAGTTTTCTACTTCAAAAACTTCGTCGGTGAAAGATTGTTTATACCCTTTCCTGAAGGCTTCGTCTTTTTTGACAATTCTAACAAAATCTCCAACGTAAAATTTGGGTCTCTGAAACTTGATTGTTTGAGCGCTCAACGAGACAAGTCGTGGAACATCCTTTTTAGTGACTTTATTTGGAGCAAGTTTGGTTACTCGGTTGACTCGTGAATTAATTGTTTTCACAAATTGATCCAGTTTATCTATGTAGGAGTATGTCCACTTTTCTTCAAGGTACTTGTAGATAATGTTTTTTAGTGACCGAATGTTCCGCTCTGCGAATGCAGACTTTTTTTCACTAAAAGTGCTGTATAAATGAATTCCTCGTTTGTTGCATAAGGTTTTGAAGGCTCCAAGAAACTCTGTACCATCATCAACCCACACTTTTTGTGGTTGCTTGTTTTTTATCATTTTTTTAAAGGCCGAGGCAGTTTCCGCTGCATACTTTGTTTTTAAGGGCTCCACACGAAGGTATCTGGAAAGACAGTCGACCGCAACCAATAAATATTTAACATTTCTGTTGTATTTCGCTAGTTTATCCACAAAAGCCAAGTCAACGGACCAAATTTCATTTATGTCTTTTACTATTACTTTAAGTCTGGGAAATCGTAAACGAATTGGGCGATATTTTGTAAAAGATGACTTGGTTTCCAAATATGTCTTAACTTTACCAAATGATAATTTGCTTTGGGTTTTTAATCGCTTTGGGTTTCCAAACGATGCAGGTCCCTTCAAATACAGTTGATCCAACGTTTTTTTCTCAGAGGAAGTAAGACCATTTTTGCTGTTTGGTCTCTCCTTCTGCCGTCTTTTTTCTTGTGCCCGTTTTTCTTTGGTTGGTAACTTGATAACCGCTTCCTGATTGTCCTCGTGGGCTTGCAAAAATTTCTTCTTCGCTTTCGGATGCTTCCAAGATCTGTTTGGCATAGGTATTCGAAACTAAATGAGGTGGAAGATCGAGAGCTAATAATGCTCGAGAATATTTTTGAATGTCAATTTTCTTTGTTGACTGCTGTGTGTTATACAAAAAAGTTGACGCTTTTAAGCCAAGTGGTTGGTTATCAATATGAATGATACCACCTGGATCTTCAATGGATATTGTCGGGGATTCTAATATCTTGTTGAGAATGATTTCTGCTCTTCCGATTTTATTTTTCTCCATCACTCCCAAATCTCTCATTATTGACTGAAACGTTGTAGTTGTACTTTTTTTGACAATAGGTTCAATTTCACTGTCATCACTCATCGGCTCCTCTTTTTCCTCATGATCTGTTTCAACATTTATGCTGGGTTCTGTCTGGACTGCTCCATCCTCTTTTTCAATTTTTTCAGGATTTTGTAACATGTTTCTTTGAATGAGAGACAATTGCGTGGCTTTCTGTTTGTAGACAGGGTTGTCAAAAATTTCGCTTTTTGCAGGTTGTGTTGACATGAACATTCTTTTGGGTATTAAGATAAATTCTTCAGTATACATTATCACTTCCTCAGATGAAGGTAACACGAGAGAGCAATACCTTTCAAAAGAACCGTGTTTTTAGCAAAAATCTGCCTTTTATTTTTTAAACTTGTTTGTTTAGATAAAAGTTTTTTAAATGAATTTTCATGACCTTGTATTAATGTCTTCTTGACGGGAACGTTACCGTTGACAACATTAAGCAAACACTCGCAAAGAAAGTTAATAAAACTATTTGGTGCCGACTTGATTAGTTCTTTTGACTTTATGTCCGATGTCTCTAACAATCGCCGCAGCATACAAAGCTCTTTCTCTCTCATTACTCAAATTGGTTACAACAGCTTTAGCTGGGGGAAGGTAAAAAACGGATGGTCCTGGTGGAACAATATTGGAGCAGTAACGTAAAACGTCCGATGTTTTTGGATCCAGATCGATCAGTAAATGACCAAAGGGTTGTTTGGTTGCTAGCTCGTAGCTATCTTTCAAAAATTGCGTGTTATTAAGCTGTCGACCAATTAAACCAATCTGTTGAATGTCACGGGGTGATTTAAATAAAATGATGTGTGTTGTATTAAGATCAATAGTTCGTGACCATTTACTTTGTTGAAATAAATTGTGTTTTACGTAAATTACACTAATGTTTTTGTGACGTCCTGCTGTACCCAATTTCGAAAACTCTTTGTCATTAAAAATCTCTTCACATGAATCGTCAAACACCAGCAGACAGTTTTCGAGCTCCGATATCAGATCGAAGCTTGAAAATTTGGTAAACTGTATGTTTAATTTTGCCTCTAGTGACTTAAATTTGGGTTGTTCATGTTGGTAGAAATAAAAAATCGAGAGGAACTTTGGAGAAAAAGTGTTTTCGAGTAACATTCTGAAAATAAGCTCTGTTTTTCCACAACATGACGGACCGCAAACAGCCATAAACAACCGGTCAGTTGTTGAAATGATTTTGTTCATAATTTTGGGTTGGGAAGAGCGTATCCAACTGTACAAGAAAGAAGAGAAAACCAAAATGTAGACTCTTCACATTCAAGCTGGAAAAACACAAGTTTTACCAGAGAAACTATTATGAGAAAAATTATAATAAAAACTTGTGTAAAATAAACAACTTCTGATCGTGGTATCCTTGAATTACAAAACCTCCATGATCGTCTTTCATGGTGATTATCATCAAACACTAAGTCAGTTATTGCCCCGCCTGTATCTAACTGATCCTCTGCTTTACTCATTTCAAAATAAGTTTTTTTAAAAAAAGAGGTAAATTTGGTTATTTCATTATATAAATTTCATAAGATACAAATTGTGAGTTTTGATTATCATTGATAAAAGTAATGGTGTAGTTCGCATTTACTCTGTCAGTTTTTTCTCTGAAAACAATTGACTGTACGTTGTTCTTTTCAATTCTTCGTCTTATTTCAGCTGGAAGGCTCTTATCCTTCAGTGACATCAGAACTGGTTCTGCACGCTTGGGCATAGGTAAAGGGGTTAGTTTCAGCTTTCGCATTTTCTCTTCCAAAGACATGGTACAATTGGAAGTACTCCAAAAGTGAAAGGTATTTCTTGAAGGCTTCTATTTCAGCTCCAGTACAGACAATTTGCTGTTTCCTCAGTACAGTTTGACCACGACTGTCAACTTTTTCCTCTTTGACAAATGTAGCTGTTAATTGATTTTCATCCGCTATACAACTGTAAACCACTAAATTTGGGGACAAGTTCACTTGAAGTAGAGACGATGCTGCTTTCTCGGACCGTCGATTCATTCGTTAGCCACAGGTAAAAAAAGTGTAGCTTTTTTTCGTGCACAGTGTTGATTTCTTTGCCGCTTAGGGCAGCTTAAAACATGTAAAGTACAAATTGGTGTCTCGTGAAAAAATTTCAAATTTTCAATTTTTGGACAAAATAAAATCTCTAAATTGATAACGTCCTTTTTGAGAAGTTTCTGAATAGTTTCTGTTTTTTCTGTTCCCTTCGCATAAAAAGTTGCCAAGGGAAATCGAAGTGCTATGCTATCAAAAATTTGTTGCAAATAACAATATGGATAATCTCCACTCTCCCAATTCAAACCGTGGAGATATTTTGACACCCAACTGTATGATCGTCTCTCACTCGAAGACAGTATGTTGAATGAAGTTGGGGGTAAAAATGACACAGTATCGCAATAATTTTCTGTCGAAACAGCTAGTTCTTTGATAATAAAACCAGACTTTTTATGTCGAAAGCCTTCAAAATCAAGAACAACTGGTCTTGATTTCAACATTCCAGCAAACTGAATAAATTGCTTTTAAAAGTCTTTACATATAGACAGAAGGCAAGTCCTGTCACGTGACCAAGATACTCGTTTGTCACTGGACACGGTAGGACATACGAATAGCCCGGCCCTTTCTCACTATATTCAAAGACAAAACCTGAAGCGTCGTGAAGTATAGCATGCAACCTCAAAATTTTGTAAGACTTGAAATACTTGTCCACAGACGAATTATCAATACCAATCAGTCCACCATAGGGTCTCATTTTCATCGCAATATCCAAATCAAGATCAGGATCCAAGTACTGACATGTTGCCAAGAAATAAAGAAACCTTTCACCGTATTGAAAATAATTCTTTTTCAATTCCTTGTAAATTTCGTGAATAGCTTTCAAATCAACCGTCGCTAGGGTTGTCATGGCGGAAAAATGAGTTTCAAGGCCGCCTAATCCCCTTAATCCCTTTCCGTCTAGGATAACCCCCTATTATCCCATGTTTAAGTATCGTAGGATAACCCCCCCTCTCTTGAGACAGTATTTACTTACTACTAACTCTTTACCCCAATTTGACTTCAAAAATCATGAAAATGCGTGAACAGATCTTAGAAAAAAACATAACAGGAAAAGTCCTGAGATAAAATCCAAAAAATTGAATAAAAAACTGAGGACTAATGTACCTGACCAAAAAATTAATAGAACAATCCCCACCAAAAAGACAAAATAGTAGTTGAGAAACTAGAGTAATTAAAGAATAAACAGGAAAAAAGCATTGGTAACTATCGAAGCTTTTACCCTGGAGGCCAAATATGCTGAATGTAATCCCAGTTATCCCTAGCATACAATTCATCACACACATTTACTCACGCACAAGCCTTGAAACGGATCTATTTGCCACAAAAGGTAGATAAACTCGAGAAATATGACAAATGCTTCAAAAAAAACTGAAGTCTAAAATTTAATGTTGCTATATTTCGCAGAAAATAACATGTTCAAAACCATTTTTTGTCCAATAATTATGTCAAGTAACCCGTCTGCTAAACTTAAAAAAGTTTCGTTGGCCAGTTAACAGCCGTTAAACTCGAAAACAAAAAAAGTTCAATTTTTTCAACAATTCCAAATTTTAACAAAATCTTGCTAAAATTCATAATATTAAAATCTTCACAACCAATTCATTTTCTCCGGAGACTTTCCAGTATCCCTATTTCAAGCCTAAAATAATTTCACTGGTTCATAAAACTCAATGAATTCGGAACATGGTAATAAATTTCAGAGAATTTGAAAATCAATTTTTATGAAAATATTGCAAAAATTCTTATAATCGAAAAGTTGAAAACTATTCCGTTGCCCTAGCAACCAAAAAAATAACATACTATCGAGCCCTAAATTAAGTTGCCTGGCCGCATAGGCAACAAAAACTGAACAAAAAACATTTTAAAAACTTGAAAATTGCATATTTTATCAAAAAATTGCTAACATTCTTGACAATAGAAAGTTGAAATCTCATTGCAAACAGAAACTATGCATTAAACTTTTATAAAAAATAGAGGAGATTCCCTGGACCTTGAAGCTGTATAAACTTAAAAATGACAAGAATTTTCAAGAAAACTTGAAAAAAATTGCAAGTTTTTTTTAAAAGTTGCTATAATTTGTGACATTAAAACGTTGAAACATTCCATGGCCAAAATTTTTTCAGCAACCTATTATCAAACCCTAGAGGAGGTTTAATGGCTCCTGGTGCTTGAAAAACTTGAATAATAATACTAAATGTTTAAAAAAAATTGAAAAAATGCAAGTTTTGTCAAATTCGTGATGTTAAGATGTTGGCATCACGACATTCTATTACCACTAGAAAGTATACAGTAACCCATTATTAAACCGTAGAGGAAGTTCTTTGACATCTAGGGCTGAAAAAACTCAAAAATAACAAAAATTGTCAAAAAACTTGAAACAAGTTGTAAAAATGAGTATAGAATTGCGTGTTTATGTTTGGAGTAATAAAACATATAGCTCTTAAAATGGTAATCAAAAGTTATTATGTCTTGCAAAAGACCTTTATCAAACTTACAAATCTCAACTTTAGACTGGTTCAACAAAAAATTCGAAAAATGACGAAACATTACGGCCTTCCTAGTAGCTTCACCGCTCTAAGCACTTGAAGGACTACTAGACGCGGCTAAGGAACTCTAATGAAACTTGACGCCCGCTGAGCTTTGCCTGTTTATCCCGTTTTGAAAGCTCAAAGTCATGGAAAAAGGCGTAAAACAAAAATTTTTAAAAAGACAGCACCAATACAATCCAATTCTTGGATTGTAAAAAAGACAGCGCCCCAATACAATTCAAATTCTTTGAATTGCAAAAAAAATAGGAGCGCTATAATAGCCTGCTGAGAAGCTGCGGCGGCTATTAATAACAAGTTACATAGCTTTACATAGAAAAAATTCAAGTAAATTGAAGAACGAAGTACCAGCAAAGTGAATGATAAATACTGGAAAGTTAAGTGCAGAATCAAGTTTTATAACAGTTCTAGTAAAATTCTACCTACTTTTTCCAGGTAGATTTCTGATAACCTTTTGTCTGTGTATTAAAAAGCACAATGTCTAATAAACAATAATTTTCAGGTGTAGCTACTAGCTGTATTGGTTTGATATTCGCTAAGCATGCTTTAACGGTAAAATCTAAATCAAATGATGCCAGAAACAAATTCAGTTTTCGTTTCTGAGAAAAGCCAGACTTGGACTTTTCAGCGTTATAATAGAATATAATATTGGACTTAGAATATATTTAGCGGTGCTAGGAAAATTGGCCGACAGGGCGTTTAGCCGACAAGGAAAAAATGAGAAATTTAGCCGACAGTTTTATCATAATTGGTAATAAAAGTCCATAATTGGTCCATAAATAAGTAGTTCGGTTGTGATAGATTCATATCAAGTCCCACGGGCCGCTGAGGCATGGCCATGGCTTGCGACGCATGGCCAGATGCGGTAAAATACGGTCCGACCACGGATAGACCTTCGTTACACTAGTTGATGTACAAACTGCGGTATATTTGTCCGCTTATGACATAGTGTTTTAAATTGGCCAATCACAGCTTCAGAATAAGTTTTATTGCTCATTTTACTTAAATTGTCGGTTAAATTTCTCATTTTTTGGTTGTCGGCTAAACGCCCTGTCGGCCAATACGGCGGTCACCATATTTAGCGTTATAATGCACGAGGTAAAACAAAAACATGCAAAGCAAATCAACATCTGCCGCAAACAATAATGCGCAGCTTTTGGTACTGCGTAAGTAAAATCCGGACTAGCAGTAGCAGAGAGCAGTTTCACTTCGCAGATATCACTATTCTTAGAAAAATTTTGTGAACGGACCACAAAATTTTCGCTCCAGCAAAACTTTGTGAATTTTCAACGTAATCAAATAGATTAAAAACTCGCGATGGTTGATTGTAGAGCTTTTCAAAAAATTCAAGCAAGCGTCTTAAAGCCTCACGAACAGTAACAACTGACTAACTGAAATCTTACGTCATATTAAGGCAATGACAAGACATCCAAGAGTCATCAAATAACCGCCGTCGACCTCTTGACGTCAACTGGGATTGCAACAGAAGAAAATAAGATAGAAATTGACAGCTCTTAATCTCAGTGTCCAAAAAGATCTTATTTGGTCAGCAATTTTAGTTAGATTCTGCAGTTATGCCGTAGAATTCAGCTTCTTAATAATAATGATGCAAATCAACATGGGCTCTAATGACCTTTGATAACCTAATGCACTATTACTTTATGACTATACTGACTACTTTATGACAATAAGGCGTATTCACTATATTGGGTAAATTTAATTCCATGAATCCTAATCTGCATCCAATGTAAAAAGTGCGTGAGGTATAGTCAGTCCCATAAAGTTGCAACGCTATCGAACGTTTGAAAGGTCAAAGTTCAATTTTAAAACATGCAGATATCTGGCCAAAAGATGCTCATTTGCATGGCTCGAGTTTTTCGAACGTTCGCTTGCGTTGCAACTTTATGGGACTTACTATAAGTCAGCAATCAAGCGTGAGAATCGTGACTCGTTTAGAACCAAAAACGTGACTCAAGTCAAAACGAAATGAAAACATAAGAGGACAAGTGGTGAAAAACAATGAAAAAAGATTACTGGAAAAATTGGAGCTCTCAGTCAATAGCCAAAAAAATAGATTCACAATTTTAGGGGAAAGAAAACTATATCATTTAAACTGCAGATACTTTTGTTGTTACGGGATTGAAAAACAATGTCTGCTATTATAAAACACAAGTGGTGGAGAGAAAACTTGGCTGGCAAAGGAAATCTAGCTTATCGCACGTGAAGCAAGACGGAAAAGAGAGGCAGGCAAATAAAACAGAAATATCAAAAGGCTTATATTTAGCTAATAACAATAGATTAGCTAAGATTTCATGAGGCTTATGTCTTCAAAACTAAAATGGCAGCGTTAAAATATACTCAAAGACTCCAATACTCCAATGCCAGCTCAAAATAATTTTATTGGCCATAAGAACTCCCAAAACAAAAATTTTACATATTTCCACGCCACCAGAAAGGATGCTGATGACGTGGTAAGAGACAAACAGGCAATAACAACAATTATTTAAAAATTATTTTTAAAATACTAAAAACAATTGGAAGTTAAAATCTCCAAAACCAATTCTAAGTAGCTGAAGTCTAATTACCGGCTAATCTGCAAGAGCTAAAAAGCTTTATTGGCTCCTAAAAGACGCAAAAGAAATGACAAATAAATTTTTAAAAATTGAAAAAACTAATGAAATCGCTTTAATTTTGGCGTTGAGGCCGGTATCAACAATAGATATAAATTTAATAAAATTGAAAACCGGTTCTTATGGCACAAGACCCAGATGCAACACGACCAACCCCTCTCAAATATATAACTTTCTTAAAATATCAAATAACTACCATAATCAGCTAGTGGCCTCTATTAAAACTTATTGCTCACTGGGCTTTACCTGATTATCGCGTTTTGAAGGGTAAAAGTCATCGAAAAATATGCGTCAAAACAAGATGTGAATTTCATTGACTAATTTATTAACATATAGATCTGGCTATACGCCTATAGATCTGACGAATGTCAACAAAATATGTAACCAAATAATCATCAACACAAACGAAAAGAAAGCTTCAGAAGCAAAACAAAATATGTGTTTTAGAAAAAAAATCTAAAAAAATTAAATACATGCAAAGTTTTACAAAAATCGAAATTATGCTAATGTCTCAACAAAAAGTAGTCCCAAAAAACATAATTATAAAACAAAAATTTTATCACATCAATTTATTTACCTTTACAAAGCATAACACTCCGTTTAACGATACCAATGAAGGGCAAAAAACACCTTCCGCCAGTCTTCAGAAATTGAAGTTTTTAAAAACAAGGTTTTGGAAGTAGAAGAAATTAGCTATAACAGAAACCACAAACCACTATAACAGAAAGAGACTAATTTATGCTAAATAATACATCCATTACAACATATACATTACTTTTAGTAGCATTTGAAAAAAAAAATCCGAAAAACTCCAGAAAAAAAGTTGAATTCCCCCATGTAGAAAAAATAAAGAGCGCTCTGAAAAAGTCAAAAATCAGTTGAAACAACATTTTATCACTCTACGTTTAAAAATTCCCAAAAAAACCTACAGTATCGTTAAAATAGCAAGAAAAGATCTGAATAATTTAAAGCATTGACTTGACTCTCAGCTCTTTTCCTGGAACAGCCTTTTATTGCCAATAAAAAGTAAAGCCCTACTTACTCGAAAAAAAACAAACAGAAAAAATTTGAAAAAAAAAATATTTTTCAATAACTAGTGGTCGTAATTGTCAAAACCAATAACGCCATCATAAATAACTGTCCACACTACCAAAAATGAAAAAATAATGAATTTGAGAAAAATTGAACCGCTTCGAAGAGCAAGAGCTGTCAAAGTCACTGAGAAATGTCCAGCAAACTTGCCACTGTTATAAAGCCTATTATTCATTGTTGACACGTACAAATACATGCAAGATTCAAAATCACTTACATTTTTGGAAAAGAAAAGGTGGCAAATTCAAATGAACCATTGATCACAAATTACAACTACTCAATAGCGTCAATTACTTCTTTGAAAGCAAAGCAGATGAGAATTTCCATAAGTAAAACTGTGAAAAGACAACCAGAAGAATAGCAAATATAGGCAAAAAATGAAAAACAAAAACTCTAATATCTGATGGAAATAATGTGTTTAATGATTGTAAGACTATCTATTTACATCAAATATTAGAGTTTTTGTTAAAGTTTTGCCGATATGCAGAGATTCAACAGCTCGTGGAGAGATTCAAAAACTTGCAACAATACGCCAAGAAAGAAAGGAAGAAAAACTAATTTATTTCTCTAGGAAAAAGAATTACACAGCATCAAAAGGAACGGTACAGTTATATGTTTACTTAAGAATTATGCTAGAATTCTCTAATCTAAAGAGGACAGGCTATGAGGCCCTAAGGCCTACACAGCACCCACCCTGGAAGAACTGAAATTAACTTTTTCTCTTCAGTCTCAACTTCAAATACGGATACAGTTGCGCCGGCAGCAACTGTCGTGGATAAACATGAGAGAATAAATTTTTTTTTCCAAAAAAAATCTCCGGATATTTTTTCAGTGGAATTTTTTAAAATAAATGACAAAACTGTCCATATCTCGAAAAATATAAGGTTTTGAATGGTCCAGCTAGGGCAAATGAAAGGCAGCTCTATTTTGCATATCTGGTAGCATGCACACAAAGGATCAAAAATACGTGTAGTATAACGTACTTCTCTCAGGCAATGATGATAGTTCGTACAATGCAGAGTTTAAATGCAATTTATGAGTTCATTCCCCAATAAATTACCACGAAAAAAGTTAAAACTATAAACAGTTTTACGGAAGCACCAAAAAAAATCAATACAAATAATAATAAGAAATTTCAAGCTCAGCTCTCACGTTGAGCTTTAAATGTTACTTCTCAGTATCAGGATAAGAAAACTAAGGCCTTTGTTGCCCCGTTAAACTTATTGATTGCCCCTTGAATCATAATAGTTGCAGTTTACCCTTTACACCTTTAAAGGATACCCCATCCGCAGTTTTGGTGAAGCTTACCCTTCAGGACTAGTAAATATCAGAGAGAACTACGCAGAAATGACTTAATGCCCACGGTCGTTACCAGTTTATCCCGTTTTCGAGGAAGGAAAAACAAATCAGGCATATGAAAAGAGTTTTAAAGATGCATAAAAAACAGCAGAACCCAAATAATTCGTTTAAGAGGAATTGGATCTTTTCCGTTTGTGCCCCCCCCCCCCCCCCAGTACGTTATGCGCCCCCCAGTTACAGAGCACAGCACGTGTCATTACATAGTAAATCATCATGTAAAATTATGGCACGTGCGTCTGGGGATGCAAATAATATGCGCCCACTAAGCTGGGGGGGGGGGGCACAAACGGAAAAGATCCGAGGAATTAAACAGACAAGTGCTAAAATTGTGATCAAGCTCTTAGTTGCATCAAAATTGATATAAAATCCAAGGAAACATGTTGGATAGCAACATCATATTATCTAACGTGAAAGTGAATTCAGAGTGCCATTTTGAACTATACCTGTTGTTCGTTCCCTTTTTTCAATCTCTTCCAACAGGGTGCGTGATATCCCAATTTACACTTCTCAGAACACGTCACACAGTAGAGCACATCCATATGTAAACATAGCGTATCACCTTCGTAGAATTCTCTTCTCTCCAGCTTACATTCTTCACCCACGCATGTGATAATGGGCGAGGGAGGATTCGAGCATTTATCACGGATATGCTTTAGAGCTCGTGCTTTATCCTCTTTGGTCTGAAAAGCATTGGATTAAAAACTGCAGGAGTAAACTTTGCTTTTCTATATTAAATCTAAAAGTATTGGTTTTATACACTTTTTATCGGATCTAATTCATGTGTATAAAGAACTTGGAAACCTAACAATTGGACAGCTTCTTGCTTGTGTGAGATGCCTTTCAGTGCTCAAGGTGTGGAACTAACTACTGTTGTAGGGCCTCTAATGAGCACTCGAAAGTCATTCTTATCATTCAAGAACTGTACTTAGACTACTCATTCTCATTGCGCTGGGAGGTGTCTCTCGCGTGCTTGAGGCTGTCCTGGACTGCATCGTTGAAATGGAATTTATTTAACCTTAATCTGTTTTTTTCTCTCGTTTTATTTTTAGTTTTCTCTGTTTATCTTCATCCTCATGATGTTTCATATTTTGTTCAATTTTCATGTTAACTTTAATAATAATGCTTAATTTTTGTGATAATTAAAATTGAATCAAATGCTCTTGGGCTGCCTTCAACAAGCCTTAGCAGGCTTTCCGGCTAGTCCAGTCTTGACTATGTATATACCTATCGATGTTAATTTTTGTAATTTTAATTGTTCAAGACGAATTCAATTGTTATTATTATTAACAATAATAAGAAAGCTACTCTAAAAGATTCTCAAGTATTTTAAAATGTTTGTAATCGCAGCTACAATAGCTTTCTTTGAATAGTTACATCGGCTGAAAAAATATTCTTTAATGACGCATTTCACTAACTTAGATAGCACATTTTGAGATGAGATGATCGTTCCAGATCCTAGCAAAAATCCCTTCTTCATTTCACAAAAAAAATGAGATTTTTTGAAGAATGGAATTTATAAAAGGAACGTCGGTAAACAAACTTCCACGAATCGCCATAAAGCTCAGAAATGGGTAGCCCATTTCAGCAATAGTCATTAAATTTTTCAAGGAGCCCTGACCTCCTTCAGTTACAAAATATAACTTTTGTTAGTTCCCCATAAATTTGCTCAATTTTGTTTTCGAGGTCCACTTTAAATATTAATATAGGGTTTTCAATCAGCCCAAATACTCGCTGCGACATTTATGGTAGGTACATGCTCTAGATAATAAAGCTCCATTTTTCAATATTTCCCCCTTTTACTAACAGCGTCAATATTGATCCTCAAGAATCGCAACACATCAATGCAACCATCATCCTCTCCTGGCCACGTTGGAAGTTGTTCACACCCAAAATTCTCTTCATCCACGTCTCTCAAAGCATTGAGTGCCTTGTTAAACCTAAAATAGACGAAACCTAAAATTGTTGGTCAGTTAGAGGCCAAAAGAAAAAAACTTCAGTGACTGTGATATAAAAATAAAACAAATACAATGAGGCTCGTTTATGTGCGTTTGCACATAATGTTCCAACCCTGCTCACCTGCATTTTTGACTTAATAATCTGACCCAATAAGGAAGAGATAGAAAACATTAAAAAAATACATACTGTTCCCCAAACCAATAAATGAATTAATGCCGCATTAAAGGGCCGATGAAACCTGCCATTAATGAGACTACGAGACAAGACAAATGTAAAAGTAAAATAAAAAAACATTAATTACACTCAAAACCCGATGTCTATATTTAAAAGAAAAGGCAAGAATGAATTAAAAATCAGATAACAACTAGGATCTTTTCACCCGGGTCAAGGTTTCGACGCTAAAAAATGCTTTAAAATGAAAGATTTGCGGTGAATGCAGTGAAAGGATGTAAGAATTGAGATTTTTAGCGTTAAATGCGATGAATAAGGTGAAAAAACATTCAACGCTGAGAATCACAAATCTGATGAAAATTCACCGCTAAAAATTACTGTATATTTTTTGCGGTGAATTTTTGTAAGAGTTGCGGTTTTTAGCGGTGAAATTTTTATTTTCACCGCTTCCCGATGGTAGCAGTGAATTATTTTTTTTCGCCGCTGAAGCCGTGAAAATAAAAAATTCACCCCTAAAATCCGCAAATCTTACAAAATTACATCGCATTTCATAACGTTTATTGAATCTGATTTAAATTAACAAGAAATATCAATAAAGTAAATGACAGATAGCGCAGTGGACTAAGAAGTTGTTGACATGCACGAGATTAGAATTCGAGATGAGAGAAACGAAAAAAATCCGGTTAATGCGGTTAAAAAAAATTGGTCGCTAAAAATTGCAAATCTTAGAAAAATTCACCACTTTCACCGGATTCATCGCAAAAAGATGCGGGCGCTTTGCGCTGAATTTTTTTTCACCGCTGTGCACCGCAATTCTTACATTATTTTTCGACCAAACCTCAACCCGGGCAACAATTGCCCCCCTTTTGCAAAAGGAGGTGGGTTATTCTTGAATAGGATTTAAGCGATTTATTTATAAACCAGTCAGAGACGACTAATAACTTTTCACGCATGCACATATTATGTTAAATTGAATAGAATAAAATACACCATGGTATGGCAACTAGCCGACCAGGAACACAAAGCGAAAAGAATTTCAGACTGGCGGGTCGGTGGGCGCGTTTCGCTGCCGACAGCAATTTCCGCATCACCTCCAACAGCCCATGAGAGGCATGGCCGTGGAGAGCGAACCACAAATGCACTTAGACATAGACTGATATTCGGCTATTTAAACTGCAGGTCAAGTAATATTGTGCTAAAGTATAGCACAGAAGGGGGGATTCTCTACTAGGTACCAAGGGGGGGCAATTGTTGAAAACATCCAAACATAGCTGGCAGATTGCTGGAAAAAAGCCGCGATAAACGCTTGTGGCCTACCATGAATTGAAACAACTAAAGAAATAAGATTGACAGATCGATCAACAGCTTTTTAATAGAACACTAGATTTTTTGGGTTAGATTCGGACTGTCATTTTTTAAGAGACACATTTGCTCTACAAGGAAAAAGACCTGATGGAGCTTTTTCAAAATTAATATTCGCAATTAAAACTCAAGACTCTATTACTCAGGAATGAGGGCGTATAATTTTGGCACCACTTGGATGCACCGTTATCTCAATCTGCTTTAAAATTGAGTAAAAAAATCACGCCGCAAAACCACTCCTTTTTCTCTTTAATCCGTGTTTCGGCGTGACCAAAATCATTACACCAATTTGACTTCAAAAATCATGAAAATGTGTGAACAAATCTTAAAAAAAACATCGACAGAAGAATTCCGGAAACGACTCGAAGCGGACATTCATTAAAACGCCATCCAATTACTCATCAGACAAAACGTGCCTCCAATAATTTGTGATTATCTTTAACCCAAACCATAAAACAAAACAGTAAAAACAATAAAATCAAATCTGTTAAAATATAAAAAAAAAATCTGATAAAATTTTTCTTATACATCGTGATCCCGAAAAAATGTCTCTGCCAAAATTACTTCATCAAAACAACTAGTACTTAAGAAAACCATTTATGATAATGTTTTTTAAAAATACTTGAGGCAAAATTATGAAAAAAAAGCAGCTCTTAAAAAAACTTGAACTAAAAAACTGGAAAAACTTAATGAATTTTTTAATATTACAAACGCATATAAGTCCAAAGAAAAATCCTATCACTCAACGGGGCATGCAGATAATCGCAAAACGATAGGCAAATCATAGTAGGCTAAGAAACTTTTCTAAAGAACAGAAAAACGAAAAACTGAAAAAAATTTTAAAAAATAGTTCCAATTTTCGCTATTTTTTGTTATATTTCTCAACAAAAAATTATTCATATTCACAAATCTGTAACCAATTGTTTACTCTAAAATTTACTCAAAAAGAAGAGGTCTTTTCATTACTCATTTGTGCCAGCAAAACAAAACAATCGTGAAGAAAACGCAAAAATAAGCCCGAACATCAATAAAATACAAGAAAACCTCCGAATTAGCATAAAATGTCTTATGAACTTCCAGAAACCTTAAAAGCACTACCAAAAACATACCCGGCAGATTGCGAAAAATAGCCGCCGTTGATTCCCATAACTCTATTGTGATTGAAAGAAAAAAATATCAACAAAATTGATTTTTGTATAAAAACATTTTTAAGTGCGATTTATTTTGATGTCATTTCGTAATTGAACATACTCCTGTCTCTCAGTGAGAGGCTACAGGGTCTAGTATCAATACCAATAAGCATTATAGATAGTAACTAAAATTTATGGGAACAAAGTTCAAGTACCGGGCATCTAAAAATGGGCTTTATGGGTTTATCCCGTTTCTATTTCTCTGACTTTGATTTTTTTTATACGGACTCTCTTCATTTTGAATTGCTTTGCTGAGCAGCTGGTGCTTAAAAGGACTTTGAGCAGAATGACAGAGTGAAACTAGCCTAGAGAAGTCAAAAAGATTTCACGCAAAATGTCGAAAAAGCGGCAAAATGGGTAAAGAGAAAAAAAGTTCGAAGTAAAAAAAAAATAGGAGCGCTATAATAGCCGACTGAGAAGATGAGGGCGGCTATTAACCAGCCTAAAATTAACACAAAACCATGAACAAACCTCTTAACAACCTCTCTTTTCGCTCCACTCTTCATTTTGTTCAGCAAAAAAATCACTCCAAATTTTTTCACGTGTTTCATTTCCCGCGTCAAAATTCACTCCAATAAAATTGATTAAAAAAAGGAGTTCTCCAATACTCCTCTTCGAGTCGTAAAAAAGACAGCGCCCAAATACAATTCAAATTCTTTGAATTGTAAAAAACCAAGAGAAGGCCAATAATAGCCCCAGCTATCGCTGTGCGGCTATTAAACAGAAGCGTGAAAAAGTCACTTGAGAAGTCAAAGAATGTTCTAGAAGAAAAGCGAAAAGTCATGAAAATTCATCAAAGTCATGAAAGTCAAGGTAAGACGAAACAAAAATCTGTTAGACAAAGTAAAAAAATATGAGCGCAATAATAGCCGCCTGGAATTGCTGACGCGGCTATTAACAACTAAACCAAACAAATCAACCTCTACATTACTAAAAATGATATCAGACCTGTGAGGTGTTCTTTCAATTTTGAATAACTGACATGCAACCAGGTATCGCGAGAAACAGTTACCAAAACCGACTAAATCTCGCTAATAATAATTATTAATTTTTTGTGCCATTGTGTTGTAGCATGAACTTGATTAGTCACTTAATTATAGTCAATATAACAATTCATCAGGAATTACATTACTCCTACTTATCTTTCATTTCTTATTGAAATCGAGCTGGAACAAAAGCTCAACTCATTTTCAATTTTATTTAAATAATTATAATTAAACAATGTTGTTAAATTCGATAAAATGAACTAAAATATTCTTGAGAAAGCGAACCAAAATGAACTTCTAACTCTGAAGTCCACAGCTACTAATTTAGAGCCAGACAAACATTGTCTTCAGCCAAATTTAGTAAATCGTAAAATTAGAAACATCACGATAAAACTAACAATCAACTGCACAATTGTTTGGATTCGAAAATCTAAGAGGTTCAACCTTATCAGCACAGTTTTGAAAGTCAAAGGGGCTTAAAATACCAACTCAACAAGGTCGTCAACAAAACCTCGCCAAGATGAACCATTTTACAAGTGATCGAATTCAATTTGGGCTAATGCTTGTGAGTTGCATCGCTATATGGCAGTATACTGAAGGCCTTCCCATAGAAATTCCATTCCTAGTTTTTTACCTACCCGAGGGGTGGACTTTAGGCGTCTTTTATTCTGTTGTGAGCGGTTTGGCCAATTTTTCCCTACTTTTCATTCCGTTATGTTCGAAATACGGCCTAAAACAATCATTGCTTGTAAATTATACTTTAGGGTTATTATTTTCAATAGCGCTCACATTTTTGTGGGATAAAACGATTACAACAGAATTTGGGATATTTAAGCCCGCACTCAGTATCGGTTTTTTCACCGGGTCATTTTTCATTGTGGCTCTTGACGCGTTAAGAGGCGCTTTGGTATTTATGTTCGTGGAGCAATTTTACCCAAATTTTGCAACTGCGGCGATTGTGGGTGAAGTTACTGGTGGGTTCTACGCTACACTTCTCGTGTCAATTCAGGTCTGCTATTATATTAAATTGAATGTTGATTTTAAAAACATTCACAAAAACATAGGTGAGATGTCTACATTGTTGTTTGTTTTGTTGTTTGCAATTTCTGTCCATGAATCAGAATTTGAGAGTTCCTTTCTTTGAATATCTGGTATATTTTAGAGCCCCAAAAATGCTCCTATTTTTTCATCCGATAAACTACATCCTGCTATTCACAAAAAAATTGTTTCTATCTTAAATTCATGACCTTTTAAATTTTTGGGACAGTTCACAATAACAGGCCAAACGAATTAAGGGTAAAAACTTTGAAAATTGATTTTAGAGTTCTAAAAAAGATTTTATTTGTTAAAATGATTTTGCTTATCAGAATATATCGACACCAAAAGTAATAGATTCAGATTGATCCCAGTAAAATGTTAGAAAAAAACTTCACATAAGTATTTTAGGGATACAAAGTCTTATGGACGAAAACTTCAATTCAACCGCTCGAAGGCGACAAAACAGAATCCAATTCGACCTCAGAAAACGGGAAACCTTCTTCCAATAATTTTGCAAACAACACTGATTCCCTCAAGTCCAACATCCTATTCCAGCCTGAAGGATTTTTCGTAGGAATGGCGTCACTGTATTTCGTATCCTGTTTATCACTGTACTTGCTATTATTTCTGGAAAGAAACGACCACTCAATTTTTAGCCACAGCTTCAAGTACTTTGGTTATGAACAGACTGAAAGAACTGCTGTCAATTTTAAAAAATGTGATAAGATCTACACTTCGTTAAACAAGGACAGCCCGGAAAACGACCGAAATTCAAGCATTTCATGCAATAAAACAGGAAATAATAAAAAGGAATATTTGATTAATATACTTTTACAGCATATTGAGTCAAAACAAAGTCACAAATACTTTCTATGGTTTGTGTTATTTCTTTCCGGGGGAAATTTGTTCATCTTTTCAACATCCTTTATGGCATTTACGACTATTCCATACAGTGAAAAAATTTACGCAACAGCTGTTATTCTTTGGAGTTTGTGCTTGCCAATTATGGGCATTGTAACCCATTTTTACCCAGTTGAGCGGTTGTTCACGTTAATATTCAGCGTTATAATTCACAATGTGATATGCACTAGTTTGGTTTACATTGCAACCTTAGCACCAGAATGCCCGTTCTTGGATTCGACAACATTTTCCGGTTTCATCGTATTTCTCTGGATGGCTGAGGGCATTTTGGGCTATTTAGAATTTGCGTCAGCTTTACATTGTCTATTGGAAATGAATATCCCAAATGCTTTTTTCTGCGGGTTTATTATCTCACATATTGGAGAATTTGTGATTGGTTGTTTCTTTTTTGCTTTGATTAATTTTACTAACTTGTTCGAAGCAGCTTAAGCAAGTGCAAAGGATATGCTGATGGTATTAAAAATTGGCCGAGCTTCATTGCCCCCTTCCCTTTATCGTATATAAAATAAAAAACAGGATCTTTTCCGTTTGTGCCCCCCCCCCCCCCCCCCCCCCCCCGCTTAGTGGTTGCATATTATTTGCACCCCGAGACGCACGTGTCATATTTTTACATAATGAATTACAACAATGTAATGACACGTGCTCTGTAATTGGGGGAGGAGTGCAGAATGTAATGTTGGGGGGGGGGGCACGAACGGAAAAGATCCAAAAACCCATTCAATAAGTGTGTGGACAAACTATTAATAATTGTTCATATTGCGTGATATTATTTCAGTCTAGAAATTGAAGTAAAAATGCACTACACAGCCAAGAAAATATCAATTATAGATGACCAGCCCGGGGAAGGGATGAAGGAGGTTAATTATTGTTCCGACCCTCTTGAGGGGGGAGGAACTATATACTCAAATGGGTTTTTTTTTGTTCCGTGAGTTTTCGCCGCTCGATATATTCATCGTAGAGACTTGAGACTGGTATCATTAGAAAGCTCGTCCGGCGCAGAATATGGAATTAAACAGATTTTTTTAATTTTCGTATTCTACAGGGAGTTATCGAGGTTTAAACTTCTGAGAAAAGAAGAGTGAATTCACGTTGTTTCTATTCACATTTTCCGGAACTTTTTCCTAAATTTTCGTCAATTTTGCTAAAATTTGTTATAATTTTTAAGAATAGTGTCATTGATTTTATTTTTGAAGACGAACAAGCATTGTTGATTGTTTTGATTTAATTTTTTTGGTCAAAAAATCTGGATAAACATTTCAAAATTTAGCCTTTTTCATCAAAAACAGCATGAAATAAGCTACTTTAGTCCACTTTGATTAAATCTGCCGACAGTACACCCCCAAACAACACTCATACAATCTTTGTAGACTCAGAGGGGGGCTATTTCTACTTCAGAGTCCGCTAAGAGTGTACTGTAGTTAAAACTTTGCAGTTTTTTGCTAACTTTACTCGTTGATTATCAAAAATGCAGAATTTATTTTGAGTTTTCAACTAACAAATTATCTATATCTACAACATTCGAAAAATCAATTGTTCCTAACGGACAATAAGTATTAGCAGGGCTAGTTTTGGGCCATTCTTGGACTGTTACAATCCAAAAAAAAATCGGGTTGTAATCAGTCGGTCTTTTTTTTTTTAAAAAAAAAGACTTTTTTTTTAATAATAAAGAACAGAACATGTCAAATCAAAGCTCAGGAGTGATAGGTCCAACCAATTCGCTTGCTAAGCAGCTCCAAGCTAATGCATTTAGTTTTTTAACTGAAAGTTTATGGTCGTTTCTTTTTTTAAAAATAATTGACTTTTCAATAAATAATGGCTTAATTAACTTTTCCTCTATTTTTTTCTTAATTTGTTCAACTTCCAGCTTAGTGTCAGCAAAGAAAGACTGCTTCTTCTTTGTACTGATTTAACATTTATTCTCGGGTGCAGTTTTAAGCCTGAAGTTATTTCTTTCTGGCTTTGATACTACAAGATTTCAGATTTTTGTTTGTTTTGATATTTGCCAGTTTTTCACGTTTTCTAATTTTGTCACATTATCAGATTATTAACAGTTCTCATGTCACCTTATTAGCATTTCGAATAAGGCACAATTGAACATATTAAAATCCTAAAAGATATACATCATCGTTTTAACGGCCTCGACGCCTCTTTCTTGAAGAAATCAATTGAATTTTTTAATTTTGTCTCTAACTGTCATTTATACTTTGTCGTTTCGGTCGTATGAAATTTCCTGTATAGTGATAGCTTTCATTGGCTTTTCATGGAAGAATAGAAGAACCGATATTCCGATATTAGTAGATAGCTGATGGCTTTCATGACTTTGAAAACAATTGTTTTCAAAAATTAAAAATAAAACTTTTTAACTTCGCAATTTTGTTCTTTTTATGTTTCTTTTTGTTACCTAATCTCGTTAGTTACTTACAGGTCAAATATGACATTATGAGTGTCAAGGGAATAAAAGGGATTGCTGTCCCAAAATCTTTTTTTTAAAGAATTTGTTATGACCTTACTGGCTTCGACACCGGTTTTTCACAAAAAAAAGTAAATTAATTTGATTTTTGTCATATTTGACGTTCTTTTTGTAGATGCAAGAAATATTCTGGATAATTACAGGTCTCGAGGGCTTCCTTTTTATGAATAAACGACCCTATTTAATTAGCTCTCTTTGTAATTAATGCCTTTCAATGCATTGAATGTAATTTTGTTTCGAAACAAAATTAAAAGTATTACATTCTTTAGCACTTCGCTTTTTTGTCTACTTGTTACCTAGTCTTACTAATAAATGGCCACGTACTACATTATAGCTGTTTGAAGAAGGCGCAATCAAATATATTTTGAGTGCCAAAATTTGGTTTGACGGCTTTGACAGCGTTTTCTGGCAAGTTTCAATTGAAATTTTGTTTGTTCTTTGTTGTTCTTTTTAGCCGCTTTAAAAAAATGAATAAGGACAGGTCCTAATGCCCTTCTATAGAAGCAGTGGTAATCGTAAATTTGTGGTAATATTAATTGATTCCTAATGGTAATTATTACTTTGAAGTTAACTGTTTCAAAAAAAAGTTAATTTTTTTACTTTACTGTTTTTGTTCTTTTTTTGTATAATTGTTACCAAACCTTTTCATGGACTGGTCGCATATGTTTGCTGATGATTTATAAGTTATTTTTGTTTAGTTTTAGGTTTATCTGACGGTATGTTGACTTTGTTATTAAATTTAGTTTTTAAGAGGGACATAAATTTTTTGATGTAATTAATGTTTGTTGTTGTTGTTGTTTGATTTTGCTGTTCGTCTTGACTCGCTTTCTTAATATTGACATATTACAGCAATCTAATGCATCAATTTTTACTCCACTGAGTTATTTGCTTTGGAGGCTATCTTATCGTTCATACAGAATTTTTTGAAAAAAAGACTTGGGCTTTTTTGGGATTCGCAAAAAATAATTTTTGGGTTTTTCTATCTGTTCCTCATTTGGTAGACAATTATGCCAAAATTGTGGATGGGCGGTGTCGGAACCTTATGTGCCATCGCACATTACCGAGCCGTCTTGTTAATTATTATCATTAACTAATGATCGACTAGAAGAAAAATTGGCAAAAAAATAGTTCGTAATAATTATAAATAATTTGAAGACGCAAATGAATTTAGTAACTGATACGTAGTTCAGCCTTTTTATTAGTTTGGGTTGCTTTAAACTAAAGCAAGGGTCATTTTAATGAGTGAGGTAAGTCCACTCAAAATCCATTCACGCAAATGACCTGAAATACGTTTAATCAACACCTGTTGCGATAATAGCAGTTGAATAAACTGCAAGTTTAATAAATTTTCATGCCCGATCGACACTGGAAAAAAACTTCAGCATTAGACTACGAGTTTATCACACTCTTTTATCGCCACTGTTACTAAGTAAAGAGTGGTGATAAAAGAGTGGTGATAAACTCTTAGTCTAATGATGCAAACTGTTTGATAAACTTGTAGTCTAAAAAAATTTGTGTGGTGTGTGTTATGTGTGTTGTGGGTGGTGTGTTGCGGTGTGTGTGTGTGTGGTGTGCAAGTGTGGTGTGTGCGTGTCTCTGTGTGTGTTCGTGTGTGTGCGTGTGTGTGTGTGCGTCTATGTGTGTGTGTGTTTGTGTGTCTGCGTGCGTGTGTGTGTGTGTGTGTGTCCGTGCGTATGTGTGTGTGTGTGTGTGTGCGTGCGTATGTGTGTGTGTGGTGTGTATCTGTGGTCTGTGTGCGTGTATTTGGTGTATGTGGTGTGCGTGTGTACGTGAGTGCGTGCGTGTTCGTAGGGGGGTGTGCTTAAGTGTGTTTGTGTGTGTGAATGTAACTGTGTGTGTGTGCGTGTGTGTGTGTCTGTGTATGTGATTGTGTGTGTATGTGTATCTATGTATGTATTTGTGTGTGTGTGTAAGTCTGCGTGTGTGTGTGTGCGTGCGTGTGTCTTTGTGCGTAAGTGTGTGCGTGCGTGTGTTAGTGTGTGCGTATGTGTTTGTGTGTGTAAGTGTGTTTGTGTGTATGTGTGTGTGTGTGTGTTTTGCTGTGTGTGTTTGTGTGTGTGTGCATTTGTGTCTGTATGTGTGTGTGCAGGTGTGTGTGTTGTGCGTGTGTCTGTATGTGTGGGTGGGGACGCATGAGGACAAAACGAAGAAGAGATCCAAAGAAATATTACTTACCTCTGAAAAGGTAATTGTCCACAAAAAATAAAAAAAGAAAAACCAATAAAACTATGTTCAATTTTGAAATGATCGCAACAGGCGTTGATTTAAAAAATACCACAGGGTTGTTATCGACCTCGAGGTTTTCATAACACCTGGTCTTCGCCTCCGCTGGAGAGAGTGGGAAATGGCAAGGATGCCGTTAGTGAGAAGAAAAAGTTATTCAGAAAATTTCAGCTGTGCTGTGTGAGCAAATGTAAAACGGAAAAAGGGCGTCAGACGACGAAACAAAAACATCGCCGGAAGACTCCGGAATCGGCTTAGAGTAAAATCTAACTTAAACACAAGCCAACCACTAACTGATGAAACTCTAAACTTCATTATAGCATGCAATTCAGAAAAAACATTATCAGGGAGAACTGAGACTTGCTTCTGACTTGCTTACAACCTGGGATAAAAAACAAGCTTAAAACAAAAACATACCCGGTAGATTGCTGGAAAATAGCAGCCGTTGATTCCCATAACAACGATTGAGATTGAAAGAGAAAAAATTAAAACAAATGATTTTTGTAGAAAAACAAATTTGAGGGCAAACTATTTTGATGTCATTTTGCAGTTGAACATACACTTGTTTCATAGTGAGACGATACAGGAGCTAGTATCAATGCCAATAAGCATTAGAGATGGGAACTAAGACTTAGTTCGCGAAACAGGCATCTAAAACTGGGCTTTATGGGTTTATCCCGTTTCTATTGCTGATTTCGTTTTTTTAATACAAACTCTGTTCACTTTGAATTTTTTGCTGCGCAAGTGCTGTCTTAAAGCACTTTGAGCAGAATGAGAAAAGAGTGAAACTAGCCAAGAGAAATCAAAAAGACCACGCAAAAAGTTGAACAAGCTGTGAATTGAGTTAAAGCGACAAAAATTTATTCGACGAAGTAAAAAAACACAGCAGGACAAGTCCTGACGTATAATTCAAAAAAATTCATTGACTTTAAAAAAATAGACCAAGAGCGGACTAAGAGTGAATTGAAAAACCATTTCGAAAAAAGTTAAAAATAAAAAAAAACAGAAAATCAATATTCAAATGCCGCATCTGAAAAAAACCATTAGCGAGAAATGGAAATTTGGTTCAAAAAAAACCTAGGTCTAGAATGAACGGATTGGGAAAACTAATTAGGACAAAATCCTATCAAGAAAATCGAGAAAACAGCAAAAAACTAAGTGAAATTGCCGCATGTGAACAAAAAAACCACTAGCAAGAAATAGAAATTCGGTTCAAACAAAAATGTAGGCCCAGAATGAGTTATGAATGAAATGGGAAAACTAATAACAAAAACTCTGATACAGAAAATTGGAAAAAAAATAGTAAAAACCAAAGTGAAACTGCCGCATGTGAACAAAAAAACCGCTACCGAGAAAGCGAACTTTTGTTCAAACACCGCATTCTCACTTTACTAAAAAAAAGTAGAGCAAAAAAATTTCACACGGCAAAGCCACTCGCTTTTTCGCTCCACTTCCTGGTTCGGCATGATCAAAATCACTACTCGAACTTGACTTCAAAAATCATGAAATTGTGAACAGCTCTTAAAAAGGTAGCCGAACGAATTCCGGAAGGGACTAGAAGCGTCAAAAATTCACAAAAGAACGTAACTGCAGCTGAAACCATTACCTTTTTTATTAAACCATTAACTCATTACCTTCCTAGATATGACCTAAAAATTGGTGAAATTTGTTTTAAACCACTGTCACCAATAGAAACAAAATGCAGCAAAATTTTATATTATTAAAAACGTTTGGTAACGTTTATTGTCCCAATTAATTAACATGACCAAAATACTGATAAATTGAGAAAACAGACAGGGCTATCAATTGCCCTAAAATAATTCATGATTTTAGCCCTCAAATAAATCATGAAAAAGATCGCGAAAGCAAACGGTCGACAAAAATCTTAGGAAGAATCAAAAAACAACTACAGTCAGGTTTATAACCACTGTAATCAAGACAAAAACAACACGTACATTTTTATTGTTGGATATACACTAGACAAAATGATTTCAAATTAATTCAAAAATTAAATTAATCATAGAAAAGACATAAGCAATAGTATAGTATTCATAGTAAAAAAAATTGTTTAAAAACAGTACCAAGGCCGCAAAAGAAATGCAATAAAAAATAATAAGTTAAAATTTCGGAAAAGTCTTCCTATCAAACTCTCAGAACTGCCTTATGTTGAAATCAATTGCAAACCAAAGAGATGACGAAAATTTAAGACAAAACTGAGAACATTCAATTTTTTAACAACTGAAAAAATCTTTAACGACAATAAATATAGAAGCCAGGACATGGATAGAACGATACGAACTAGAATGCGAAGAAAATGGACACAATGTAAGAAACACCTTAAAAAAGACTAATTCTTGATTTTTGAAAGTTAAAAATTAAACTGAAAAAAACAAGATAAACGAAAATATTTATTTCATTGTTAAGCATTTGACACATAGAAAAGACAACGAGTCAACTGAGACAGAGAACCATCCTCCTGAACAGATAAAAAAGTAGAATTCAAACATACGAAAAAATGAAACATTTTGAAAAATGGTCCAAAATTTTCTAAGACTGCATTTATGAAAAAAATTAACTGTTTTTCAAAAACTTAGCGCTAGCAAAAGATTGAAATTTTATTTAAACGAACTGAAAGTCCCTCATGTTGCACAAGACTATAGCAACTAAAATCAAAATACAGAGAAAAAACAGAAAATTTGGAAAAAAAACTACCAAAATCGGATTAGCATATGTACAATTTTTTAAAAACAAAATTGCATCGAGGTAGAAAAAGGCGTTGCGTATATGAATTATCAAAGGGAAGTTGCCATATTGACTGATTTCCGAAAGATTAACTGATTTCTGAAGACGGCTGAAAGATCCAAAAATGAAGAAATTAATAGAAAAAATCCAAAAACTAACTAAAAAATCAAGATATATGTGCTAATGTTGAACTTGAAACGCATTTTCAACGCATTGCAAAACAATGTGGTATCAATTTCCGAGGTTCACATCTCAATATAGCGTCAAATAAAAGTCATTTCTACAAAAACCAAATTACAAGCAAAAAAACTGGGCCACTTAGACGAAAAAACAGCTAAAAACGGTTATCTATATGGGCCATTCAGTCAAAAACTACTTTTCAAAGTAAAAAAGTCATTGACTAAAGGCAGCGCATGATCAAAAAAACTTCTCTCGCTCACAGTTCGCACGGCAATTTTTTTCACTTTGGCTTTTAGGTCAAAACATCGTCTGAACGAATAGTACTTCCGGTGAAAAAAAACCTGAAGATAACCAATACTCCTCTTCGAGTCGTAAAAAAAAGACAGCGCCCGAATATAATTCAATTCCTTTGAATTGTAAAAAAGGAGCGCTATAATAGCCGGCTGAGAAGCTGAGGCGGCTATTAAAAATTAAAAGAAGGAATATAAGCAAAACAAATTACTCGACAACTGTTTTTACACAAGCCTATCAAATCAAGAATTGGATTGCAACTTTCCCATTATAGTACATACCCCCCCCCCGTATTTACTGTACCGGCGCGCTAATCTAAAGCCTTGGAACTGAAACGCCAGCTTGTTTGCTAGAGTTCTGCATCAAAAATGAGAGATTCATTTAAGTCAGATTTTCTACTAACATGAAAAAAGTTGTGAGAACAAATGCCATGCAATAATGCCAGAGTGATGACACTTTGTCCTTGATTTGAGACTGAATGAACTTAACAATATCTTCCATCTGAAACACAAACACAGATACTTGAAAATATAAAAAATATTAGCTCTAATCACCTCAAAAAAAGGTTGAATCGTTTTCGTTTAGAAACCCTTCCCCTGTTGAGTAAGAATATTTTTCAACACACGCGGAAGCCACTAAATGACACTCATTCTGTTACTGGAGGCAGCATAACGTCGGGAGTGGTCTTACAGAAAAGATCCAAATGTCACTATATCTCAATTTCCTCATGATTGCTGAGGCCAAATAGCAGAAAACAAAAAGAGCAACAAACATCTATATGTCCAACATATTGCAAATTTGGCTTTATGCGTAATCGCATCGTATCAGCAATAGCCGACAGTGGCGTGCTCAGTTGCCCTTTTTCTTAATATGCCCACATTCTAGACCGCTATTTTTACGACCAGCGTTGCTTATTTTGTGGTGACTATGGCCCATTTTTTGCGTATGAAACTGTCAGCTGGGGAATGAAATATGGGGAATAATAAGAAAAAGGGCAGTTAATAACAGGCCGCTGTGGCCTAATTAATGCTGTTTCGCTGTGATTACGCAGAAACCGCGGTTAATATATATAAATATGTATAAACAGTGTCGGAGTCAAAATTTAGCCGGCAGATTGCCGCAATCGCAGCGAAATGAACTTACCCGTCGTATAATGCAGATAGAAAAATATACCAATATACGTTGAAAGTTATCGACGCCGCTCATAAAACTATGTAAAATCATTCAGCGATTCATTAATAAGGCTTGTTGAAATTTACTCCGCAGATGCTTTTCTATTAGTGACCTTTATAACACATTTTCTTTGAATTTAAACCAAATCAGATTAAACTTTTTAAAGTGCAAGTCATTTTATTGAAGGTCGTAAGTCACGTATCGTCAAAATCTAATCACGCAAATGAACTGAAATACATTTACAAGAGAGAGAGAGAGAGAGAGAGAGAGAGAGAGAGAGAGAAATGACGTCAGATGCGCAAAAGCCGTTAGTGAGAGGAAGAAACCACTCCTAAAAGTTCGGCTTTGCCGTGTGAATAAAAGGTAAAAAATGATCAGGGAAAAACTAAATTGAAAAAAATTTTTTGGAAACTTTCGTAAGTTACGACACAAAACCATTGTTTATTATAAATTGCCTGCCAAGATTTAATTGTGTTCAACTAAAAAACATCAAATGATTGGAAAGCATAAACGAAACAGCTCGAAACCTATTAACAGCTTGCCGGAATAGCTGCGAAAGAATAGATCTGCGTGCCATATAATAGAGATAGAAACAGATACAGATCTAAATTGAAAAAAAATTGACGCCGCTCAAAAAACTAGGCTAAAAACATTCAGCAATAAATTAATACAGCTTGTTAAAATTCATTCCACAGAAGCCTCATATTAGGGACCTTTACTGCACATAGGAGTTCCTTTGACCTTAAACAAATTCAAATTAAACTTAAGTTTCAAAGTGCAAAAGTCATTTTATTGAGTGAGGTAAGTCATGTATGATCAAAATCTAATCACGCAAATAACCTAAAATCTTTCGCAAAAGCGAGTGAGAAATGACGTCACGCGCGCAAATGCCGTTATTGAGAAGAAGTCATTCAGAAAATTTGACTTTTTCAGCTTTGCGGTGTGAACAAATGTAAAACGAAAAAAGAGCGTCAGACGACGAAACAAAAAAAAACCAAGAGCACCGCAATATAGCTACGCTCAGCTTACAGCTTCGCAGCTATAAAAAACAAAAGAATTAGGACAAAATATAAAAAACCCGTTTGACTATTTATAAACATACCCGGTAGATTGCCGGAAAATGACAGCCGTTTATTCTCACAACCCGGATAAAGAGTGAAACAGAAAAAAATAGTGAAAAAAAACGAAAAATATATCCTTAAAGTGTGACATCTTTTGATGCCATTTTCTAGTTGAAGTATGAATACCAATTTGCTAGTATCAATACCAATTTCCTTTTTTTAATACCGACTCTGTTCATTTGAATTGCTTTGATGAGCAATTGCTTTAAAAGCCCTTTGAGCAGAATGAGAGCCTAGAGAAGTCAAAAAAAGCTTTAACACAATGTCGAAAAAGTGGCACAATGATGTAAAGCGAAGAAAATTTTGTTCGATAAAGTAAAAAAATGGAGCGCTATAATAAGCCTATAAAAATGCTCGCCATTCTAAACTTACTTACTATTATCCTTAAGAAAAACCACTTTAACCGAAATTGTTTAAAAAAAGAAAAAAAATCTGATTCGAAAAAGCGGCATGTGATCAAAGAATTTTGCTCGCCTTGAGAAAACTTTTTCGCACCTCTTCCCTCTCTCTCAAAATCGCTGCTTGCACAAAAAAAATCACTTCTTTCTGCTGTTCTATTTGCTCAGTCAAATGACCCAGACACTTATTTTACATGTGCGTCATTTACTTTTACATACTGTTTTAAACAAACTCCAAAAATGATTTTAAAAAAAGATGCTTCAACAACACTGCTCTTCCAAACGTAAAAACAGGCGAATCAAAAATAACAGCTCCGCTCGGCTATCAGTACTAATAACAAGAAATAGATTTGTCATTCGCATTAGTATTTTTGGCTCAGGTTGTAATTTGGCATGAGTCGGTTTTCTCTCCATTAGTGTGTCTAAGACAAACTTTTCTTTTGCAAGGATTGCAAGCTTAAGCTGAATTCTCCACTTCTCCTATCAAATTCGTGGTTCTGAAGTTGTTCGTTTCCCGAAGGGCTCATTAGACAGTGATGTTTTTCGGGAGTATGTTTGCTGCCATGTTATTGGCGTTAGTATGCGAGCTCTAAATGAATGATTCGGTAAGCAAATTATGTGTAATTTGTTGGAATTAGTGTGAGATTCGCAGTGCAAATACATTTATTATTTTGACGGGGAACATGACAATAAATATTTTGACAGAAAATTTTGTCGGGAAAGTTTGCTTCAGCGAATGTACGAATTCACTCGGGCAATTCAATGGCTATTACAGCGTGGACAAATTGCTTGGAAAATCACGGAGAAAAGTAATCTAAAATTTAGACTAGCTTTTGCTGGTAAAATCGTAGAATAAAGACGATCAACTGAAAGTGATCAGCACACTCACACAAAATGAAATTATGATTTAGATTAGAGAACGAAATTGAGAGAACGAACAAAAACGATTTAGGTTATCTCACATTCGGACTGAAGAATTCGGTAAAACAATTTTAAACTTAATGAAAACTTATTTCCGCCCCCGACACTGTATCGAAGGACAAGTGAAGAAAATGATAAGAGGTTGAGGATTACCAAATATTGTTAAAGTTAAGTAGCAAAAGAAAGACCATCAACTGAAATTGAACTAAAAATTGGAATTATGATTTAGGTTAAAAATGAGAGATTGAACAAATTTTGTGATTTAAATTATTTCACAATCGGACTGAACAATAAGGCAAACAAATTTTAATTTAAATGAACAAAGTTAAAATTTACTTACAATTAAGCAACAATTGGTGATCAAGTTAACAGATAGCCCTTTGTTGATGCCAGTTTTATTTTTTGCGTAGAATAAGTCATTCGACCACAGACGTCTGTAAAAAGAAAGCTCCCCCAGCGTAGTTTCTCATCAAAATTTAAAATTTTTGGGTTGGAACAAAAAATTCATCAAAAAATCAGTAATACTTAGTGAAAATAATGAGGCCAAAAAATAATTCAATTGACTGATGAATTAATTTACTTTGAGTAAAAAAAATGGGGTCTTTTCCCATTATAGCCCCCCTCTGCCAGCATATACCGAAAAGCCCCCCTCTGCCAGCATATACCGAAAAGCCCCCCCCCCCCCAAAAAAAAAATCTAAATGGGGGTTATAATTTTGTGGGAAGGCTATAATGGGAAAGGCCCCGAAATTGAATAAATTAAATTGCGGTTCAGTGGAAAAAGCATTTAACAAATAACACTCAAAAATGTTCAAAAAAAACACAAAATTGAACATATAAGTCTGGTTTAAATGTTTTAACTAGCATTAACTACTAACTTCACGTTTGAACTCACAGAACACAGAATAGGTAAACAATAATACAGTGCGTGCGTATAACCCACAAATAAGTGAGTATGAACTGTGAGGGGGGGGGGGGGTGGTTTCAACGGACGGTTTCAAATAGACATCTAAATTCTAAATTTTGACATTAAATGGACGACAAATATTAATAACATACCCGGCAGATTGCCGGAAAATAGCCGCCGTTGATTCCAATAAGCATGACTGGGATTGAAATAACAGAAGATATTGAAAAAAAAAATTTTGTACAAAAACGTTTTTTAAGTTCGATTTATTTTGATGGCATTTCGTGGTTGAACATACTTCTGTTTCTTAGAGAGAGGCTACAGGGGCTACTATCAATAACAATAAGCATTAGAGATGGTAAATAAGACTTATAGGAACGACGTTCAAATAGCGGGCATCTAAAAATGGGCTTTATGGGTTTATCCCGTTTCTACTTCTGACTTCAATTTTTTATACTGACTCTGTTCATCTTGAATTGCTTTGCTGAGCAACTGATGTTCAAAATTACTTTTAGCAGAATGAGAGAAGAGAGAAACTAGCCTAGAGAAGTCAAAAAGATTTCACGCAAAATGTTGAAAAGGCGGCAAAATGAGGTAAAGCGAAACATTTTTTTATTCGACGAAGTAAAAAACATAGCAGGACAAGTCCTGACGTACAATTCAAAGAATTTTCAATGACTAAACAGAAAAACTAGACCTAGAAGGGACTACGAGTGAATTGAGAAAACCATTTTTAAAAAATCAGATCATAAAATAAGAAAAAAAAACAAAAAAAACAATGTCAAAATGCTGCATGTGAACAAAAAAAACTACTAGCGAGAATTGAAAATTTAATTCAAACAAAAAACTAGGCCTAGAATGAGCTGTGAATGGATTGGGAAAACCATTTAGAAAAAAATCCTATCCAAAAAATTGAAAAAACAGTAAAAATCAGAGTGAAATTGCCGCATGTGAACAAAAAACCACTACCGAGAAAGCAAATTTTTGTTCTAACACCAGTTTCGCACTCTACTTTAAAATTAGAGCGAAAAAAATTCACGCCGCAAAACCACTCGCTTTTTCGCTCCATTTCCTGTTTCGGCGTGACCAAAATCACTACTCCAATTTGACTTCAAAAATCATGAAAATGTGTGAACAGATCTTAAAAAAAAAACAGCAGGACAAGTCCTGACGTACAATTCAAAGAATTTTCATTGACTAAACAGAAAACTAGACCTAGAACGGACTATGAATGGATTGGAAAAACCATTTAGAAAAAAATCCGATCCAAAAAATCGAAAAAAGAGTAAAAATCAAAGTGAAATTGCCGCATGTGAACAAAAAACCACTAGCGAGAAAGCGAATTTTTGTTCAAACACCATTTTCTCACTCTACTTTAAATTTAGAGCGAAAAAATTTCACGCCGCAAAACCACTCGCTTTTTCGCTCCATTTCCTGTTTCGGCGTGACCAAAATCACCACTCCAATTTGACTTCAAAAATCATGAAAATGTGTGAACAGATCTTAAAAAAAAAGACAGCGCCCCAATACAATTCAAATTCTTTGAATTGTAAAAAAAATAGGAGCGCTATAATAGCCGGCTGAGAAGATGAGGGCGGCTATTAAACATATATGTAATTGTATGGAATGCAAACAATATGTTATAACGTATAGGTGGGGGGGGGGCTTCTTTGTCGGCTAAACGCCCTGTCGTATAATTTTCCTAAAACCAGTTCATTCAATGAAGCAATAACATGACGCAAAACGACGCAACTATTTCTGAGAAATCTCAGTTCCAGTAACATTAAAATCTAAAACAATGATTTCTAATATGGAATGTAATTTAGCAGACGGTCCAGGTAGCCGAAAAAATAACGTGTATCAGATAGTCGAAATTAAATATTCTAGCAAGTTATAAATAAAATTGGCTCAGTCTAACTTCGTTAGGGTCACTTTATTTTCCATTCTTGATTATTAGACTGGCCAATAAGAATAACGTAATTCGCAATGGAGACCAAAACTAACGAATCAACCGATAAACTTTATTTTTGGCTATGCCAACCGTCGGCTATCAAATTTTTGTATTAAAAAAAATAAAAATTGTAAGTTATTTCCCGTAAAACTTAGAGTTAACTCAAATTAGCTGTTGAAGGGCTTGTTGAGAAACAGCTCGAGTTCTTTTTTTTAAACTGAAACACAAAATTATGGATGAAGGGCGTCGGAACATTGTGTGAACAAACATTACAGAGCCTCTTTGTTTTCTAAAATTAACATTTGATTTATCTCAAGGCCCAATAGCAGGACTTTTACGGTTTATATTGCATGTAAATGTTTGCAAACCGAAATTTAGCGGACATTATATATCAATAAGAAGGCCTCAACAGGGTTCAATAAACCAGATGACAGATAGAGAGAGATCTGGTGCAAATTAAAGAATGGTTTAGCAGGAGTAAGCGAGAAATCGCCAAAACAGCCATTTACAACATGAGTTTTTTCTCTTCTCTCAGCAGCTTGTGAATTGTACACTTAGCGACTAGTAACCCGTACCGATTTCCAAGTATAAATCAGTACTGGGCAATTGTAAAAGCAAGTCTCCCATGTAATATATTTTGCTAGCTTTTTCGCTTGAAATTCGCTTCTTTGAAGCGCATATTAACGGCGCAAAAGTGAAACTTTCAACAGTCCGGAGGAGACAGTTAGGAGGACAAACGTCTACGCAGCGAGAGATCGTGGGTTCAATCAACGTACCAAACTTTTATTTTTACACTTGGCCCAAGTCTGACCACTGTAAAATCAGACTGAACTCAAATCTGGCAAGTGAAAAAGTGACATGAATCAGTCTATGATTCAGCAAGGATGAGAAAATGCATTTATACTGGCCCAGTACTGAAAAGCACTTGGAGTTAGGTACGGGAATGCTTTAAATTCGACGAGAGATGTTCAGGCACTTAATACCCTCTGGGTTCTACCAGTTTAACCTGGTTTAAGCACAACAAATTAAAATCATCAAGTGAAAAATAGCATTAAAAAGACAACAGGGCTGTCCTAATTGCTACAAACGTATTTTGAGAGCAATTAAATACAGTTGAACAATATCAGAACAAACGCAAATGTGAAACAACCCTATTCGAGAATGGATGGTTATCTTGTAGGAATCTGGCACATTATTACAAGGCCATGCATCTTCTGCTAGAATTTTCTGCAGATTCTTACACGATAACCATTTTTTGCCAGATTCCTACAAGATAGCCAGTTTTCTGCCAGATTCCAACAAGATAACCATTTTCCGCCAGATTTGTACAACATAACCATTTTTCAGTCAGATTCCTGCAAGATAACCATTTTATGCCAGATTCATACAAAATAACCATCCGGTCCAATATTAGAATATCTGCAAAAAAAATGTGGTGTCAATTAGCTACAGCTATAGGACGGATTACAAACGAGAGAACAAATTGCAGGGAACAAAAAAAAATTCGTTTTAAGATTAACAATGTGAGATCTCAAAGAGCCTGACCTTAGTCTAACCAAAGACAGGACCTATTGGTTTCATTCTGACTTTTTAACAAAATTATCAAGCATTATTTTGCTAAAAGCTAATGATTTTTAATGATTTTGAATACTTTTGAAATTATTTGGTTTAACAAATGTTGATTTATTTTTTAATTTCGCCTCAATATTTCTTCTTTTTGTTGACTTGTTGCCGAGTCTCATTAAGATAAATCCCATCTATTGTTTGAGTTATGAAAAAGTAAATCTGTGTCGTTAGGGTTTTGTCTGATTGTAATTTAACTTTGTTACTAGGTGCTTTTTAGATATTGGGTTTTGTTTTTGCTTTTTTTCTCGCAGTCTTTTTGATGGCAGATCTCGTTGTAAAGCGGCATGGCATTATTTAATTCAATTATTAGTTTGGTTGTGTAACGATTTTTTTTATTTCAAAAATCTATTTTTGATTATCTCTTTGTCAAAAATGTTGGTCAAAAGACAGTTAAGTCAAAAATGTAGATGAGCGCGGGTCGGAACATCATGTGCACACATTAACGAGCCGCCTTGTTTGATTTAAATTATTTCACAATCGGACTGAACAATTAGGTGAACGAATTTTAATATAAATTAACAAAGTTAAAATTTACTTACAATTAAGCAACAATTGGGGATCAAGTTAACAGATAAAGGAAATTGAAATGAGAACTAAAATAAATAGCAAAATCATGAACATAAAGGGAGGGTACTGACCACTGTACCACAAGATTTTCAAAAGTTTTTTGCCATCAGCTCTTGGAGAGCCCTTTGTTGATACCAGTTTTATTTTTTGCGTAGAATAAGTCATTCAACCACAGACGTCTGTAAAAAGAAAGCTCCCCAGCATAGAGTTTTTCATCAAAATTTTTGGGTTGGAACAAATATTCATCAAATTACAAACCAACAAACCCCCACAAAATCAGTAATACTTACTGAAAATAATGAAGCCAAATAAAAAATTCAATCGACTGATGAATTAATTTGCTTCGAGTAAAAAAATGGGGTCTTTTTCCATCACAGCCACCCCTCTCCCAACATATACCGAAAAGACCCCCCCCCCCCCCCAAAAAAAAAAAATCCAAATGGGGGTTATAATTTTTATAATTTTGTGGGAAGGCTATAATGGGAAAGGCCCCGAAACTGAATAAGTTAAATTGCAGTTCAATGGAACAAAGCATTTAACAAATAATACTCAGTAGAACACAAAATTGAACAAATAAGTCTGGTTTAAATGTTTTAACTAGCATTAACTATATAATAATAATAATAAATTATTCATTTTCTGTTATCGAGCAACACAAAAGAAGTTTATTTACTGTGCGCAAAAAATATGTACAATGAAGTTCAACAGAAAAAGAGAACACCATTAGATCATCAGTTGATCCGTTTTCAGGTACCTCACAATGTAGGAATATCAAAGAACTGTTGATTAGGAACCGAAAGAAAATTACTATAGTAATTGAACTATAAATCATGAATAAAACAAAAAAAAATAAATAAACCGATAATTGAGTGCAGGGGGCTAAAATTAGACGTACTTAAAAGAAATAACTTGAAAAGTCTTGGTTGTCAATTATGTAATTTCTTATTTCTTAAAAACATATGGCAAAAATGTTTTACTTGCTGATTTGTCATTTTTAAAACCGTATTTACAAAGGAAGGTTCAAGAAAAACCAACAAATTCAACATTTTTCGAACCTTAAACCTCAATCGGTTTGTCACATTTTTTCGATCACCGCAATCAATACACATCGTTGTTTTTCTGCTTTCATTTACTCTTTTTAATTCGTTATCATTCAAGAAGGATTTGACGTGAGTGACTACACATTCGTCTCTTAGCATTTTTATCAACAGTTTAAGTACTTCGTACAAGTGTAGTTCTTTTGCTAAAAACAGACTAAATTTTCTCCTTAGATCGCTCATTGAGTTGAACGTTCTCTTATTGAAAATTATCCTTATGAGTTTTTTTTGAATCTGAGTCTATCAAAGAAATATCTGACAAAACAGAATTTCCATAAATCAGTATACCATATTGCACTACCGGCTGAACATAACTTTTAAAACTAATAACTTCACGTTTGAACTCACAGAACACAGCTAAATAATCATACAGTGCGTGCGTAAAACCCACAAATAAGTGAGTATGAACTCTGAGGGGGGGTCAACGGACGGTTTCAAATAGACGACATCTAAATTTTGACATTAAATGGACGACAAATATTATAACATATATGTAATTGTATGGAATGCAAACAATATGTTATAACATGTATAGGTGGGGTGGGGGCTAAAAAGTAAAGATACGAAATTCTTTTGTCGGCTAAACGCCCTGTAGTATAATTTTCTTAAAACCAGTTCTCTCAATGAAGCAATAACATGACGCAAAACGACGCAACTATTTCTGAGAAATCTCAGTTCCAGTAACATTAAAATCTAAAACAATGATTTCTAATATGGAATGTAATTTAGCAGACGGTCCAGGTAGCCGAAAAAATAACGTGTATCAGATAGTCGAAATTAAATATTCTAGCAAGTTATAAATAAAATTGGCTCAGTCTAACTTCGTTGGGGTCACTTTATTTTCCATTCTTGATTAGACTGGCCAATAATAATAACGTAATTCGCAATGGAGACCAAAACTAACCAATCAATCGATAAACTTTATTTTTGGCTACGCCAACCGTCGGCTATCAAATTTTTGTATTAAAAAAATAAAAATTGTAAGTTATTTCCCGTAAAACTTAGAGTTAACTCAAAATAGCTGTTGAAGGGCTTATTGAGAAACAGCTCGAGTTCTTTTTTCAAAACTGAAACACAAAATTGCGGATGAAGGGCGTCGGAACATTGTGTGAACAAACATTACAGATCCTCTTTCTTTTCTAAAATTAACATTTGATTTATCTCAAGGCCCAATAGCAGGACTTTTACGGTTTATATTGCATGTAAATGTTTGCAAACCGAAATTTAGCGGACATTATATATCAATAAGAAGGCCTCAACAGGGTTCAATAAACCAGATGACAGATAGAGAGAGATCTGGTGCAAATTAAAGAATGGTTTAGCAGGAGTAAGCGAGAAATCGCCAAAACAGCCATTTACAACATGAGTTTTTTCTCTTCTCTCAGCAGCTTGTGAATTGTACACTTAGCGACTAGTAACCCGTACCGATTTCCAAGTATAAATCAGTACTGGGCAATTGTAAAAGCAAGTCTCCCATGTAATATATTTTGCTAGCTTTTTCGCTTGAAATTCGCTTCTTTGAAGCGCATATTAACGGCGCAAAAGTGAAACTTTCAACAGTCCGGAGGAGACAGTTAGGAGGACAAACGTCTACGCAGCGAGAGATCGTGGGTTCAATCAACGTACCAAACTTTTATTTTTACACTTGGCCCAAGTCTGACAACTGTAAAATTAGACTGAATGCAGATGAGAAATTGCATTTATACTCGCCCAGTACTGAAACGCACTTGGAGTTAGATACGGGAATGCTCTAAATTCGACGAAAGATGTTCAGCCACTTAATGCCCTCTGGGTTTTACCAGGTTAACCTGGTTTAAGCACAACAAATTAAAATCATCAAGTGAAAAATAGCATTAAAAAGACAACAGGGCTATCCTAATTGCTACAAACGTAGTTTGAGAGCAACCAAACACAGTTGAAAAATATCAGACCAAACACAAATGTCAAACAACCCTAGTCGAGAATGGTTGGTTATCTTGTAGGAATCTGGCACATTATTACAAGAACATGCATCTTCTGCCAGAACATACTGCAGATTCTTACACGAAAACCATTTTCTGCCAGATTCCAACAAGAAACAAGATAACAATTTTTCCGCCAAATTTGTACAAGATAACCATTTTTCAGCCAGCTTCCTACAAGATAACCATTTTTCTGCCAGATTCCTACAAAATAACCAATTTTCAGCCCGATTCCTACAAGATAACCATTTTTCTGCCAGATTCCTACAAGATAACCATTTTCTGCCAGATTCCTACGAGATAACCATTTTATGCCAGATTCCTACAAGATAACCATTTTCCGCCAGATTCTTACAAGGTAACCATTTTATGCCGGATTCCTACAAGATAGCCATTTTATGCCAGATTCCTACAAGATAACCATTTTTCTGCCCGATTCCTACAAGATAACCAATTTTATAATTTTATGCCAGAGTCGTACAAGATAACCATATTTCTGCCCGATTTCTACAAGATAAACATTTTATGCCAGATTCCTATAAGATAACCATTTTTCTGCCAGATTCCTACAAGATAACCAACTTTCTGACAGATTCCCACAAAATAACCAACCGGTCCAACATTAGAGTATCTGCAAAAAAATGTGGTGTCAATAAGCTACAAATATAGGACGGATTACAAACGAGAGAACAAATTACAGGGAACAAAATAATTCCAGTTTTAAGATTCATAATGTGAGACCGCAAAGAGCCTGCAAAATGTATCTTAATTGTTTTTGGAGCAAAATGAAGATAACCGACTAGTTTCCGACGAACTTTTCTCAAATGACCAACATGTGGGAAAAAATTAAAAGCTTCAGCAGGGCGCATTACAAAAAAAAGTTGCACAAATTTAGACCAACAGGACTTAACTACTTGCTGCAAACATTAATTGAGGGCAGTTAAAACGCACAAAAAATCAACTAGCGCGAAAATATCTTCTAAACAAAAATTCCAACATTGTTTGAGGGCAGTTAAAACGCACAAAAAATCATCTAGCGCGCAAATATCTTCTAAACAAAAACTCCAACATTGTTTGAGGGCAGTTAAAACGCACAAAAAAACAACTAGCGCGCAAATATCTTCTAAACAAAAACTCCAACATTGTTTGAGGGCAGTTAAAACGCACAAAAACTCAACTAGCGCGCAAATATCTTCTAAACAAAAACTCCAACATTGTTTGAGGGCAGTTAAAACGCACAAAAAATCAACTAGCGCGCAAATATCTTCTAAACAAAAACTCCAGCATTGTTTGAGGGCAGTTAAAACGCACAAAAAATCAACTAGCGCGCAAATATCTTCTAAACAAAAACTCCAACATTGTTTGAGGGCAATTAAAACGCACAAAAAAATCAACTAGCGCGCAAATATCTTCTAAACAAAAACTCCAACATTGTTTGAGGGCAGTTAAAACGCACAAAAAATCAACTAGCGCGCAAATATCTTCTAAACAAAAACTCCAACATTGTTTGAGGGCAGTTAAAACGCACAAAAAATCAACTAGCGCGCAAATATCTTCTAAACAAAAAAAACTCCAACATTGTTTGAGGTCAGTTAAAACGCACAAAAAATCAACTAGCGCGAAAATATCTTCTAAACAAAAACTCCAACATTGTTTGAGGGCAGTTAAAACGCACAAAAAATCAACTAGCGCGCAAATATCTTCTAAACAAAAACTCCAACATTGTTTGAGGGCAGTTAAAACGCACAAAAAATCAACTAGCGCGCAAATATCTTCTAAACAAAAACTCCAACATTGTTTCAGGGCAGTTAAAACGCACAAAAAATCAACTAGCGCGCAAATATCTTCTAAACAAAAACTCCAACATTGTTTGAGGGCAGTTAAAACGCGCAAAAAATCAACTAGCGCGCAAATATCTTCTAAACAAAAACTCCAACATCGTTTGAGGGCAGTTAAAACGCACAAAAAATCAACTAGCGCGCAAATATCTTCTAAACAAAAACTCCAACATTGTTTGAGGGCAGTTAAAACGCACAAAAAATCAACTAGCGCGCAAATATCTTCTAAACAAAAACTCAAACATTGTTTGAGGGCAGTTAAAACGCACAAAAAATCAGCTAGCGCGCAAATATCTTCTAAACAAAAACTCCAACATTGTTTGAGGGCAGTTAAAACGCACAAAAAATCAACTAGCGCGCAAAAATCTAAACAAAAACTCCAACATTGTTTGAGGGCAGTTAAAACGCACAAAAAATCAGCTAGCGCGCAAGTATCTTCTAAACAAAAACTCCAACATTGTTTGAGGGCAGTTAAAACGCACAAAAAATCAGCTAGCGCGCAAATATCTTCTAAACAAAAACTCCAACATTGTTTGAGGGCAGTTAAAACGCACAAAAAATCAACTAGCGCGCAAATATCTTCTAAACAAAAACTCCAACATTGTTTGAGGGCAGTTAAAACGCACAAAAAATCAACTAGCGCGCAAATATCTTCTAAACAAAAACTCCAACATTGTTTGAGGGCAGTTAAAACGCACAAAAAATCAGCTAGCGCGCAAATATCTTCTAAACAAAAACTCCAACATTGTTTGAGGGCAGTTAAAACGCACTAAAAATCAACTAGCGCGCAAATATCTTCTAAACAAAAACTCCAGCATTGTTTGAGGGCAGTTAAAACGCACAACAAAATCAACTAGCGCGCAAATATCTTCTAAACAAAAACTCCAACATTGTTTGAGGGCAGTTAAAACGCACAAAAAATCAACTAGCGCGCAAATATCTTCTAAACAAAAACTCCAACATTGTTTGAGGGCAGTTAAAACGCACAAAAAATCAACTAGCGCGCAAATATCTTCTAAACAAAAACTCCAACATTGTTTGAGGGCAGTTAAAACGCACAAAAAATCAGCTAGCGCGCAAATATCTTCTAAACAAAAACTCCAACATTGTTTGAGGGCAGTTAAAACGCACAAAAAATCAACTAGCGCGCAAATATCTTCTAAACAAAAACTCCAGCATTGTTTGAGGGCAGTTAAAACGCACAAAATCAACTAGCGCGCAAATATCTTCTAAACAAAAACTCCAACATTGTTTGAGGGCAGTTAAAACGCACAAAAAATCAACTAGCGCGCAAATATCTTCTAGACAAAAACTCCAACATTGCCTGAGGGCAGTTAAAACGCACAAAAAAATCAACTAGCGCGCAAATATCTTCTAAACAAAACTCCAACATTGTTTGAGGGCAGTTAAAACGCACAAAAAATCAACTAGCGCGCAAATATCTTCTAAACAAAAACTCCAACATTGTTTGAGGGCAGTTAAAACGCGCAAAAAATCAACTAGCGCGCAAATATCTTCTAAACAAAAACTCCAACATCGTTTGAGGGCAGTTAAAACGCACAAAAAATCAACTAGCGCGCAAATATCTTCTAAACAAAAACTCCAACATTGTTTGAGGGCAGTTAAAACGCACAAAAAATCAACTAGCGCGCAAATATCTTCTAAACAAAAACTCAAACATTGTTTGAGGGCAGTTAAAACGCCCAAAAAATCAACTAGCGCGCAAATATCTTCTAAACAAAAACTCCAACATTGTTTGAGGGCAGTTAAAACGCACAAAAAAATCAACTAGCGCGCAAATATCTTCTAAACAAAAACTCCAACATTGTTTGAGGGCAATTAAAACGCACAAAAAAATCAACTAGCGCGCAAATATCTTCTAAACAAAAACTCCAACATTGTTTGAGGGCAGTTAAAACGCACAAAAAATCAACTAGCGCGCAAATATCTTCTAAACAAAAACTCCAACATTGTTTGAGGGCAGTTAAAACGCGCAAAAAATCAACTAGCGCGCAAATATCTTCTAAACAAAAACTCCAACATCGTTTGAGGGCAGTTAAAACGCACAAAAAATCAACTAGCGCGCAAATATCTTCTAAACAAAAACTCCAACATTGTTTGAGGGCAGTTAAAACGCACAAAAAATCAACTAGCGCGCAAATATCTTCTAAACAAAAACTCCAACATTGTTTGAGGGCAGTTAAAACGCACAAAAAATCAACTAGCGCGCAAATATCTTCTAAACAAAAACTCCAACATTGTTTGAGGGCAGTTAAAACGCACAAAAAAATCAACTAGCGCGCAAATATCTTCTAAACAAAAACTCCAACATTGTTTGAGGGCAATTAAAACGCACAAAAAAATCAACTAGCGCGCAAATATCTTCTAAACAAAAACTCCAACATTGTTTGAGGGCAGTTAAAACGCACAAAAAATCAACTAGCGCGCAAATATCTTCTAAACAGAAACTCCAACATTGTTTGAGGGCAGTTAAAACGCACAAAAAATCAACTAGCGCGCAAATTTCTTCTAAACAAAAACTCCAACATTGTTTGAGGGCAGTTAAAACGCACAAAAAATCAACTAGCGCGCAAATATCTTCTAAACGAAAACTCCAACATTGTTTGAGGGCAGTTAAAACGCACAAAAAAATCAACTAGCGCGCAAATATCTTCTAAACAGAAACTCCAACATTGTTTGAGGGCAGTTAAAACGCACAAAAAATCAACTAGCGCGCAAATTTCTTCTAAACAAAAACTCCAACATTGTTTGAGGGCAGTTAAAACGCAAAAAAAATCAACTACCGCGCAAATATCTTCTAAACAAGAACTCCAACATTATTTGAGGGCAGTTAAAACGCACAAAAAATCAACTACCGCGCAAATATCTTCTAAACAAAAACTCCAACATTGTTTGAGGGCAGTTAAAACGCACAAAAAATCAACTAGCGCGCAAATATCTTCTAAACAAAAACTCCAACATTGTTTGAGGGCAGTTAAAACGCACTAAAAATCAACTAGCGCGCAAATATCTTCTAAACAAAAACTCCAGCATTGTTTGAGGGCAGTTAAAACGCACAAAAAAATCAACTAGCGCGCAAATATCTTCTAAACAAAAACTCCAACATTGTTTGAGGGCAATTAAAACGCACAAAAAAATCAACTAGCGCGCAAATATCTTCTAAACAAAAACTCCAACATTGTTTGAGGGCAGTTAAAACGCACAAAAAATCAACTAGCGCGCAAATATCTTCTAAACAGAAACTCCAACATTGTTTGAGGGCAGTTAAAACGCACAAAAAATCAACTAGCGCGCAAATTTCTTCTAAACAAAAACTCCAACATTGTTTGAGGGCAGTTAAAACGCACAAAAAATCAACTAGCGCGCAAATATCTTCTAAACGAAAACTCCAACATTGTTTGAGGGCAGTTAAAACGCACAAAAAAATCAACTAGCGCGCAAATATCTTCTAAACAGAAACTCCAACATTGTCTGAGGGCAGTTAAAACGCACAAAAAATCAACTAGCGCGCAAATTTCTTCTAAACAAAAACTCCAACATTGTTTGAGGGCAGTTAAAACGCACAAAAAATCAACTAGCGCGCAAATATCTTCTAAACAAAAACTCCAACATTGTTTGAGGGCAGTTAAAACGCAAAAAAAATCAACTACCGCGCAAATATCTTCTAAACAAGAACTCCAACATTGTTTGAGGGCAGTTAAAACGCACAAAAAATCAACTACCGCGCAAATATCTTCTAAACAAAAACTCCAACATTGTTTGAGGGCAGTTAAAACGCACAAAAAATCAACTAGCGCGCAAATATCTTCTAAACAAAAACTCCAACATTGTTTGAGGGCAGTTAAAACGCACAAAAAATCAACTAGCGCGCAAATATCTTCTAAACAAAAACTCCAACATTGTTTGAGGGCAGTTAAAACGCACAAAAAATCAACTAGCGCGCAAATATCTTCTAAACAAAAACTCCAACATTGTTTGAGGGCAGTTAAAACGCACAAAAAAATCAACTAGCGCGCAAATATCTTCTAAACAAAAACTCCAACATTGTTTGAGGGCAGTTAAAACGCACAAGAAAATCAACTAGCGCGCAAATATCTTCTAAACAAAAACTCCAACATTGTTTGAGGGCAGTTAAAACGCACAAAAAATCAACTAGCGCGCAAATATCTTCTAAACAAAAACTCCAACATTGTTTGAGGGCAGTTAAAACGCACAAAAAAATCAACTAGCGCGCAAATATCTTCTACACAAAAACTCCAACATTGTTTGAGGGCAGTCAAAACGCACAAAAAATCAACTAGCGCGCAAATATCTTCTAAACAAAAACTCCCAACATTGTTTGAGGGCAGTTAAAACGCACAAAAAATCAACTAGCGCGCAAATATCTTCTAAACAAAAACTCTAACATTGTTTGAGGGCAGTTAAAACGCACAAAAAATCAACTAGCGCGCGTATATCTTCTAAACAAAATCTCCAACATTGTTTGAGGGCAGTTAAAACGCAAAAAAAATCAACTAGCGCGCAAATATGTTCTAAACAAAAATCCAACATTGTTTGAGGGCAGTTAAAACGAACAAAAAATCAACTAGCGCGCAAATATCTTCTAAACAAAAACTCCAACATTGTTTGAGGGCAGTTAAAACGCACAAAAAATCAACTAGCGCGCAAATATCTTCTAAACAAAAACTCCAACATTGTTTGAGGGCAGTTAAAACGCACAAAAAATCAACTAGCGCGCAAATATCTTCTAAACAAAAACTCCAACATTGTTTGAGGGCAGTTAAAACGCACAAAAAAATCAACTAGCGCGCAAATATCTTCAAAACAAAAACTCCAACATTGTTTGAGGGCAGTTAAAACGCACAAAAAATCAACTAGCGCGCAAATATCTTCTAAACAAAAACTCCAACATTGTTTGAGGGCAGTTAAAACGAACAAAAAATCAACCAGCGCGCAAATATCTTCTAAACAAAAACTCCAACATTCTTTGAGGGCAGTTAAAACGCACAAAAAATCAACTAGCGCGCAAATATCTTCTAAACAAAAACTCCAACATTGTTTGAGGGCAGTTAAAACGCACAAAAAATCAACTAGCGCGCAAATATCTTCTAAACAAAAACTCCAACATTGTTTGAGGGCAGTTAAAACGCACAAAAAATCAACTAGCGCGCAAATATCTTCTAAACAAAAACTCCAACATTGTTTGAGGGCAGTTAAAACGCATAAAAAAATCAACTAGCGCGCAAATATATTCTAAACAAAAACTCCAACATTGTTTGAGGGCAGTTAAAACGCACAAAAAAATCAACTAGCGCGCAAATATCTTCTCTTCTAAACAAAAACTCCAACATTGTTTGAGGGCAGTTAAAACGCACAAGAAAATCAACTAGCGCGTAAATATCTTCTAAACAAAAACTCCAACATCGTTTGAGGGCAGTTAAAACGCACAAAAAATCAACTACCGCGCAAATATCTTCTAAACAAAAACTCCAACATTGTTTGAGGGCAGTTAAAACGCACAAAAAATCAACTAGCGCGCAAATATCTTCTAAACAAAAACTCCAACATTGTTTGAGGGCAGTTAAAACGCACAAAAAATCAACTAGCGCGCAAATATCTTCTAAACAAAAACTCCAACATTGTTTGAGGGCAGTTAAAACGCACAAAAAAATCAACTAGCGCGCAAATATCTTCTAAACAGAAACTCCAACATTGTTTGAGGGCAGTTAAAACGCACAAAAAATCAACTAGCGCGCAAATTTCTTCTAAACAAAAACTCCAACATTGTTTGAGGGCAGTTAAAACGCAAAAAAAATCAACTACCGCGCAAATATCTTCTAAACAAGAACTCCAACATTGTTTGAGGGCAGTTAAAACGCACAAAAAATCAACTACCGCGCAAATATCTTCTAAACAAAAACTCCAACATTGTTTGAGGGCAGTTAAAACGCACAAAAAATCAACTAGCGCGCAAATATCTTCTAAACAAAAACTCCAACATTGTTCGAGGGCAGTTAAAACGCACAAAAAATCAACTAGCGCGCAAATATCTTCTAAACAAAAACTCCAACATTGTTTGAGGGCAGTTAAAACGCACAAAAAATCAACTAGCGCGCAAATATCTTCTAAACAAAAACTCCAACATTGTTTGAGGGCAGTTAAAACGCACAAAAAATCAACTAGCGCGCAAATATCTTCTAAACAAAAACTCCAACATTGGTTGAGGGCAGTTAAAACGCACAAAAAATCAACTAGCGCGCAAATATCTTCTAAACAAAAACTCCAACATTGTTTGAGGGCAGTTAAAACGCGCAAAAAATCAACTAGCGCGCAAATATCTTCTAAACAAAAACTCCAACATCGTTTGAGGGCAGTTAAAACGCACAAAAAATCAACTAGCGCGCAAATATCTTCTAAACAAAAACTCCAACATTGTTTGAGGGCAGTTAAAACGCACAAAAAATCAACTAGCGCGCAAATATCTTCTAAACAAAAACTCCAACATTGTTTGAGGGCAGTTAAAACGCACAAAAAAATCAACTAGCGCGCAAATATCTTCTACACAAAAACTCCAACATTGTTTGAGGGCAGTCAAAACGCACAAAAAATCAACTAGCGCGCAAATATCTTCTAAACAAAAACTCCCAACATTGTTTGAGGGCAGTTAAAACGCACAAAAAATCAACTAGCGCGCAAATATCTTCTAAACAAAAACTCTAACATTGTTTGAGGGCAGTTAAAACGCACAAAAAATCAACTAGCGCGCGTATATCTTCTAAACAAAATCTCCAACATTGTTTGAGGGCAGTTAAAACGCAAAAAAAATCAACTAGCGCGCAAATATGTTCTAAACAAAAATCCAACATTGTTTGAGGGCAGTTAAAACGAACAAAAAATCAACTAGCGCGCAAATATCTTCTAAACAAAAACTCCAACATTGTTTGAGGGCAGTTAAAACGCACAAAAAATCAACTAGCGCGCAAATATCTTCTAAACAAAAACTCCAACATTGTTTGAGGGCAGTTAAAACGCACAAAAAATCAACTAGCGCGCAAATATCTTCTAAACAAAAACTCCAACATTGTTTGAGGGCAGTTAAAACGCACAAAAAAATCAACTAGCGCGCAAATATCTTCAAAACAAAAACTCCAACATTGTTTGAGGGCAGTTAAAACGCACAAAAAATCAACTAGCGCGCAAATATCTTCTAAACAAAAACTCCAACATTGTTTGAGGGCAGTTAAAACGAACAAAAAATCAACCAGCGCGCAAATATCTTCTAAACAAAAACTCCAACATTCTTTGAGGGCAGTTAAAACGCACAAAAAATCAACTAGCGCGCAAATATCTTCTGAACAAAAACTCCAACATTGTTTGAGGGCAGTTAAAACGCACAAAAAATCAACTAGCGCGCAAATATCTTCTAAACAAAAACTCCAACATTGTTTGAGGGCAGTTAAAACGCACAAAAAATCAACTAGCGCGCAAATATCTTCTAAACAAAAACTCCAACATTGTTTGAGGGCAGTTAAAACGCATAAAAAAATCAACTAGCGCGCAAATATATTCTAAACAAAAACTCCAACATTGTTTGAGGGCAGTTAAAACGCACAAAAAAATCAACTAGCGCGCAAATATCTTCTCTTCTAAACAAAAACTCCAACATTGTTTGAGGGCAGTTAAAACGCACAAGAAAATCAACTAGCGCGTAAATATCTTCTAAACAAAAACTCCAACATCGTTTGAGGGCAGTTAAAACGCACAAAAAATCAACTACCGCGCAAATATCTTCTAAACAAAAACTCCAACATTGTTTGAGGGCAGTTAAAACGCACAAAAAATCAACTAGCGCGCAAATATCTTCTAAACAAAAACTCCAACATTGTTTGAGGGCAGTTAAAACGCACAAAAAATCAACTAGCGCGCAAATATCTTCTAAACAAAAACTCCAACATTGTTTGAGGGCAGTTAAAACGCACAAAAAAATCAACTAGCGCGCAAATATCTTCTAAACAGAAACTCCAACATTGTTTGAGGGCAGTTAAAACGCACAAAAAATCAACTAGCGCGCAAATTTCTTCTAAACAAAAACTCCAACATTGTTTGAGGGCAGTTAAAACGCAAAAAAAATCAACTACCGCGCAAATATCTTCTAAACAAGAACTCCAACATTGTTTGAGGGCAGTTAAAACGCACAAAAAATCAACTACCGCGCAAATATCTTCTAAACAAAAACTCCAACATTGTTTGAGGGCAGTTAAAACGCACAAAAAATCAACTAGCGCGCAAATATCTTCTAAACAAAAACTCCAACATTGTTCGAGGGCAGTTAAAACGCACAAAAAATCAACTAGCGCGCAAATATCTTCTAAACAAAAACTCCAACATTGTTTGAGGGCAGTTAAAACGCACAAAAAATCAACTAGCGCGCAAATATCTTCTAAACAAAAACTCCAACATTGTTTGAGGGCAGTTAAAACGCACAAAAAAATCAACTAGCGCGCAAATATCTTCTAAACAAAAACTCCAACATTGTTTGAGGGCAGTTAAAACGCACAAGAAAATCAACTAGCGCGCAAATATCTTCTAAACAAAAACTCCAACATTGTTTGAGGGCAGTTAAAACGCACAAAAAATCAACTAGCGCGCAAATATCTTCTAAACAAAAACTCCAACATTGTTTGAGGGCAGTTAAAACGCACAAAAAAATCAACTAGCGCGCAAATATCTTCTACACAAAAACTCCAACATTGTTTGAGGGCAGTCAAAACGCACAAAAAATCAACTAGCGCGCAAATATCTTCTAAACAAAAACTCCCAACATTGTTTGAGGGCAGTTAAAACGCACAAAAAATCAACTAGCGCGCAAATATCTTCTAAACAAAAACTCTAACATTGTTTGAGGGCAGTTAAAACGCACAAAAAATCAACTAGCGCGCGTATATCTTCTAAACAAAAACTCCAACATTGTTTGAGGGCAGTTAAAACGCAAAAAAAATCAACTAGCGCGCAAATATGTTCTAAACAAAAACTCCAACATTGTTTGAGGGCAGTTAAAACGAACAAAAAATCAACTAGCGCGCAAATATCTTCTAAACAAAAACTCCAACATTGTTTGAGGGCAGTTAAAACGCACAAAAAATCAACTAGCGCGCAAATATCTTCTAAACAAAAACTCCAACATTGTTTGAGGGCAGTTAAAACGCACTAAAAATCAACTAGCGCGCAAATATCTTCTAAACAAAAACTCCAGCATTGTTTGAGGGCAGTTAAAACGCACAAAAAAATCAACTAGCGCGCAAATATCTTCTAAACAAAAACTCCAACATTCTTTGAGGGCAGTTAAAACGCACAAAAAATCAACTAGCGCGCAAATATCTTCTAAACAAAAACTCCAACATTGTTTGAGGGCAGTTAAAACGCACAAAAAATCAACTAGCGCGCAAATATCTTCTAAACAAAAACTCCAACATTGTTTGAGGGCAGTTAAAACGCACAAAAAATCAACTAGCGCGCAAATATCTTCTAAACAAAAACTCCAACATTGTTTGAGGGCAGTTAAAACGCATAAAAAAATCAACTAGCGCGCAAATATATTCTAAACAAAAACTCCAACATTGTTTGAGGGCAGTTAAAACGCACAAAAAAATCAACTAGCGCGCAAATATCTTCTCTTCTAAACAAAAACTCCAACATTGTTTGAGGGCAGTTAAAACGCACAAGAAAATCAACTAGCGCGCAAATATCTTCTAAAAAAAACTCCAACATTGTTTGAGGGCAGTTAAAACGCACAAAAAATCAACTAGCGCGCAAATATCTTCTGAACAAAAACTCGAACATTGTTTGAGGGCAGTTAAAACGCACAAAAAAATCAACTAGCGCGCAAATATCTCCTAAACAAAAACTCCAACATTGTTTGAGGGCAGTTAAAACGCACATAAAAACAACTAGCGCGCAAATATCTTGTAAACAAAAACTCCTACATTGTTTGAGGGCAGTTAAAACGCACAAAAAATCAACTAGCGCGCAAATATCTTCTAAACAAAAACTCCAACATTGGTTGAGGGCAGTTAAAACGCACAAAAAATCAACTAGAGCGCAAATATCTTCTAAACAAAAACTCCAACATTGTTTGAGGGCAGTTAAAACGCACAAAAAATCAATTAGCGCGCAAATATCTTCTAAACAAAAACTCCAACATTGTTTGAGGGCAGTTAAAACGCACAAAAAATCAACTAGCGCGCAAATATCTTCTAAACAAAAACTCCAACATTGTTTGAGGGCAGTTAAAACGCACAAAAAAATCAACTAGCGCGCAAATATCTTCTCTTCTAAACAAAAACTCCAACATTGTTTGAGGGCAGTTAAAACGCACAAGAAAATCAACTAGCGCGCAAATATCTTCTAAAAAAACTCCAACATTGTTTGAGGGCAGTTAAAACGCACAAAAAATCAACTAGCGCGCAAATATCTTCTAAACAAAAACTCCAACATTGTTTGAGGGCAGTTAAAACGCACAAAAAAATCAACTAGCGCGCAAATATCTCCTAAACAAAAACTCCAACATTGTTTGAGGGCAGTTAAAACGCACAAAAAATCAACTAGCGCGCAAATATCTTCTAAACAAAAACTCCTACATTGTTTGAGGGCAGTTAAAACGCACAAAAAATCAACTAGCGCGCAAATATCTTCTAAACAAAAACTCCAACATTGGTTGAGGGCAGTTAAAACGCACAAAAAATCAACTAGAGCGCAAATATCTTCTAAACAAAAACTCCAACATTGTTTGAGGGCAGTTAAAACGCACAAAAAATCAATTAGCGCGCAAATATCTTCTAAACAAAAACTCCAACATTGTTTGAGGGCAGTTAAAACGCACAAAAAATCAACTAGCGCGCAAATATCTTCTAAACAAAAACTCCAACATTGTTTGAGGGCAATTAAAACGCACAAAAAAATCAACTAGCGCGCAAATATCTTCTAAACAAAAACTCCAACATTATTTGAGGGCAGTTAAAACGCACAAAAAATCAACTAGCGCGCAAATATCTTCTAAACAAAAACTCCAACATTGTTTGAGGGCAGTTAAAACGCACAAAAAATCAACTAGCGCGCAAATATTTTCTAAACAAAAACTCCAACATTGTTTGAGGGCAGTTAAAACGCACAAAAAATCAACTAGCGCGCAAATATCTTCTAAACAAAAACTCCAACATTGTTTGAGGGCAATTAAAACGCACAAAAAATCAACTAGCGCGCAAATATCTTCTAAACAAAAACTCCAACATTGGTTGAGGGCAGTTAAAACGCACAAAAAATCAACTAGAGCGCAAATATCTTCTAAACAAAAACTCCAACATTGTTTGAGGGCAGTTAAAACGCACAAAAAATCAATTAGCGCGCAAATATCTTCTAAACAAAAACTCCAACATTGTTTGAGGGCAGTTAAAACGCACAAAAAATCAACTAGCGCGCAAATATCTTCTAAACAAAAACTCCAACATTGTTTGAGGGCAATTAAAACGCACAAAAAAATCAACTAGCGCGCAAATATCTTCTAAACAAAAACTCCAACATTGTTTGAGGGCAGTTAAAACGCACAAAAAATCAACTAGCGCGCAAATATCTTCTAAACAAAAACTCCAACATTGTTTGAGGGCAGTTAAAACGCACAAAAAATCAACTAGCGCGCAAATATTTTCTAAACAAAAACTCCAACATTGTTTGAGGGCAGTTAAAACGCACAAAAAATCAACTAGCGCGCAAATATCTTCTAAACAAAAACTCCAACATTGTTTGAGGGCAATTAAAACGCACAAAAAATCAACTAGCGCGCAAATATCTTCTAAACAAAAACTCCAACATTGTTTGAGGGCAGTTGAAACGCACAAAAAATCAACTAGCGCGCAAATATCTTCTAAACAAAAACTCCAACATTGTTTGAGGGCAGTTAAAACGCACAAAAAATCAACTGGCGCGCAAATATTTTCTAAACAAAAACTCCGACATTGTTTGAGGGCAGTTAAAACGCACAAAAAATCAATTAGCGCTCAAATATCTTCTAAACAAAAACTCCAACATTGTTTGAGGGCAGTTAAAACGCACAAAAAATCAACTAGCGCGCAAATATCTTCTAAACAAAAACTCCAACATTGTTTGAGGGCAGTTAAAACGCACAAAAAATCAACTAGCGCGCAAATTTCTTCTAAACAAAAACTCCAACATTGTTTGAGGGCAGTTAAAACGCACAAAAAATCAGCTAGCGCGCAAATATCTTCTAAACAAAAACTCAAGTCCAACCCAATTTTTCTTTGAATAGATACCAACAATATAACAGATAGAATGTAGCATTTTTGCCAATGGGTTCAATGATAAATACCAGGTCTCTTAATAATTGACAACTTTAGTTTCTTCTTATCTGTTTTTAGACTATGCCGATCTTTCTCACCAGCGCATTTCTTGTTCTCTTAGAATTTTTGGAGTTACGGGCTTGCAGTCAATGTATCATAACTAGAGGACTGCTGATAAGGAGTGGTAGCGGAAAAGATCCGACTGTTGGATAGTAAGAGTGGATAACTTTGGCTTAATAAGATACCACTTGACTAGACAAATCTTACAGAACAGTAGTTCTAAAAGTCTAATTTGTAAAACTATTAAATTTTGTCTTTATCTTCCATTTTGGTAACCCTTAAGTAGTATTTATTTATCTTTTTTTCAAATAAGATAGCACTTGACTAGACAAAATTGTATTGTGGCAATCTTACAGAACAGTGGTTCTAAAGATCTAATTTGTAACATTAAACATCATAACTATTAAACATTGTCTTTATCTCCTTCCACCAGACAATGGCGAGCTTAAATAATTGGCGAGCGTAATATTTTACTTGAGGTAATAATCACATAATGAGCAACTTACAGAAGATGAAGACCTGACCATGCAGTACAGACGCGCAAACATCACATCATCTAGAGACAATTTGTGCTTGGTTGTCATTTCTTTGCGCTGAAAACATAAAAATAGTTACAAGTTTTTTAGCAAAAAATATTTCAGCTCAACTTTCCAACATTATTGAAGTTATTACATATATCATTGTGTAAGATTTGTCTGATCCGTAATCCAACTTAAAAGTTATTATTCTCGAAGCTTTTTAGCTCAACAATAATTTAACATTTATTCTGAGGCAACGTTTGAAACTGTTTCCAGCGAACGGAAAATAATCGTCTATAATCAACATCTCCGTGTTTTTACGACCCCACATAAAAAATGTTTGTTATATCCCTCGTTACCAGGAAACAAATATACGGCTGAAAAGATTTTTGAGCATCTAAAACTCAATTTGTTAATAAATCGCAAATATATGGCATCGCAGTGCTCTGGAACAGCTGGCAGATTGTCAGCACGAACCCCGATAGCTTGATAGATTCGCAGTCTCAAAAAGATGTAAACGTAAAAAAAGACAAATAAGTTCTTTCCATTAGATGCCGATTTTGATTAATAATCAGTATCAATAATTGCTGCTTCTATTACTGCTCTCAAATAACAATGAATTAGTGCGACATACACACAGTTAACCTTATCTCCTTGAATTCAAGAAAAGTCAAATTTAGAGTCAGTAGGCCATTTTTGAGATTGCTGTAAGTCAGGTGTGACGAAAAACTTCAGCACGCAAACGAAAAAAAACTGAAAATGACGTGTGTCAAATACCATTAGATCCACAAGATTGTAGCAGGTTGGTATTGCTAATTATATTCGTAGATATATTGCATGCGTAGATGTTCAACAGTTTTTAAGAGTTTAGGATGTCTGTGGATGGCTGTGTGTGCGGATGTAGTGGATCCGATTCTTTTCAGCGCAGTATCAAGAATTTTGGTAAGCATCTTTTAGTTCAATAATTATGATAGTTTATAACTTAACTGAACTTAACAAATACAATTCTCTGTTCTGAATTTAAACAAAGAAATTAGGTGGGGCTTGCTTCTAATAAAACATCGAATGTTCTGAGTAAATAACATGCTTCAAAATGTTTTATATCATCGAATTTTCGACAACGTCACACTCCCCTCCTTTCTATCACTTCCGGGCTCCAAAAAATGTGAAGTCCATTAGTCATCGACGTTGAAAATTTGGATACATCGCTGTTGTGAAAAACATTTGGATATAAAAGATGCAGGTTGAAAATTTGCCACAATATGATCGTTCCAGTCCAATAATACATGTCGTAGAAAAATAGGAAATAGACAGTGCCATGTTGATAGTCGGATAAGTTGACAAGATGTCATCGGAAATCGAATATTGGGCGCCAGTTCGAGAATCGGGTTCAAGACGAGATACATTTATATTTCACAATTTCACTGCTCCGATTATACAGTTGAGTTAGCTGGATCGGTGATGTCATTTGAAGAAACATGTACATCAGTTGTATTTTTGGTCAAGTTTAATGAGTATTTTGATTGAGACCTACTGGGCGTCTCTTTTCCCATGAGGTGAAGCACTTCTTTGAATGGTATCAATTGTTTGCCCGTTTGAATGTAAATAGCTAACTGCTTTTCGACATCTTTACATAATTCGATTTTTTGATCGATCTCGTAAGAGTTATCACAATTAAGGATAGTTATGATATAACAGGGCTTCATATCACAATGTGGTGATCGAAAAAATGAAAGTATAACACGAACGATTTTAAACTTGTGATAAGCCCACATGAATAACCGGTGAAGAAATAGATTAACTATGAAAACAACAATTGACAATGTTAATGACATCTTCAATGGGACATATTCCTTCAGAGTAGATTTGAATGTGGCGTTGAGACTGTTCATTTCCATTGTTAGTGGCATTGCTATTTTCACTAGGTCTTCCATCTGACTTAGTTCAATAAATCGGCTCCGGCTACCGTTCGTGACTCAAAATAAGGCAAGCTGTCCAATGCGGGCACGACATCCATCGAATGTGCCAGTGGATCGGGTAGTTTCACGTCTACAAATTTGGGTGTTATTTTGTCACAAACTTCCAAATCGGAACGTAATTCGATATTATCACCAACTTTAACCTGATAACCGCGCTCTACCGTTAGGAGACAAATTTTGCATCCGTCTGTGGTAGATCCGAGGCTATTAAGGTTTTGTTCCAAACTATGTGCGTATACTGAACGCATCTGTGGCTGATATCAACATCCAAATTCCGTAGCCCGAGTTTTCTGCCTGGACATTTGTTGGAAGATAGAACACTTCCGTGTCACATGTCTCAGCTGCCTTCGAGTATGGATTCCAAAAACAAATTTGCAAGCCGCGAAAATTGATTTGACTGAGACGGGAACAGCTCATGACATATCTTGTACTTCGAGGAACCAATGCAACGATCGAATTGTTGTTGGGATAAAGTTACTGTTTCATCTTGATCCTCGGACACGGCAAGATATGGGTTCTCAGTCACCCATCTAACTGCCATCCTGGGTTCTGATTGTGGCATAGGGACCACCTTTGCTCTGTACGTAGAGTACGCTGTAGTTCGGGATGCCAACGGAATCGCAAGGGTCAATATCAAACCTTTTTCGACTGTTACGGCATCTCGAAGGAGTTTTGCTTCATAATAAGAAAGCAAATCGGTGTTGTAGGGGATTGCCAATGATAATCTACTGCCAGACAAAGTCAAATCCTCTCCAACAGATTTTAAAATGGCTTTAGAGATTCTTGGGAACCAACGAGATTGGCAATATTTTTTGCATAAGGATTGGAATTGCGGTCAAAACATTGATCCGATACGTGTAGACTGAAGCTCTATAACTTTTAACGTCGGAATATAGCCGAGAAAAAAGGCTTGCCATCGTGTCAAAATTGAAATTCAGCTGTTGGTTTGAAAACAGCATTTGGTTGCAGTCTCTGAGGATATTGAAGTTAATTTTAATAACGTTCAATAAACTGTTCTTGTATCACTTGCCAATTCATGTTTTGGATTTCTGTCATCTGAGTCATGGCTTCTTCAATTTTCTTGAGTTTGTTGCTAACAAGGAAGAACTTTTCATCGGTATTAGTTCTTAATTGGCTGATGTAACTTGTGAGAACTGAAGTGATTGTACGCAAATGTTCTATATTAGCTGCATTTGTTCCAGACTTGTCTTGGCAAGTACCAAATATTCCTGTCAAACCACATTCTGCCGATCCTCCTGCGATAAGGCCTGAACCAAATAAACCAAGTCCTGCTGCTGCCAAAGCTCCAATATGTGCTCCTCTAGTTTTACGTGAGAGTGTCCTCAGTAGGCGTTGATTTCATCTCTTTACGTTTGGATTTTCACCAAGAAACGTCGATGTTTCACTTCTTAGCAGTTCAATATCAGCTTTCGACTGATTGACTTCATGATAAATCTTTTTGAACATCCAATCAACGTTAAAATATGAGTCATTCGTACGAAAAGGTGATGAGAAATCGAGAGGACAGTGAACTGATGGCAATTTCCACATGTTATTCAATTCAGCAAGCATGTCTTTAATTTCCATTTTAAAGCTGAAGTTGTATAATGGAAATGGAACTAAGAATTGGACTGGAATGAATTTCTCCGCGATGATGATTTTTGAGTCTTCGGTAAATAAAATGCCTTTTTTCAAAACATCGTCATTAATGTCGTAGTCGGTTGAACTATAAACTGTGGTTAGGGCTAAAAGGGTTTGGGAAATAGCAAGCCTCATCTAAACATAAGTTAAGTTTAAATCTTACATGTTGGACTAATCATGTTTTGTTGTGTTTCAGATTCAAGTTTTCTACTCCTTGTTTTTAACATGTCGAGTAGCTTCAGGTAAAACAAAATATAAGATCAAATGGTGAGTAAAACTGTGTTATTTCAGTTTGTGATCATGAAACTTGTTACTGTTTGCCCCTGCTTTTGCCTTTGTTTCGTCCTGTGACGAAGTAACTTTTCGGGGCTATATTCTACAATGCTGGGAGAATGGAAGTTATGTGGTGGTGGGCGGGAGCAAGGTCTGGAGCGAGGCTCCTTCTGTGTGCCCCCAGGAGTCTGGAACACTGTCACTGGCAAAAAAATAGCGAAAATGAGAGGAACAAATTAGCAATTTGAGAGAGCGAGAGTTTTTTTTGAGAGTTGATATCAAAAGTCCCATTTGATCAAAAAAAATTCACGCGAAAACAGGTAAGCTACATCAGTAGTAATAGACCCCATGTATTAATATAGGGTATAGTGGTATTTTTCAGATAGGGTCTACCGTATTGAATTGAGATAGGGTATAAATCCAGGGGCGCGAGTAGTGTAGTCTGAGTAGATTAGCTGCATCTTTGGGAGCCGGTCATTATTCTTCACGCGCAGAGAAGGGCAGTAGAATTGTACAGGCAGCGCGCACGGGAACCGTACAGGCAGCGCGCACTGTAATTGTACGCGCAGCAAATTTCAAAATGCAATATTTTTTTTCGTAGAGCCGCCGCAATGTATCAGATTAGGTATAACCGCTGTAACGTATTAGGATTAGGCTTAGCGGGCGCAACGTATTAGGATAAGGTGTAGCCAACGCAACGTTTTAGGATAAGGTACAGCCAACGAAATGCATAAGGATTAGGTACAGCCGCCGCAATGTATTAAGGTATAGCCACCGCAAGGTATTAGGATTAGGTACAACCGCCGCAATTTATTAAGGTTACGAATAGCCGCCGCAGTGTATTGAGATTATGTATAGCCGCAGCAATGTATTGAAATTAGGTAAAGCCGTCGCAATGTATTAAGATTAGGTTTCGCAGCTGTAAGGTATTAAGATTAAGTATAGCCGCAGCAATGTATTAAGATTAGGTTTAGCCGCCGCAAGTTATTAAGATTAGGTATAGCCGCCTCAATGTATTAAGATAAGGTATAGCCGCCGCAAGGTATTAGGATTGGGTATAGCCGCCGCAATGTATTAGGATTACGAATAGCCGCCGCAATGCATTAAGATTAGGTATAACCGCCGTAAGGTATTAGGATTAGGTATAGCCGCTGCAATGTACTAAGATTAGGTATAACCGCTGTAACGTATTAGGATTAGGCTTAGCGGCCGCAACGTATTAGGATAAGGTGTAGCCAACGCAACGTTTTAGGATAAGGTACAGCCAACGAAATGCATAAGGATTAGGTACAGCCGCCGCAATGTATTAAGATAAGGTATAGCCACCGCAAGGTATTAGGATTAGGTACTACCGCCGCAATTTATTAAGGTTACGATTAGCCGCCGCAGTGTATTAAGATTATGTATAGCCGCCGCAATGTATTAAGATTAGGTTTAGCCGCCGCAAGTTATTAAGATTAGGTATAGCCGCCTCAATGTATTAAGATAAGGTATAGCCGCCGCAAGGTATTAGGATTGGGTATAGCCGCCGCAATGTATTAAGATTACGTATAGCCGCCACAATGTATTAAGATTATGTACAGCCGCAACAATGTATTAGGACTAGATAAAGCCGTCACAATGTATTAAGATTAGGTTTAGCCGCCGTAAGGTATTAAGATTAAGAATAGCCGCCGCAATGTATTAAGATTGCGAAAAGCCTTCGCAATGTTTTATTATGTATAGCCGGAGCAATGTATTAAGATTAGGTAAAGCCATCGCAATGTATTAAGATTAGGTTTAGCTCCGTAAGGTAATAAGATTAGGTATAACCGCCGCAATGTAATAAGATTAGGTATAGCACACAATAAAGAGCAAGAGCCAAACTATCTCTTGCCTTAAAACTACATCTAAAATGTTTAAAAAAGAAAAGAATTAAAAAGTAGAAAACAACAGACACAGTATAAAACTAGCACATTCAAATACAATATTAATCAAACATTTACATGACAATAGTACAAAAAGTTGATAAGAGTACCAAACTACATTTAGTCGAGTGTTAAATTATGAAAAAGGTCAAAATCAAAAACAAAAGCATCTTTCTTCCTTTACGTAGGAAGTTTTCCCAACAAATCATCTTCCAATGCGCCTTCTCTGATTTAAAAAGAAGTAAAATGAAAATAGTTAATCACAACACGATCACAAATACAATTGAAAATTACAAATATCATACTTTATAGAAAAAAACCAAGAGTACAACTTCCGTAAGCATAAGCTTTTTTCTCTGCACAGTGAAACGTTTTTTTTTGTGTAGATACAGAAAATTGCTAAAATCCCAGTCAGTATCCGATTTGTTGAGAAGTGAAACTTTTGGACAAATAAGGCCCAAAAGAGAATCTAGATTCTCCACGTCTTTACACAAGCAATTTGAGAGATTACACTTCTCTAACCCCCTTTGCAAAGTATTTTGTTGTAGGTGAACAATGTAGGTTAATGATTGATGACAACTCAGTATATTCGACTTGTCCATTGTTCCTATTTATCTCAAGTAAATTTTTAGCGTTTCACTTGAAACGTAGGTTTGTAGTCTTTGGGGGGGGGGGTAGGAAACTGTATCCCAAAGCAATTCCGTCTCTGAAAACACACAACTCCTTAACAGTCTTCCCCTCCAAACACTCAATGTCAAACACAACAAGAGACATTTTTTTTCCAGGTTAGAATAATGAAAATATGATTAGCATTCTAGCATTTTGAAAATTTGATGGTAAAATTTAATAAAAGTACAAAAGATTAGCCAGTTAAATGTCCCACGAAACATGAGCTGGCAAAATTAGGTAACATGTAACAGTATCCTGGACCCTGGTTTGTAGTTGCTTTAAAAACTCCAGCAGAATCGTGTAGTATAGCATGTAATCGGAAAACTAGCAGAGAAAACGTCTAAAAAGGAATTTCCATAACCGATCAGTCCTCTATGGCAAAATATTTGGTTATATTTCCTCCAAACTTATATTTTTGTCCCAGTTTTTACAGGCTACTAAGAAACAGTTTTTTTCGTTTTTTCGGTAGACATTAAAAGTAAGCTTCCGTAACAATTGAATATGTTGACAAGAATGACAATATCTATCAACTTTACGTTCCTTCGTCCAAGTCAAGGTAAGTTTTATTAAAATTTCCAATATAAAATAAAAGTGAAGGTAGAGGCTCAAGTAAGTTCTCGAAATCTTTTTTTTAATTCAAAACTTGTCAGACAACTTCACTGATATTAGTTCCAACGATGTTGTGAAATGATAAGTTGTTGATTATCTGAACGATATAAAATGGTTGTTCTTCGTCCAAACTTTCTATTTTGAGAAAATTTTTGAAAAACCTTATTTGTTCAATTGAAAATTTGTTCAAAGACTTATCTCTGAGATTCAAAAAAAAAGTTTCTCGAGCAACCAATATTCCAACTCATTCTCAGATCAAAGATTTTTAAAAGACAATTTTATTGTAGGGAAGATAAAGACATTATAAAATCAGACAACAATTAACATTGAAATGTACATTGTTCAATGTTAGAAAAGTCATTCACATTTTGAACTAGTTCCTTGAACTAGTTCAAAGTTTAGCTGGCATAAAATAATTGCTTAAACTCATTGTTTTCTTTACGACAATAGAGTTGAGCCTGCACATAAATTGAAGCTGGATTCTCCCGAACTTATTGAATAAAGTCACATGTATTCGTCAATTTCGTCCTATGCTGACCTCCCTGATTTTGTCACATCGTTGCAGCACATCTGCATACTTGGCTTCTTGTTCAGTTGAGCTGGGTGCTCACTAAGTTCCAACTCCCCATTCAAGATATTGTTCTTGAGAAAACAAAACTTTTTGAATTCCTAATCTCCAATTCGAAGTTGTTGGTACTTTTCAAAGGTCCCAAAATTGTCTTTTTCGAAGAATTGGATAGTTGGCTTAGAGTAACTTGTCTATTTTTAAAAATCTGGGAACCTCCCAAATCGTTGGTTGGGAAACTAAGTCTACATAAAAGGGAATCGAATTAGTTCGAATTTTAGATTAAGAATCGGTAAACATAGAAGGAGCACTCAATAAAACGGAGAGACTTTAGAGAGACATTTTATTATTTTTATCTGGCAGAGAAAAATATTGTATTTTTACTCCCTCTATTGTTTATAATCACCTTTTCTGGTAATGATGTCATTAGCTTTCTTTCAATTCCAAATTTGGAAAATTTGATTACATCATTTTGCAAAATGTCCTTAAAAGGGAACTTAGTCAGACAATTGAAGTTGAGCAAATATTTGAAATAGAGTAGACTATTTATCTTGATCTTTAGCACGTCTGTGTTGCATTAGCGAGAAATAGTTTTTGAAGTATTAAGAAGAAGTAAAACATTGGATTTTTCTGAGCTGCTGTCTCGAATTGTGTCATTTTTCAAAATTTTTGTTGCATTATAACTGAATTATTTTACTTCGTTATACGGCTCTTTAAAAGACTCAATCCAAAATCAGTTTGGTTACAGAATGGAACCAATTAAGTCAAGTTTTACCTGACTTTTCCGTAAAACAAATTGTGAAAAAAGAATTGTTCATTTCCGTATCGGTTAAAGAATATAAATCGTACTTGCTTACTGGTGAATACTCTATTGCGACTCACAATTACACTTTTGACATCAGAAAAATTGTTGTTATCACAAAATTCTCATTTCATCTTCTATTAATCAATTACTCCAAAAAAGGGATAAATTATCTTTTAAATATCAAACAGTGGACTGCTCATACATCTTATATAAGCATCAGTTTTTCGCACACAAAATGGAAGAAGCAGGATTTTTTATTACTCAAATCAAGACAGCGGTACAAAATTACTCGAAAAACAAATCTGTTGAAAAACTAACAAGCGTGTCCAAGAAGAGATTGAGTGCAAAGAAGTTCAAGAGACATCGATTGAGAGCTGAGCGAAGAAATGCATCTACACAAACATTGAGATCATCTTTCTTCGACCTAACTCAGTTGCTTAAGAACTGAAAGTATGAGAGTGAGCTAATAAAAATTGGTTGTTTACTAAGTGGTCATGGAATAGTTGATAACCCCATGTTATGCTTTGAAGTTAGAACGTAAAAGTGTTTGTACTAAAACAATCTTTGTCTAAAAATATCAAACTTTTATCAATTAATTTGTCTTATATATTGCGTTTTAATATTAATGTATATAATGTATATTTTAAAAGTCGAAATTTGAATTCATTCTATTTGTTGAATAACGAATTTTCAAACAATTTTTTTCTTGAAAATCAAAATATGAACCTGAGACTTTTCTTTAAAAATCGAAAATATAATCAATTTGAGCGTACAAAACGAGCAAGTTTCTTCTCAATTTTCTTAGGTTCACGGTATGACTTTCAGAAAAAAAAATTTGTCAAGTTTTGAGTCTGTTCTTGCAGCTTAAAAATTGGATTTGTAACAAAAATTTCTAAAAGTCGTTTTTTCAACATTTTTGTTAAAAATCAAAAATAAATTCGACAATTCCCTTAAAAATCAAAAAGAATTTCTAGCAATTTTCGTAGATGTCGCGAAAAACAGAGTTTCTAATAATAACCAAGCACTTGAACTATATTTTGCAAACTTAACTTTCGGCTTGATCTTTGTTCTGAGAACTTGGAAAATATAGTTGAAATTATAATGTAATTGAAGTGTATAATTAACACAAAACATCTATTAGTTAATCAAGAACTTAATTAAACTTATGAACAAACACAAAATAGTTTACAATGTTGAACAGAAATTCAAAAATAGCGCACATTCAATAATAGTTTCAATAACATTTTCTGGCAAGTTCTGAATTTCACTACCGAAACCTCTTTGTCGCTCAATTCTACTAGGCAGTTGGGTTGCTTGAACGGTGACTGGGATATTCGGTACATCACTCAAAAAGATTTGAGCTGTTATTTCCTCAATCGAAGGAGTTGTCATCGAGGGTGTAGTTGACATGTCAGTAGATCTATAATTCTGCGCTGGACCAAAGTTTTCAAGATCGTTAAATGACGAGGTGGTACTGGTATCAATACTCAACTCAATTTTTTCTCTACTTTGAGCTCTTGAAACTACTTGGAGAAAAATGTTTTCCATCTCGGGGCTTGATACCTGACATACCTCCGGCGTAGTGAACCAGCAGTTTGGAAGTTGACCTTTCTCACACAGAAATGTGTACTGAATGCTTCCAGCTACGTATTCGGAGGGAAAATGAGATCCACTAACGTGAGGATAGTTGTTCCTACTAACATCAAACATCAGCAACTTCGTGTCCCATTGATCGCAATTGGTTCTCATCCCTGATGATGCGTGTCAAACTGTTGTCGCTGGTGCTCAGCCACAAAGTAATGGGTACAGTGATCACAGACACACACCGTCCGTTTGATAATTCTCTAATTCCTATCCAAGCAATCCTCATTGGAAGAAAAGGAGTAGAGAAGTTTTTTGTTTAAACAGTGAACTCCATTTTGGATTAAATGATAGATGATAATTTATAAAAGAAAGTGTTGAGAATGGAACAAAAGTTGCTAGTCGAGAACGAGGTAAAATTGATCAGTGGAGAGTGAGTTAGAAAACAGCAAATTTTATTGTTCGGAAGAAAAGGGATTATCTAAATTAGATTTAGGCAAAAGCTAGAACAAAAGTCAGTTTTTTAAATAAGAAAGTGAATGTTAAACTCAACTGACCGCAGGATAAAGTGTTGATGAATAGTTAGTAAAATGGTGAGAAACAGTATCGATGATGTTTTCAGAGAAGCTAGATCAAATGATAATGGCTAATATAACATCCTCTATATAGTAGGCTCTATCCAATCAGAACAGTTACCGAAGATGGAAGATTTCACTAGAAAAAGTGGCGGTTAGCTTGAAAGTTCTGGAAGTACTCACATTAAAAACAAAATTTGGATGAAAGTACCTAAAAGGGTGGGAAGTGAAGGATACGTACAAGTTTCCGACTCTACTGTTCACCTAAAATAGTCTATTTTAGTTGAAATGAGGTTACACAATTTACCAAAAAAAGTCAATAATTGATAAATTTTCTCCAGTTCGTGAAATTTCAGATCAATCTCAGAAAAAGGTCCCATTTTGGAAGCAATTTTTTTAATATATGCGTTACGTAAAAGAATTCCAAACCTGATTACTATTCACACTAAACTGTAGTCGTTGTTATAATGGAAAAACAAAGCGCTTTGTAGTGATGAAACTATTGTTATTGGGTCTGGAAGAGAAAGAAAAAGGTTTGTGAAACATTGCTGAAATGCTCTGATATATCGGGGACGTAATTCAGAATGAACAATTCGCATTTGTACTCCTGACGATACTCAATTTCATCAGTTTTGTATGCATCAGGTATACCTTCTTTTCTCGTAAATCGTCCCCAAAACATGTAAGTGTTTTTTGATCAACATGTTTCACGAAGTTTGTTAATACTGAAATTTGATTGATTTGTAGTTTCTAATATTATTACGTTGGCATCAATCGTATATAAATTATCTTCAATTATAACAGTTTTCCTCTCTAATGTTATAAAATTACTGTAAAAAACACACTCAGTATACTATCGATAAAATGGCAAAATTAGTTCACTCACAATAATATGTTTTCCCTTGGAGCGCAAAAATATAATGAACAGATTTTGTGAAAAAGACCGCTTTGAGGTGAAAAAACTTGCTTTGTAAAAAAAATGTAAAACAAAACAGAAATATGACAACTAAATGTCAATTCACATTTCTAATTTTCTTCCAAGGAACAAAAACACACAATTGAATAATTATTTCTGGATTAAAATCCAATGTAGAATGGAAGACTGTAATTGCTTCCTAGGAAGTTCTGGAACTTTTTCCTTTCGTTATCCTAAAAAAATAGAAACTACGTCATTTCCTATATGGAAATAATGAGTCATACGAATTATTCCAATTAACAAACCAAAAATTGTATTCATTCTTACTTTCTTTTCAGAGACAGTTGCTCGTTACTTTAGCTAATCTTCATTCATTTTTTTCGGTACACGGCAATACTATGCCTCCTCTTGATAGAAATCTCACGGACAAATGCTAAAAGTGCGAGACAATGGCTGTCAAGCAGCAAATGGCTCGGCACAAAAAATCTGGTGATAGTGGAACTTTATCTTGTCCCAAGTGTCCACTTTTCTATTAAAAGTGAAAAGAGGTTTCAAGTACCAACTTGCAAAGCATCACGCTCGTCAAAATAAGAAGCTTAGTACGGTGTGCACTACATGCTTGGAGGAAATTCAAAGTTTTAATTCTCTTCAACGACATAAGAGACGGAAGCACGGAACATCGACAAAAGTTGGAACCAAATCCAGCGAAAAGTTGAAGGAAGAACTAGAATCGGAAAAAATGGATCAGATCAACGAACAGTTGCAGCAGGAACTTTGTTCCTGTCAACACTTTGACAATACTGAGATAGAGAATGGGAGATATAGACTATTCAATTTCAAATTGTCGAAACTTGATCTCAGCGAAATTATTGGAAAACTGAAAGAAGTGTTTGAAAAGCTTAATTGTGCTGCAAAAATAAATTTAAGCTCTGGCATTTATTTTACGAGCATTGGAAACAGACAAATAAAAATATTTTTGTCTCACGAGAACACATTCTTTGAGAGGTCTCATTTACTTTGTTCTAAAGGGGACTTAGTCTCGCTTAGGGAAAGAGTAGAGAAAATGGATTTGGTTGAGACAAGAAAGAGGAAAAACAAAATTGCGGTATGCACTCACTACGAACGTGACAATTTTCTGTGCTCTTAACAAAATCCCAATGGGATGTTATGCCTGAATTTTTGAATTGACAAGGAAAAACTACAAGGACTACATTTGTTTGTTTATTGCTGTGGCTGTTCACTTGTATGGATCAGCTGAGCTGGAAACAAACGCAGCTAATTTTTTCAGTAGCTTTCTCCACGATTCTGGTCCTGACGGAATTAACTTTAGAGGAGTGTCGATGGACAACCTGGTATTTGTTGAAAACGCTATAAAACGCAACATTTTCATTTATGACATTGGCATTGAAGCCGGGGATTTTTTTGGCGGACTTGCGAGAAGGTTTGAGATGTACGAGAACAAAACTAACCTAATGCGCTACAACAACAACCACATTAGCTATGTTGATGATATCAATACGTTTTTCAAAAGATTCCGCGGTACTGACTGTGATACTTTTATTAAGCATGCGGCTCATTTCAACCGTCATGTGAAATCTTGCAAAGATAGAATACAGCCTGTTTATCCGAAGTGGGTTTACAATTTAAGAGAAACTTGCCAAGTTCGATAAACTTGACAAATTGAAATTAAAGATGAGGAAGATCAAAAAATAATCAAAAATTGGCTATATCTGATTTCGGATCAATCTGCGTTCCATCTAATGAGCTAAAAGATTCCAATACAACTACTTGGATAGGACAACATGAACCAATCTGTTTCAATTTCACCTTATTCATTACAAGAGCCCATTTTCCTATGCAACAAAGACCCCAAGATACTGATTGTACCTTTTGTTGAAGCACTAGAAGAACTAGAGAGTAAAAGTAAAGAAAAGATTTTGGAGAAGTTTTCCTCCACCGAAAATTTAATTAAACCCAGAGTGAATACTATTTTCGGAAAGTTGAATGAAAACAAAAAGCAGAGTACTCCATTGTTTGAATTTAAAAATATTGAGGAAGAAGAAATTGATATGACAAATTCCTCCAAATTTATAAAAATCAATTCTCGAACTACAACATTTTGAACGCTATGTTTAAACTTTATCTGTATTTGGATTCAACAGCGGAAAATATGATTTGAATCTTAAATCTTATCAAGTCTCATTTACTACCCTACCTCATTCACGAGGGCGATATTCAGCCAACCGTTTTTAAAAAAGCGAATCATTTTGTATCCTTTAAATTTGGTGATGTACAGTTTCTCGATATTCTAAACTTTCTTGGTGGAGCAATATCACCAGATTCCTTCCTCAAGGCTTACAAGACAAATGAGACCAAAGGATTTTTCCCCTATGAATGATTCAACTCATCTAGCAAATTGGATGCAACTTTCCTTACACATTACAAATGTTTTTTAGTAAGTTGAGAAATCACAATCCTTTGGAAAAAGTATTTACGGATTTCACCAAATTGTTGAATGAAGCACTTTTCCATCAAGAGGCTCTGAAAAAAATTAGGTTGAAGGAAAAGCGTCCCCCAGGAGTTGAAAACTACATTTACATGAAAAGTGTGTGGGATCAGGAGCAAAGGACAATTTTTCAAGACTTTATTAAGCGGTATAACAATAAGGATGTTGTCCCGACACTAGAATCGATGCAGAAAAAGGTGGAATTCTATCATAACAAGGAGATTGATATGTTAAAATTTGGTTGCACACTACCTAATTTGGCAAACATTTATTTACACAAATCAACTAATAAATTCTATCCTTTCGTTGGAGCAGACAAAGATTAGCATGATAAAACACGCGAGGTTATGACGGGTGCTCCTTCTATAAGGAATTTATAAAGACATTTCTTCCTCTAACTATAAATTTTTACTGATATATTTTGTTTATATACTATGGGCACTAGTTAAGTAACTTAACTGATTACATGAATTTTTCAGATCTGGTGAACAAAGTTCCGAGTGCGTATTATAAAAAAGAAGGTGACTTTGTTGATCCCTATCTTTACGAGATTGTCCTCAAGGTAGTGGAACTTGAATTCAAGACCAAACTCCTGAATGTGACCCAATCAGGCTCCACACTTGAAGAACATTTACGTGCAATCGAAGAATACGTCAAAGAAGCAATGCAGAAAAAGATGGAATTCTATCATAAAAAAGAGATTGATATGTTAAAACTTGGATGCACACTACCTAATTCGACGATAATTTGTCTACACAAATCAACCAATAACAAATTCTATCCTTTCGTTGAAGCAGACAGAGATTAGCATGATAAAATACGCGAGGTTTTGACGGGTTCTCCTTCTATAAGGAAATTATAAAGATATTTCCTCCTCTAACTATAAATTTTCACTGATATAGTTTGTTTAAATATGGCCACTAATTAAATTACTTAACTGCTTACATGAATTTGTCAGATCTAATGAAAGTTCCGAGTGCGTATTATAAAAAAGAAGGCGACTTTGTTGATCCCTATCTTTACGATATTGTAGTGGAACTTGAAATCAAGAACAAACTCCTGAATATGGCCCAATCAGGCTACACACTTGAAGGACATTTACGTGCAACCGAAGAATGCGTCCAAACAGATGAGTTCTTTGCAAATCAAGAGCAAGTTCTTTCAGCAGACCCCATCTTTCATCAAGCGATAGAAATAACAAAACAGAATCTTCGTGTTTCGGTCAAATAATAAATCTATTCCAATTGACCAACTAAAAAGTGTACCCTGTGTTGGTCGTCCTGCAGCAGGAAAAGACTATGTCGGTAATAAACCAGACAACGTTGATAAAGCTGCATCTCACGCTTAAGCTACTGCTAAAATATGGCACTAAGCGAACATTAACTTTACCTTACAGTATTACACTCGAGGACTCAGCTTGCGGACATCGATACTCCGAATATCAGGGTTACTTTTGGTTACACTTTTGACATGATACTACTCGAGGGCTCAAAGGCAATGCCGATTATCAGAGCAATAATGTCGACACAAGATCATCCTATATTTATTGCTATAAATATTTATAAAGAGATGTCAAATAGCATTGCTCAATTATATGCTTCTCAAATTGTACCACCTAGTTCAAAAGCGAAGGCGGTATGTATCAACATTTCGAAATACGACAAACTCATTTCTAAGTTCTGAATTCGATTGGAATCTTCGATTCCGAGACTGTTGATAGAACCAGATGAACCTGACTCTGCAGATAAGTCGGTTTGGGACCCTATTATTGACTATTTTATCAATCCTCCGGTGGTCATACCAAACGGCAGACTTATGACAAAAAGGCAGTGTACCTTCTGGAAGCTACATTACCAAGCTCATTGATTCAGTTGTGAATTATGTCACTTCAATTTTTGGGCAGTTGAGAGTTTTTGGAAAATGGTATCATAAATATTTGCTTGGCGACGATTCTATCTTCGTCGTACCACAAGAAAGTGAAGTAGATATAAATGTAATCGATTCGGAATATGAGCGCATTGGATTTCGATTAAGCTTGGATAAGTCATTAGTTACTAGACTTTAGCGAAGCGACGTTCTTGGGACACAAATTCCATGGAATATCGATTGATAGAGACAACGAGCTAATCCATGAATAATTACTTCACGCAGAAAATCCAGTTGATAACGTGCATCATAGTTATTCACGTTTACAATCAATTTTTGTTGAAATGGTTTTAGAATTAACGATCTAATGACAGCATTCATTAACACACACGGGGAACAGGATAGAGATGAAAACTTTCGTCCAGTCGACACAATGAATGAAAACCTAAGAAAATATTTGATGGCAAACTAATATTTGTAAATTAAATATTATTGTTATATAGTTATCTGTCATGTAATTTTTCAGGTAAAACAAAAAAGATGTTGTCCCGACACTAAAAGCGATGCAGAAAATGATGGAATTCAATCATAACACAGAGATTGATATGTTAAAACTTGGTTGCACACTAACTAATTTGGCCAACATTTGTCTACACAAATCAGCTAATAACAAATTCTATCCTTTCGTTGGAGCAGACAAAGATTAGCATGTTGAAACACGCGAGGTTATGACGGGTGCTCCTTCTATAAGGAATTTTTGAAGACATTTCCTCCTCTAACTATAAATTTTCACTGACATATTTTGTTCATATAATATGGGCACTATTTAAATAACTTAACTGATTACATGAATTTTGCAGATCTAATGAAAAAAGTTCGGACTGCGTATTATAAAACAAGAAGGCGACTTTGTTATCCCTAGCTTTACGATATTATCCTCAATGTAGTGGAACTTGAATTCAAGACCAAACTCCTGAATGTGACCCAATCAGGCTACACACTTGAAGGACATTTACGTGCAACCGAAGAATACGTCCAAACGGATGAGTTCTTTGCAAATCAAGAGAACTTTCTTTCAGCAGATCTCATTTTTCATCAAGCGAGAAATAACATAACAGAACCTACGTGTTTCGTCAATGAAAAAACCTATTCCAATTGACCAACTAAAAAGTGTACCCTGTGTGGGTAGTACTGCAGCAGGAAAGGCTATGATAGTAAAAAACAAACAAAGTTGATAAAGCTGTATCTCACTCTTAAGATATTGCACTAGGCGCTAGGTGAACATTTACCTCACCTTACAGTATTACACTCGAGGACTCAGCTTGCGGACATCGAAACTCCGAAGATCAGGGTTACTTTTGGTTACACCTTTGACACGATACTACTCAAGGGCTCAAAGACAATGCCGATTATCAGAGCGATAATGCCGACACAAGATCATCCTATATTTATTGCTATAAATATTTATAAAGAGATGTCAAACAGCATTGCTCAATTATATGCTTCTCAAATTGTACCAACTAGTTCAAAAGCGAAGGCAGTATGCATCGACCTTTCGAATTAAGATAAACTCATTTCTGAGTTCTTAATTCGATTGGAATCTTCGATTCTGAGAAAACTGATTGAACCAGACGAACCTGACTCTGCAGATAAGTCGGTTTTGGACCCTATTATTGACTAATTTATCAAAAACTCCGGTCGTCCTACCAAACGCCACCAAACGGCAGATTTATGAAAATAAAAGGCAGTGTACCTTCTGGAATCTAAATTCCCAGCTCATTGATTCAGCTGTGAATTACGCCGCTTCAATTTATGTGCAGTTAAGAGTTTTCGAAAATGGTATCCTATATATGTGCTTGGCGACGATTCTATCTTCGTCGTACCACAAGAAACTGAAGTATATTCAAATGTATTTCATTCGGAATATGAGCTCTTTGGATTTCGATTAAGCTTGGATAAGTCATTAGTTACTGCAGACTTTAGCGAAGCGACGTTCTTTGAACACAAATTCCATGGAATATCGATTGATAGAGACGACGAGCTAATCCATGAATTATTACTTCACCCAGAAAATCCAGTTGGTAACGCGCATAGTTATTCACGTTTATAATCAGTCTTCGTTGACATGGGCGCTGCGAGTTTTAGAATTAACGATATAATGACAGCATTCATTAACAAACACGGGGAACAGGTTGGAGATGAAAGGTTTCGTCCAGTCAACACAATGAATGAAAACTTAAGAAAGTATTTGATGGCAAACTAACATTTGTAAATTAGATATTATTGTTATATATTTATCTCTCATGTAATTTGTCAGGTAAAACAATAAGGATCTTGTCCCGACACTAGAAGCGATGCAGAAAATGATGGAATTCAATCATAACACAGAGATTGATTTGTTAAAACTTGGTTGCACACTAACTAATTTGGAAAACATTTGTCTACACAAATCAGCTAATAACAAATTCTATCCTTTCGTTGGAGCAGACAAAGATTAGCATATTGAAACACGCGAGGTTATGACGGGTGCTCCTTCTATAAGGAATTTTTGAAGACATTTCCTCCTCTAACTATAAATTTTCACTGAAATATTTTGTTCATATAATATGGGCACTATTTAAATAACTTAACTGATTACATGAATTTTTCAGGTCTAATGAAGAAAGTTCCGACTGTGTATTATAAAAAAAGAAGGCGACTTTGTTATCTCTTTCTTTACGATATTATCCTCAATGTAGTGGAACTTGAATTCAAGACCAAACTCCTGAATGTGACCCAATCAGGCTACACACTTGAAGGACATTTACGTGCAATCGAAGAATGCGTCCAAACAGATGAGTTCATTGCAAATCAAGAGCACGTTCTCTCAGCAGATCTCATTTTTCATCAAGCGAGAGAAATAACAAAACAGAACCTACGTGTTTTGTCAATGAAAAAACCTATTCCAATTGACCAACTGAAAAGTGTACCCTGTGTGGGTAGTACTGCAGCAGGAAAAGGCTATGTTAGTAATAAACGAGACAAAGTTGATAAAGCTGTATCTCATTCTTAAGATACTGCACTAGGCGAACATTTACCTCACCTTACAGTATTACACTCGAGGACTCAGCTTGCGGACATCGAAACTCCGAAGATCAGGGTTACTTTTGATTACACCTTTGACACGATACTACTCGAGGGCCCAAAGACAATGCCGATTATCAGAGCAATAATGCCGACACAAGATCATCCTATATTTATTGCTATAAATATTTATAAAGAGATGTCAAATAGCATTGCTCAATTATATGCTTCTCAAATTGTACCACCTAGTTCAAAAGCGAAGGCGGTAGGCATCAACATTTCGATATACGATACACTCATCTCTAGGTTCTTAATTCGATTGAGATCTTCAATTCTGAGAAAGTTGATTGAACCAGACGAACCTGACTCTGCAGATAAGTCGGTTTGGGACCCTATTATTGACTAATTTATCAATACTCCGGTCGTCCTACCAAACGGCAGACTTATGAAAATAAAAGGCAGTGTACCTTCTGGAAGCTTAAATTCCCAGCTCATTGATTTAGCTGTGAATTATGTCGCTTCAATTTATGTGCAGTTAAGAGTTTTCGGAAATGGTATCCTATATATGTGCTTTGCGACGATTCTATCTTCATCGTACCACAAGAAACTGAAGTATATTTAAATGTATTCCATTCGGAAAATGAGCTCTTTGGATTTCGATTAAGCTTGGATAAGTCATTAGTTACTGCAGAATTTAGCGAAGCGACGTTCTTTGAACACAAATTCCATGGAATATCGATTGATAGAGACGACAAGCTAATACATGAATTATTACTTCAACCAGAAAATCCAGTTGATAACGTGCATCATAGTTATTCACGTTTATAATCAGTCTTCGTTGACAAGGGTGCTGCGAGCTTTAGAATTAACGATCTAATGACAGCATTCATTAACAAACACGGGGAACAGGTTGGAGATGAAAAGTTTCGTCCAGTCAACACAATGAATGAAAACTTAGGAAAGTATTTGATTGCAAACTAACATTTGTAAATTAGATATTATTGTTATGTATTTACGTGTCAAGTACTTTGTCAGGTATAACAATAAAGATGTTGTCCCGACACTAAAAGCCATGCAGAAAATGATGGAATTCTCTCATAACAAAGAGATTGATATGTTAAAACTTGGTTGCACACTAACTAATTTGGCAAACATTTGTCTACACAATTCAACTAATAACAAATTCTATCCTTTCGTTGAAGCAGACAAAGATTAGCATGATAAAATACGCGAGGTGCTTTTTCTATAAGGAAATTATAAAGACATTTCCTCCTCTAACTATAAAATTTCACTGATATGTTTTGCTTAAATATGGCACTAGTTAAATTACTTAACTGATTACATGAATTTTTCAGATCTAATGAAGAAAGTTGCGAGTGCTATTATAAAAAAGAAGGAGACTTTGTTGATCCCTATCTTTACGATATTATTCTCAATGTAGTGGAACTTGAATTCAAGACCAAACTACTGAATGTGACCCGATCAGGCTACACACATGAAGGGCCTTTACGTGCAATCGAAAAATGCGTCCAAGCAAATGAGTTCTCTGCAAATCAAGAGCACGTTCTTTCAGCAGATCCCATCTTTCATCAAGCGATAGAAATAACAAAACAGAATCTTCGTGTTTCTTCAATGAATAAACCTATTCCAATTGACCAACTCAAAAGTGTACCCTATGTGGGTAGTACTGCACCAGGAAAAGGCTACGTTGGTAATAAACGAGACAACGTTGATAAAGCTGTACTTCACGCTTAAGCTACTGCTAAAATATGGCACGAGAAACGAGACGAATATTAACCTCACCTTAGAGTATTACACTCGAGGACTCAGCTTGAGGACGTCGATACTCGGAAGATCAAGGTTACTTTTGATTACTCCTTTGACATGATACTACTCGAGGGCTCGAAGGCAATGCCGATTATCAGAGCAATAATGTCGACACAAGATCATCCTATATTTATTGCTATAAATATTTATAAAAAGATGTCAAACAGCATTGCTCAATTATATGCTTCTCAAATTGTACCAACTAGTTCAAAAGCGAAGGCAGTATGCATCGACCTTTCGAATTACGATAAACTCATTTCTGAGTTCTTAATTCGATTGGAATCTTCGATTCCGAGAATGTTGATAGAACCAGACGATCCTGACTCTGCAGATAAGTCGGTTTGGGACCCTATTATTGACTATTTTATCAAAACTCCGGTCGTCCTACCAAACGGCATATTTATGAAAAAAGGCAGTCTACCTTCTGGAAGCTATTTTACCCAGTTCATTGATTCAGCTGTCAATTATGCCACTTCAAATTATGTGCAGCTAAGAGTTTTTGGAAAATCGTATCCTATATATGTGCTTGGCGAAGATTCTATCTTCCGTGTACCACAAGAAACTGAAGTGGATTTAATTGTAATCGATTATAAAAAAGAAGGCGACTTTGTTGATCTTTACGATATTATCCTCAATGTAGTGGAACTTGAATTCAAGACCAAACTCATGAATGTGATCCGATCAGGCTACACACTTGAGGTCATTTATGTGCAATCGAAGAATGGTCCAAACAGATGAGATCTTTGCAAATCAAGAGCAAGTTCTTTCAGCAGATCCCATCTTTCATCAGGCGATAGAAATAACAAAACAGAATCTTCGTGTTTCATCAATGAATAAACCTATTGCAATTGACCAACTCAAAAGTGTACCCAAGGTTGGTAGTATGGCAGCAGGAAAAAACTATGTTGGTAATAAACGAGACAACAATGATAAAGCTGTTTCACGCTTAAGCAACAGCTTAAATATGGCACGAGAGACGAGGCGAATATTAACCTCACCTTACAGTATTACACTCAAGGACTCGGCTTGCGGACGTCGAAACTCCGAAGATTAGGGTTACTTTTGGTTACCCCTTTGACATGATACTACTCGAGGGCTCAAAGGCAATGCCGATTATCAGAGCGATAATGTCGACACAAGATCATCCTATATTTATTGCTACAAATTGTACCACCTAGTTCAAAAGCGAAGGCGGTATGCATCGACCCTTCGAAATACGATAAACTCATTTCTGAGTTCTTAATTCGATTGGGATTTTCGATTCTGAGAATGTTATTGAACCAGACGAACCTGACTGTGGAGATGAGTCGGTTTGGAACCTTAATACTGACTATTTTATCAAAAATCCGGTCGTCCTAACGAGCGGCAGATTTATGAAAATTAAAGGCAGTGTACCTTCTGGAAGCATCAACACCCAGCTTATTGATTCAGCTGTGAATTATGTCACTTCAATTTATGTGCAGTTAAAAGTTTTTAGATAATGGTATCCTATATATGTGCTTGGCGACGATTCTATCCTCCGCGTACCACAAGAAACTGAAGTAGATTTAAATGTAATCGATTATAAAAAAAGAAGGCAGCATTAATGCTCCCTATCTTTACGATATTATCCTCAATGTAGTGGAACTTGAATTCAAGACCAAACTCCTGAAAGTGACCGATCAGGCTACAAACTTGAAGGACAATTACGTGCAATCGAAGAATGCGCCCAAACAGATGAGTTCTTTGCAAATCAAGAGCACGTTCTTTCAGCATATCTCATTTTTCATCAAGCGAGAGAAATAACAAAACAAAATCTTCTTGTTTCGTCAATGAATAAACCTATTCCACTTGACCAAGTTAAAAGTGTACCCTAATGTGGGTAGTACTGCAGCAGGAAAAAGCTATGCTGGTAATAAACGAGACAACGTTGATAAAGCTGTATCTCACGCTTAAGCTACTGCTAAAATATGGCACGAGAAAAGAGGCGAATATTAACCTCACCTCACAGTATTACACTCGAGGACTCAGCTTGCGGACGTCGAAACTCCGAAGATCAGGTTTACTTTTGGTTACCCCCTTGACATGATACTATTCGAGGGCTCGAAGGCAATGCCGATTATCAGAGCGATAATGTCGACACAAGATCATCCTATATTTACTGCTATAAATATTTATAAAGAGATGTCAAACGATTGCCTATTTATATGCTTCTCAAACTGTACCACCTAGTTCAAAAGCGAAGGCGGTATGCATCGACCTTTCGAAATACGATAAACTCATTTCTGAGTTCTTAATTCGATCGGGATCTTGGATTCTGAGAATGTTGATAGAACCAGACGAACCTGACTCTGCGGATAAGTCCGTTTGGGACCCTTTTATTGACTACCGACGTCGAAGCTCCGAAGATCAGGGTTACTATTGTTACCCCTTTGACATGATATTACTCGAGGGCTCGAAGGCAATGCCGATTATCAGAGCGATAATGTCGACACAAGAACATCCTATATTTATCGCTATAAATATTTATAAAGAGATGTCAAATAGCATTGCTCAATTATATGCTTCTCAAATTGTACCACCTAGTGCAAAAGCGAAGGCGGTATGTATCAACATTTCGAAATACGACATTTCTGAGTTCTGAATTCGATTGGAATCTTCGATTCCGAGACTGTTGATAGAACCAGACGAACCTGACTCTGGGGATAAGTATGTTTGGGACCCTATTATTGACTATTTTATCAATACTCCGGTGGTCCTACCAAACGGCAGATTTATGAAAATAAAAGGCAGTGTACCTTCTGGAAGCTACATTACCCAGCTCATTGATTCAGCTGTGAATTATTGCACTTCAATATATGTGCAGTTAAGAGTTTTTGGAAAATGGTATCCCATATATGTGCTTGGCGACGATTCTATCTTCTTCATACCACGAGAAACTGAAAGAGATTTAAATGTAATCCATTCTAAAAAAAAGGCGATTTTGCTGATCCCTATCTTTACGATATTATCCTCAACGTAGTGGAACTTGAATTCAAGGCCAAACCCCTGAATGTGGCCCGATCAGTCCACAAACTTCAAGGAGATTTACGTGCAATCGAAGAATGCGTCCAAACAGATGAGTTCTTTGCAAATCAAGAGCAGGTTCTTTCAGCAGATCACATCTTTCATCAGGCGATAGAAATAACAAAACAGAATCTTCGTGTTACGTCAATGAACAAACCTGTTCCATTTGACAAACTCAAAAGTGTACCCTATGTGGGTAGTACTGCAGCAGGAAAAAGCTACGTTGGTAATAAATGAGACAACGTTGATAAAGCTGTACTTAACGCTTAAGCTACTGCTAAAACATGGCACGAGAAACGAGACGAATATTAACCTCACCTTAGAGTATTACACTCGAGGACTCAGCTTGAGGACGTCGAAATTCGGAAGATCAAGGTTACTTTTGATTACTCCTTTGACATGATAATACTCGAGGGCTCGAAGGCAATGCCGATTATCAGAGCAATAATGTCGACACAAGATCATCCTATATTTATTGCTATAAATATTTATAAAAAGATGTCAAACAGCATTGCTCAATTATATGCTTCCCAAATTGTACCAACTAGTTCAAAAGCGAAGGCAGTATGCATCAACCTTTCGAATTACGATGAACTCATTTCTGAGTTCTTAATTCGATTGGAATCTTCGATTCTGATAATGTTGATAGAACCAGACGAACCTGACTCTGCGGATAAGTCCGTTTGGGACCCTATTATTGACTACCGACGTCCAAGCTCTGAAGATCAGGGTTACTATTGTTACCCCTTTGACATGATATTACTCGAGGGCTCGAAGGCAATGCCGGTTATCAGAGCGATATTTTCGACACAAGATCATCCTATATTATTGCTAAAAATATTTATAAAGAGATGTCAAACACCATTGCTCAATTATATCCTTCTCAAATTGTACCACCTAGTTCAAACGCGAAGGCAGTATGCATCGACCTTTCGAAATACGATAAAATGATTTCTGAGTTCTTAATTCGATTGGGATCTTTGATTCTGAGAATGTTGATTGAACTATATGAACCTGACTCTGCAGATAAGTCGGTTTGGGACCCTATTAATGACTATTTTATCAGTACTCCGGTCGTCCTACCAAACGGCAGATTTATGAAAATAAAAGGCAGTGTACATTCTGGAAGCTACATTACCCAGCTCATTGATTCAGTTGTGAAATATGTCACTTCAATTTATGTGCAGTTAGAGTTTTGGAAAACGGTATCCCATATATGTGCTTGGCGACGATTCTATCTTCTTCGTACCACGAGAAACTGAAAGAGATTTAAATGTAATCCATTCTAAAAAAGAAGGCGATTTTGCTGATCCCTATCTTTACGATATTATCCTCAACGTAGTGGAACTTGAATTCAAGACCAAACCCCTGAAAGTGACCCGATCAGTCCACACACTTCAAAGAGATTTACGTGCAATCGAAGAATGCGTCCAAACAGATGAGTTCTTTGCAAATCAAGAGCAGGTTCTTTCAGCAGATCCCATCTTTCATCAGGCGATAGAAATAACAAAACAGAACCTACGTGTTTCGTCAATGAAAAAAACCTATTCCAATTGACCAACTAAAAAGTGTACCCTGTGTGGGTAGGATTGCAGCATGAAAAGGCTATGTTAGTAATAAACGAGACAACGTTGATAAAGCTGTATCTCAATCTTAAGATACTGCACTAGGCGCTAGGCGAACATTTACCTCACCTTACAGTATTACACTCGAGGACTCAACTTGCGGACATCGAAACTCCGAATATCAGGGTTACTTTTGGTTACACCTTTGACACGATACTACTCGAGCGCTCAAAGACAGTGCCGATTATCAGAGTGATAATGCCGACACAAGATCATTCTGTATTTATTGCTATAAATATTTATAAAGAGATGTCAAATAGCATTGCTCAATTATATGCTTCCCAAATTGTACCAACTAGTTCAAAAGCGAAGGCAGTATGCATCGACCTTTCGAATTACGATAAACTCATTTCTGAGTTCTTAATTCGATTGGAATCTTCGATTCCGAGAATGTTGATAGAACCAGACGAACCTGACTCTGCAGATAAGTCGGTTTGGGACCCTATTATTGACTATTTTATCAATACTCCGGTCGTCCTACCAAACGGCACCAAACGGCAGACTTATGAAAATAAAAGGCAGTGTACCTTCTGGAAGCTAAATTCCCAGCTCATTGATTCAGCTGTGAATTATGTCGCTTCAATTTAAGTGCAGTTAAGAGTTTTCGAAAATGGTATCCTATATATGTGCTTGGCGACGATTCTATCTTCGTCGTACCACAAGAAACTGAAGTATATTTAAATGTATTCCATTCGGAAAATGAGCTCTTTGGATTTCGATTAAGCTTGGATAAGTCATTAGTTACTGCAGACTTTAGCGAAGCGACGTTCTTTGAACACAAATTCCAGGGAATATCGATTGATAGAGACGACGAGCTAATCCATGAATTATTACTTCACCCAGAAAATCCAGTTGATAACGTGCATCATAGTTATTCACGTTTATAATCAGTGTTCGTTGACAAGGGTGCTGCGAGTTTTAGAATTAACGATCTAATGACAGCATTCATTAACAAACACGGGGAACAGGTTGGAAATGAAAAGTTTCGTCCAGTCAACAATGAATGAAAACTTAGGAAAGTATTTGATTGCAAACTAACATTTGTAAATTAGATATTATTGTTATGTATTTACTTGTCAAGTAATTTGTCAGGTATAACAATAAGGATGTTGTCCCGACACTAGAAGCCATGCAGAAAATGATGGAATTCTCGCATAACAAAGAGATTGATATGTTAAAACTTGGTTGCACACTAACTAATTTGGCAAACATTTCTCTACACAATTCAACTAATAACAAATTCTATCCTTTCGTTGAAGCAGACAAAGATTAGCATGATAAAATACGCGAGGTGCTTTTTCTATAAGGAAATTATAAAGACATTTCCTCCTGTAACTATAAAATTTACCTGATATGTTTTTTTTAAATATGGCACCAGTTAAATTACTTAAATGATTACATGAATTTTGCAGATCTAATGAAGAAAGTTGCGAGTGCTATTATAAAAAAGAAGGAGACTTTGTTGATCCCTATCTTTACGATATTATTCTCAATGTAGTGGAACTTGAATTCAAGACCAAACTACTGAATGTGACCCGATCAGGCTACACACATGAAGGGCCTTTACGTGCAATCAAAAAATGCGTCCAAGCAAATGAGTTCTCTGCAAATCAAGAGCACGTTATTTCAGCAGATCCCATCTTTCATCAAGCGATAGAAATAACAAAACAGAATCTTCGTGTTTCATCAATGAATAAACCTATTCCAATTGACCAACTCAAAAGTGTACCCTATGTGGGTAGTACTGCACCAGGAAAAAGCTACGTTGGTAATAAACGAGACAACGTTGATAAAGCTGTACTTAACGCTTAAGCTACTGCTAAAACATGGTACGAGAAACGAGACGAATATTAACCTCACCTTAGAGTATTACACTCGAGGACTCAGCTTGAGGACGTCGAAATTCGGAAGATCAAGGTTACTTTTGATTACTCCTTTGACATGATACTACTCGAGGGCTCAAAGGCAATGCCGATTATCAGAGCAATATTGTCGACACAAGATCATCCTATATTTATTGCTATAAATGTTTATAAAAAGATGTCAACAGCATTGCTCAATTATATGCTTCCCAAATTGTACCAACTAGTTCAAAAGCGAAGGCAGTATGCATCGACCTTTCGAATTACGATAAACTCATTTCTGAGTTCTTAATTCGATTGGAATCTTCGATTCCGAGAATGTTGATAGAACCAGACGAACTTGACTCTGCAGATAAGTCGGTTTGGGACCCTATTATTGACTATTTTATCAATACTCCGGTCGTCCTACCAAACGGCATATTTATGAAAATAAAAGGCAGTCTACCTTCTGGAAGCTATTTTACCCAGTTCATTGATTCAGCTGTGAATTATGCCACTTCAAATTATGTGCAGTTAACAGTTTTTGGAAAATCGTATCCTATATATGTGCTTGGCGAAGACTCCATCTTCCGCGTACCACAAGAAACTGAAGTGGATTTAATTGTAATCAATTATAAAAAACAAGGCGACTTTGTTGATCTTTAGGATATTATCCTCAATGTAGTGGAACTTGAATTCAAGACCAAACTCCTGAATGTGATCCAATCAGACTACACACTTGCAGTCATTTATGTGCAATCGAAGAATAGTCCAAACAGATGAGATCTTTGCAAATCAAGAGCAAGTTCTTTCAGCAGATCCCATCTTTCATCAGGCGATAGAAATAACAAAACAGAATCTTCGTGTTTCATCAATGAATAAACCTATTCCAATTGATCAACTCAAAAGTGTACCCAATGTTGGTAGTACTGCAGCGGGAAAAAACTATCTTGGTAATAAACGAATAAACGAGACAACAATGATAAAGCTGTTTGATGCTTAAGCTACTGCTTAAATATGGCACGAGAAACGAGGCGAATATTAACCTCACCTTACAGTATTACACTCAAGGACTCGGCTTGCGGACGTCGAAACTCCGAAGATCAGGGTTACTTTTGGTTACCCCTTTGACATGATACTACTCGAGGGCTCTAAGGCAATGCCGATTATCAGAGCAATAATGTCGACACAAGATCATCCTATATTTATTGCTATAAATATTTATAAAAAGATGTCAAACAGCATTGCTCAATTATATGCTTCCCAAATTGTACCAACTAGTTCAAAAGCGAAGGCAGTATGCATCGACCTTTCGAATTACGATAAACTCATTTCTGAGTTCTTAATTCGATTGGAATCTTCGATTCCGAGAATGTTGATAGAACCAGACGAACCTGACTCTGCAGATAAATCGGTTTGGGACCCTATTATTGACTATTTTATCAATACTCCGGTCGTCCTACGAAAACGGCATATTTATGAAAATAAAAGGCAGTCTACCTTCTGGAAGCTATTTTACCCAGTTCATTGATTCAGCTGTGAATTATGCCACTTCAAATTATGTGCAGTTAAGAGTTTTTGGAAAATCGTATCCTATATATGTGCTGGGCGAAGATTCCATCTTCCGCGTACCACAAGAAACTGAAGTGGATTTAATTGTAATCGATTATAAAAAACAAGGCGACTTTGTTGATCTTTAGGATATTATCCTCAATGTAGTGGAACTTGAAGTCAAGACCAAACTCCTGAATGTGATCCGATCAGGCTACACACTTGCAGTCATTTATGTGCAATCGAAGAATGGTCCAAACAGACGAGATCTTTGCAAATCAAGAGCAAGTTCTTTCAGCAGATCCCATCTTTCATCAGGCGATAGAAATAACAAAACAGAATCTTCGTGTTTCATCAATGAATAAACCTATTCCAATTGACCAACTCAAAAGTGTACCCTATGTGGGTAGTACTGCACAAGGAAAAAGCTACGTTGGTAATAAACGAGACAACGTTGATAAAGCTGTACTTAACGCTTAAGCTACTGCTAAAACATGGCACGAGAAACGAGACGAATATTAACCTCACCTTAGAGTATTACACTCGAGGACTCAGCTTGAGGACGTCGAAATTCGGAAGATCAAGGTTACTTTTGATTACTCCTTTGACATGATACTACTCGAGGGCTCAAAGGCAATGCCGATTATCAGAGCAATATTGTCGACACAAGATCATCCTATATTTATTGCTATAAATATTTATAAAGAGATGTCAAATAGCATTGCTCAATTATATGCTTCTCAAATTGTACCACCTAGTTCAAAAGCGAAGGCGGTAGGCATCAACATTTCGATATACGATACACTCATCTCTAGGTTCTTAATTCGATTGAGATCTTCAATTCTGAGAAAGTTGATTGAACCAGACGAACCTGACTCTGCAGATAAGTCGGTTTGGGACCCTATTATTGACTATTTTAGCAATACTCCGGTCGTCCTACCAAACGGCATATTTATGAAAATAAAAGGCAGTCTACCTTCTGGAAGCTATTTTACCGAGTTCATTGATTCAGCTGTGAATTATGCCACTTCAAATTATGTGCAGTTAAGAGTTTTTGGAAAATCGTATCCTATATATGTGCTTGGCGAAGATTCCATCTTCCGCGTACCACAAGAAACTGAAGTGGATTTAATTGTAATGGATTATAAAAAACAAGGCGACTTTGTTGATCTTTAGAATATTATCCTCAATGTAGTGGAACTTGAATTCAAGACCAAACTCCTGAATGTGATCCGATCAGGCTACACACTTGCAGTCATTTATGTGCAATCGAAGAATGGTCCAAACAGATGAGATCTTTGCAAATCAAGAGCAAGTTCTTTCAGCAGATCCCATCTTTCATCAGGCGATAGAAATAACAAAACAGAATCTTCGTGTTTCATCAATGAATAAACCTATTCCAATTGACCAACTCAAAAGTGTACCCAATGTTGGTAGTACTGCAGCGGGAAAAAACTATCTTGGTAATAAACGAGAAAACAATGATAAAGCTGTTTCATGCTTAAGCTACTGCTTAAATATGGCACGAGAAACGAGGCCAATATTAACCTCACCTTACAGTATTAAACTCAAGGACTCGGCTTGCGGACGTCGAAACTCCGAAGATCAGGGTTACTTTTGGTTACCCCTTTGACATGATACTACTCGAGGGCTCAAAGGCAATGCCGATTATCAGAGCGATAATGTCGACACAAGATCATCCTATATTTATTGCTTCAAATTGTACCACCTAGTTCAAAAGCGAAGGCGGTATGCATCGACCCTTCGAAATACGATAAACTCATTTCTGAGTTCTTAATTCGATTGGGATTTTCGATTCTGAGAATGTTATTGAACCAGACGAACCTGACTGTGAAGATGAGTCGGTTTGGAACCTTAATACTGACTATTTTATCAAAAACCCGGTCGTCCTACCAAGCGGCAGATTTATGAAAATTAAAGGCAGTGTACCTTCTGGAAGCATCAACACCCAGCTTATTGATTCAGCTGTGAATTATGTCACTTCAATTTATGTGCAGTTAAAAGTTTTTAGATAATGGTATCCTTTATATGCGCTTGGCGACAATTCTATCTTCCGCGTACCACAAGAAACTGAAGTAGATTTAAATGTAATCGATTATAAAAAAGAAGGCAACTTTAATGCTCCCTATCTTTACGATATTATCCTCAATGTAGAGGAACTTGAATTCAAGACCAAACTCCTGAAAATGACCGATCAGGCTACAAACTTGAGGGACATTTACGTGCAATCGAAGAATGCGTCCAAACAGATGAGTTCTTTGCAAATCAAGAGCACGTTTTTCAGCATATCTCATTTTTCATCAAGCGAGAGAAATAACAAAACAGAATCTTCTTGTTTCGTCAATGAATAAACCTATTCAACTTGACCAAGTTAAAAGTGTACCCTAATGTGGGTAGTACTGCAGCAGGAGAAAGCTATGTTGGTAATAAACGAGACAACGTTGATAAAGCTGTATCTCACGCTTAAGCTACTGCTAAAATATGGCACGAGAAACGAGGCGAATATTAACCTCACCTCACAGTATTACACTCGAGGACTCAGCTTGCGAACGTCGAAACTCCGAAGATCAGGTTTAGTTTTGGTTACCCCCTTGACATGATACTATTCGAGGGCTCGAAGGCAATGCCTATTATCAGAGCGATAATGTCGACACAAGATCATCCTATATTTATTGCTATAAATATTGTTAAAGAATGTCAAACGATTGCTTTTTTATATGCTTCTCAAATTGTACCACCTAGTTCAAAAGCGAAGGCGGTATGCATCGACCTTTCGAAATACGATAAACTCATTTCTGAGTTCTTAATTCAATCGGGATCTTCGATTCTGAGAATGTTGATAGAACCAGACGAACCTGACTCTGCGGATAAGTCGGTTTGGGACCCTATTATTGACTACCGACGTCGAAGCTCTGAAGATCAGGGTTACTATTGTTACCCCTTTGACATGATATTACTCGTGGGCTCGAAGGCGAAGGCAATGCCGATTATCAGAGCGAATCAGAGCGATAAAGTCGACACAAGAACATCCTATATTTATCGCTATAAATATTTATAAGAGATGTCAAATAGCATTGCTCAATTATATGCTTCTCAAATTGTACCACTTAGTTCAAAAGCGAAGATGATATGCATCGACCTTTCCAAATACGATAAACTCATTCCTGAGATCTTAATTCGATCGGGATCTTGGATTCTGAGAATGTTGATAGAACCAGACGAACCTGACTCTGCGGATAAGTCGGTTTGGGACCCTATTAATGACTTATTTATCAATACTCCGGTCGTCCTACCAAACGGCACCAAACGGCAGACTTATGAAAATAAAAGGCAGTGTACCTTCTGGAAGCTAAATTCCCAGCTCATTGATTCAGCTGTGAATTATGTCGCTTCAATGTAAGTGCAGTTAAGAGTTTTCGAAAATGGTATCCTATATATGTGCTTGGCGACGATTCTATCTTCTTCGTACCACGAGAAACTGAAAAAGATTTAAATGTATTCCATTCTAAAAAAAGAAGGCGAATTTGCTGATCCCTATGTTTACGACATTATCCTCAACGTAGTGGAACTTGAATTCAAGACCAAACCCCTGAATAAGACCCGATCAGTCCACACACTTCAAGGAGATTTACGTGCAATCGAAGAATGCGTCCAAACAGATGAGTTCTTTGCAAATCAAGAGCAGGTACTTTCAGCAGATCCCATCTTTCATCAGGCGATAGAAATAACAAAACAGAATCTTCGTGTTACGTCAATGAACAAACCTGTTCCATTTGACAAAAGTGTACCCTATGTCAAAAGTGTACCCTATGTGGGTAGTACTGCAGCAGGAAAAAGCTATGTTGGTAATAAACGAGACATCGTTGATAAAACTGTATTTCACGCTTAAGCTACTGCTAAAATGTGGCACGAGAAACGAGGCGCATATTAACCTCACCTTACAGTATTACACTCGAGGACTCAGCTTGCGGACGTCGAAACTCCGAAGATCAGGGTTACCCCTTTCACATGATACTACTTGAGGGCGTGAAAGCAATGCCGACTATCAGAGCGATATTGTCGACACAAGATCATCCTATATTTATTGCTATAAATATTTATAAAGATGTCAAACAGCATTGCTCAATTATATTTTATCAAAAACCCGGTGACTATCATAAACCCGGTGACTATCATAAACCCGGTGACTTATCATAAACTGACTATTTTATCAAAAACCCGGTCGTCCTACCAAGCGGCAAATTTATGAAAATAAAAGGCAGTGCACCTTCTGAAAGCTAAATTCCCAGCTCATTGATTCAGCTGTGAATTATGTCGCTTCAATTTAAGTGCAGTTAAGAGTTTTCGAAAATGGCATCCTATATATGTGCTTGGCGACGATTCTATCTTCTTCGTACCACGAGAAACTGAAAAAGATTTAAATGTATTCCATTCTAAAAAAGAAGGCGAATTTGCTGATCCCTATGTTTACGACATTATCCTCAACGTAGTGGAACTTGAATTCAAGGCCAAACCCCTGAATAAGACCCGATCAGTCCACACACTTCAAGGAGATTTACGTGCAATCGAAGAATGCGTCCAAACAGATGAGTTCTTTGCAAATCAAGAGCAGGTACTTTCAGCAGATCCCATCTTTCATCAGGCGATAGAAATAACAAAACAGAATCTTCGTGTTACGTCAATGAACAAACCTGTTCCATTTGACAAAAGTGTACCCTATGTCAAAAGTGTACCCTATGTGGGTAGTACTGCAGCAGGAAAAAGCTATGTTGGTAATAAACGAGACATCGTTGATAAAACTGTATTTCACGCTTAAGCTACTGCTAAAATATGGCACGAGAAACGAGGCGAATATTAATCTCACCTTACAGTATTACACTCGAGGACTCAGTTTACGGACGTCGGAGATCAGGGTTAATTTTGGTTACCCCCTTGACATGATACTACTCAAGGGCTCGAAGGCAATGCTGGTTATCAGAGCGATATTGTCGACACAAGATCATCCTATATTATTGCTAAAAATATTTATAAAGAGATGTCAAATAGCATTGCTCATTTATATGCTTCTCAAATTGTACCACCTAGTTCAAAAGCAAAGCCGGTATGCATCGACCTTTCGAAATACGATAAACTAATTTCTGAGTTCTTAATTCGATTGGGATCTTCGATTCTGAGAATGTTGATAGAACCAAACAAAACAGACTCTGCAGATAAGTCGGTTTGGGACCCTAATATTGACTTAATTATCAATACTCCGGTCGTCCTACCAAACGGCAAATTTATGAAAATAAGAGGCAGTGTACCTTCTGGAAGCATCAACACCCAGCTTATTGATTCAGCTGTGAATTATGTCACTTCAATTTATGTGCAGTTAAAAGTTTTTAGATAATGGTATCCTTTATATGCGCTTGGCGACAATTCTATCTTCCGCGTACCACAAGAAACTGAAGTAGATTTAAATGTAATCGATTATAAAAAAGAAGGCAACTTTAATGCTCCCTATCTTTACGATATTATCCTCAATGTAGAGGAACTCGAATTCAAGACCAAACTCCTGAAAGTGACCGATCAGGCTACAAACTTGAGGGACATTTACGTGCAATCGAAGAATGCGTCCAAACAGATGAGTTCTTTGCAAATCAAGAGCACGTTTTTTCAGCATATCCCATTTTTCATCAAGCGAGAGAAATAACAAAACAGAATCTTCTTGTTTCGTCAATGAATAAAACTATTCAACTTGACCAAGTTAAAAGTGTACCCGAATGCGGGTAGTACTGCAGCAGGAGAAAGCTATGTTGGTAATAAACGAGACAACGTTGATAAAGCTGTATCTCACGCTTAAGCTACTGCTAAAATATGGCACGAGAAACAAGGCGAATATTAACTCACCTCACAGTATTACACTCGAAGACTCAGCTTGCGAACGTCGAAACTCCGAAGATCAGGTTTAGCTTTGGTTACCCCCTTGACATGATACTATTAGAGGGCTCGAAGGCAATGCCTATTATCAGAGCGATAATGTCGACACAAGATCATCCTATATTTATTGCTATAAATATTGTTAAAGAGATGTCAAACGATTGCTTTTTTATATGCTTCTCAAATTGTACCACCTAGTTCAAAAGCGAAGGCGGTATGCATCGACCTTTCGAAATACGATAAACTCATTTCTGAGTTCTTAATTCAATCGGGATCTTCGATTCTGAGAATGTTGATAGAACCAGACGAACCTGACTCTGCGGATAAGTCGGTTTGGGACCCTATTATTGACTACCGACGTCGAAGCTCTGAAGATCAGGGTTACTATTGTTACCCCTTTGACATGATATTACTCGTGGGCTCGAAGGCGAAGGCAATGCCGATTATCAGAGCGAATCAGAGCGATAAAGTCGACACAAGAACATCCTATATTTATCGCTATAAATATTTATAAGAGATGTCAAATAGCATTGCTCATTTATATGCTTCTCAAATTGTACCACCTAGTTCAAAAGCGAAGGCGGTATGCATCGACCTTTCCAAACACGATAAACTCATTCCTGAGATCTTAATTCGATCGGGATCTTGGATTCTGAGAATGTTGATAGAACCAGACGAACCTGACTCTGCGGATAAGTCGGTTTGGGACCCTATTAATGACTTATTTATCAATACTCCGGTCGTCCTACCAAACGGCACCAAACGGCAGACTTATGAAAATAAAAGGCAGTGTACCTTCTGAAAGCTAAATTCCCAGCTCATTGATTCAGCTGTGAATTATGTCGCTTCAATTTAAGTGCAGTTAAGAGTTTTCGAAAATGGCATCCTATATATGTGCTTGGCGACGATTCTATCTTCTTCGTACCACGAGAAACTGAAAAAGATTTAAATGTATTCCATTCTAAAAAAGAAGGCGAATTTGCTGATCCCTATGTTTACGACATTATCCTCAACGTAGTGGAACTTGAATTCAAGGCCAAACCCCTGAATAAGACCCGATCAGTCCACACACTTCAAGGAGATTTACGTGCAATCGAAGAATGCGTCCAAACAGATGAGTTCTTTGCAAATCAAGAGCAGGTACTTTCAGCAGATCCCATCTTTCATCAGGCGATAGAAATAACAAAACAGAATCTTCGTGTTACGTCAATGAACAAACCTGTTCCATTTGACAAAAGTGTACCCTATGTCAAAAGTGTACCCTATGTGGGTAGTACTGCAGCAGGAAAAAGCTATGTTGGTAATAAACGAGACATCGTTGATAAAACTGTATTTCACGCTTAAGCTACTGCTAAAATGTGGCACGAGAAACGAGGCGAATATTAACCTCACCTTACAGTATTACACTCGAGGACTCAGCTTGCGGACGTCGAAACTCCGAAGATCAAGGTTACTTTTGGTTACCCCTTTCACATGATACTACTTGAGGGCGTGAAGGCAATGCCGACTATCAGAGCGATATTGTCGACACAAGATCATCCTATATTTATTGCTATAAATATTTATAAAGATGTCAAACAGCATTGCTCAATTATATCCTTCTCAAATTGTACCACCTAGTTCAAAAGCGAAGGCGGTATGCATCGACCTTTCGAAATACGATAAAATGAATTCTGAGTTCTTAATTCGATTGGGATCTTTGATTCTGAGAATGTTGATTGAACTATATGAACCTGACTCTGCAGATAAGTCGGTCTGGGACCCTATTATTGACTAATTTATCAATATTCCGGTCGTCCTACCAAATAACAGATTTATGAAATTAAAAGGCAGTGTACCTTCTGGAAGCTACATTACACAGCTCATTGATTCAGCTGTGAATTATGTCACTTTAATTTATGTGCAGTTGAGAGTTTTTTGGAAAATGGTATCTTATATATGTGCTTGGCGAAAATTCTATCTTCGTCGTACCAAAAGAAACTGAGTAGATTTAAATGTAATCCATTCGGAATATGAGCGCATTAGATTTCGATTAAGCTTTGATAAAACATTAGTTACTAGACTTTAGCAAAGCGACGTTCTTGGGACACAAATACCTTGTCACATCGATTGACAGAGACGACGAGCTAATCTATGAATTATTACTTCACCCAAAAAATCCGGTTAATAACGTGCATCATAGTTATTTACGTTTAAAATCAATTTCTGTTGAAATGGTTTTAGAATTAACGATCTAATGACAGAATTCAATAACACACACGGGGAACAGGTTAGAGATGAAAACTTTCGTCCAGTCGACACAATGAATGAAAACTTAGGAAAGTATTTGATGGCAAACTAACATTTGTAAATTAGATATTATTGTTATATATTTATCTGTCATGTAATTTGTCAGGTAAAACAATAAGGATGTTGACCGACAAAAGAAGCGATGCAGGAAATGACAGAATTCTATCAGAACAAAGAGATTAATATGTTAAAACTTGGTTGCACACTAACTAATTTGGCAAACATTTGTCTACACAAATCAGCTAATAACAAATTCTATCCTTTCGATGAGGCAAACAAAGATAAGCATGATAAAATACGCGAGTTTATGACGGGCGCTCCTTCTATAAGGAAATTATAAAGACATTTCCTCCTCTAACTACAAACTTTCACTGATATATTTTGATTATATAATATGGGCACTAGTTAAATTACTTAACTGATTACACGAATTTTTCAGATCTAATGAAGAAAGTTCCGATTGCGTATTTAAGAAAGAAGAAGACTTTGTTGATCCCTATCTTTACGAAATTATCCTCAATGTAGTGGAACTTGAATTCAAGACCAAACTCCTGAATGTGACCCGATAAGGCTCCACACTTGAAGGACAATTACGTGCAACCGAAGAATACGTCGAAGAAGCAATGCAGAAAATGATGGAATTCTATCATAACAAAGAAATTAATATGTTAAAACTTGGTTGCACAATACCCAATTCGGCAAACATTTGTCTACGAAATCAACTAATAACCAATTCTATCCTTTCGTTGAAGCAGATAAAGATTAGCATGGTAAAATACGCGAAGTTATGACGGGTGCTCCTTCTATAAAGAAATTATAAAGAGATTTCCTCCTCTAACTGTAAGTTTTCACTGATACATTCTGTTCAAAAATGGGTAATAGTTAAATTACTTAACTGATTACACGAATTTTTCAGATCTAATAAAGAAAGTTCCGAGTGCGTATTATAAAAAGGAGGCGATTTTGCTGATCCCGATCTTTACGATATTATCCTCAATGTAGTGGAACTTGAACTCAAAGCCAAACTCCTGATTGTGACCCGATCAGGCTACACACTTGAATGCGTCCAAACAGATGAGTTCTTTGCAAATCAAGAGCACGTTCTTTCAGCAGATCCCATCTTTCATCAAGCGATAGAAATAACAAAACAGAGTCTTCATGTTTCATCAATGAATAAACCTATTCCAAGTTACCAACTCAAAAGTTTACCCTATGTGGGTAGTACTGCAGCAGGAAAAGGCCACGTTGGTATTAAACGAGACAACGTTGATAACGCTGTATCTCACGCCTAAGCTAATGCTAAAATATGGCACGAGAAACGAGGCGAATATTAATCTCACCTTACAGTATTACACTCGAGGACTCAGTTTACGGACGTCGGAGATCAGGGTTAATTTTGGTTACCCCCTTGACATGATACTACTCAAGGGCTCGAAGGCAATGCTGGTTATCAGAGCGATATTGTCGACACAAGATCATCCTATATTATTGCTAAAAATATTTATAAAGAGATGTCAAATAACATTGCTCATTTATATGCTTCTCAAATTGTACCACCTAGTTCAAAAGCAAAGCCGGTATGCATCGACCTTTCGAAATACGATAAACTAATTTCTGAGTTCTTAATTCGATTGGGATCTTCGATTCTGAGAATGTTGATAGAACCAAACAAAACAGACTCTGCAGATAAGTCGGTTTGGGACCCTAATATTGACTTAATTATCAATACTCCGGTCGTCCTACCAAACGGCAAATTTATGAAAATAAGAGGCAGTGTACCTTCGGGAAGCTACATTACCCAGCTCATTGATTCAGCTGTGAATTATGTCACTTCAATTTCCGTGCAGTTAACAGTTTTTGGAAAATGGTATCCTATATATGTGCTTGGCGACAATTCTATCTTCGTCGTACCTCAAGAAACTGAAATAGATTTAAATGTAATCCATTCTAAAAAAGAAAGGCGACTTTGTTGATCCCTATCTTTATGCTATTATCCTCAATGTAGTGGAACTTGAATTCAAGACTAAACTCCTGAATGTGACCCGATCAGGCTACACACCGGAAGGAAATTTACGTGCAATCGAAGAATACGTCAAAACAGATGAGTTCTGTGCAAATCAAGAAAACATTCTTCCAGAAGATACCATCTTAAATCAAGCGATAGAAATAAAACAGAGTCTTCGTGTTTCATCAATGAATAAACCTATTACAATTGACCAACTCAAAAGTTTACCCTATGTGGGTAGTACTGCAGCAGGAAAAGGCTACGTTGGTAACAAACGAGACAACGTTGATAAAGCTGTATCTCACGCTTAAGATAATGCTAAAATATGGCACGAAAAACGAGGCGAATATTAACCTCACGCTACAGAATTACACTCGAGGACTCAGCTTGCGGACGTCCAAGCTCTGAAGATCAGGGTTACCATTGTTACCCCCTTTGACATGATATTACTCGAGGGCTCGAAGGCAATGCCGATTATCAGAGCAATAATGTGGACACAAGAACATCCTATATTTATTGCTATAAATATTTATAAAGAGATGTCAAATAGGATTGCTGAATTAAATGCTTCTTAAATTGTACCACCTAGTTCAAAAGCGAAGGCAGTATGCATCGACCTCTCGAAATACGATAAAATCATTTCTGATTTCTTAATTCGATTGGGATTTCCGATTCTGAGAATGTTGATTGAACCAGACGAACCTGACTCTGGAGATGAGTCGGTTTGGTACCTTATTATTGACTATTCTATGAATACTCAGGTCGTCCTACCAAACGAAAAATTTATGAAATTAAAAGGCAGTGTACCTTCTGGAAGCTACTTTCCCAGCTCGTTGATACAGTGGTGAATTATGTCCTTTCAATTTATGTGCAGTTAAGAGATTTTGAAAATGGTATTCTCAACATGTGCTTGGCGACGATTCTATCTTCGTCGTACCACAAGAAACTGAAGTAGATTTGAAGGTATTTCATTCGAAATATGAGCGCTTTGAAATACGATTAAGCTTGGATAGGTAATTGGTTAATACAGACTTTAGCGAAGCGACGTTCTTTGGACACAAATTCCATGGAATATCGATTGATAGAGACGACGAGCTAATCTATGATTTATTACTTCACCCAAAAAATCTGGTTGAGAACGTGCTTTATAGTTATTCAGGTTTGAAATCAATCTTCGTTGACATGGGTGCTGCGAGTTTTAGGATTCACGATCTAATGACAGCGTTCATCAACAAACACGGGAAAAAGGTTGGAGAAAAAAAATTTCGTCCAGTAGACACAATGAATGAAAACTTAAGAAGGTATTTGATGGCAAACTAACATTTGTAAATTAGATATTATTGTCTTTTATTTATGTGTCAAGTAATTTGCCAAGTATAACAATAAGGATGTTCTCCCAACACTAGAAGCGATGCAGAATTCTATCAGAACAAAGAGATCAATATGTTAAAACTTGGTTGCACACTAACTAATTCGGCGAACATTTGTCTACACAAGTCAACTAATAACAAATTCTATCCTTCCGTTGAAGCAGACAAAGATTTGCATGATAAAATACGCAAAATTTTGACCGGCGCTCCCTCTATATAGAATTTTATAGGAATGAAGACATTTCCTCCTCTAAGTTTAAAAAATTTCACTTATATAATTTGTTTATATAATATGGGCTCTAGTTAATTACTTAACTGAATAAATGAAATTTTCAGATCTAATGAAGAGAGTTCAGATTGCGCATTATAAAAGAGAAGGCGACTTTGTTGATTCCTATCTTTACGATATTATTTTCAATGTAGTGAAATCTCAATTCAAGACTAAACTCCTGAATATGACCCGATCAGGCTACACTTGAAGGACATTTACGTGCAATCGAAGAATACGTCAAAACAGATGAGTTCTGTGCAAATCAACAAAACATTCTTTCCTAAGATCCCATCTTACATCAAGCGAAAGAAATAACAAAACAGAACCTACGTGTTTCGTCAATGAACAAACCTATTCCAATTGACTAACTCAAAAGTGTACTCTATGTGGGTACTACTGCAGCAGGAAAAAGCTAGGTTATTAATAAACGAGACAATGTTGCTAAAGCTGTATCTCACGCTTAAGCTACTGCAAAATTATGGACGAGAAACGAGCCGAATATTAACCTCAACCTAGAGTATTACACTCGAGGACTCAACTTGCGGACGTCGAAGCTCTGAAGATCAGGGTTACTTTTGGTTACCATTTGACATGATATTACTCGAGGGCTCGAAGGCAATGTCGATTATCAGAGCAATATTGTCGACACAAGATCAACCTATATTTATTGCTATAATTATTTATAGAGATGTCAACTAGGATTGCTCAAATATATGAATCTCAAATTGTACCACCTAGTTCAAAAACGAAGGCAGTATGAAGCGACCTTTCGAATTACGATAAACGCATTTCTGATTTCTTAATTCGATTGGGATTTTCGATTTTGAGAATGTTGATTGAACCAAACAAAACAGACTCTGCAGATAAGTCGGTTTGGGACCCTATTATTGACTAAATTATCAAAACTCCGGTCGTCCTACCAAACGGCAGATTTATGAAAATAAGAGGCAGTGTACCTTCTGGAAGCTACATTACCCAGCTCATTGATTCAGCTGTGAATTATGTCACTTCAATATATGTGCAGTTAAGAGATTTTGAAAATGGAATTCTCAATATGTGCTTGGCGACGATTCTATCTTCGTCGTACCACAAGAAACTGAAGTAGATTTAAATGTATTTCATTCGAAAGATGAGCGCTTTGAATTACGATTAAGCTTGGATAGGTCATTGGTTACTACAGACTTTAGCGAAGCGACGTTCTTTGGACACAAATTCCATGGAATATCGATTGATAGAGACGACGAGCTAATATATGATTTATTACTTTACCCAAAAAATCCGGTTGAGAACGTGCTTCATAGTTATTCAGGTTTAAATTCAATCTTCGTTGATATGGGTCCTGCGAGTTTTTAGGATTCACGATCTAATGACAGCGTTCATCAACAAACATGGGAAAAAGGTTGGAGATGGAAAATTTCGTCCAGTAGACACAATGAATGAAAACTTAAGAAGGTATTTGATGGCAAACTAACATTTGTAAATTAGATATTATTGTTTTTTATTTATGTGACAAGTAATTTGCCAAGTATAACAATAAGCATGTTGTCCCAACACTAGAAGCGATGCAGAACTCTATCAGAACAAAGAGATTAATATGTTAAAACTTGGTTGCACACTAACTAATTTGGCAAACATTTGTCTACACAAATCAACTAATAAAAAATTCTATCCTTCCGTTGAAGCAGACAAAGATTTGCATGATAAAAGACGCGGAATTTTGACCGGTGCTCCCTCTATATAGAATTTTATAGGAATGAAGACATTTCCTCCTCTAAGTTTAAAAAATTTCACTTATATAATTTGTTTATATAATATGGGCTCTAGTTAATTACTTAACTGAATAAATGAAATTTTCAGATCTAATGAAGAGAGTTCAGATTGCGCATTATAAAAGAGAAGGCGACTTTGTTGATTCCTATCTTTACGATATTATTTTCAATGTAGTGAAATCTCAATTCAAGACTAAACTCCTGAATATGACCCGATCAGGCTACACTTGAAGGACATTTACGTGCAATCGAAGAATACGTCAAAACAGATGAGTTCTGTGCAAATCAACAAAACATTCTTTCCTAAGATCCCATCTTACATCAAGCGAAAGAAATAACAAAACAGAACCTACGTGTTTCGTCAATGAACAAACCTATTCCAATTGACCAACTCAAAAGTGTACTCTATGTGGGTACTACTGCAGCAGGAAAAAGCTAGGTTATTAATAAACGAGACAATGTTGCTAAAGCTGTATCTCACGCTTAAGCTACTGCAAAATTATGGACGAGAAACGAGCCGAATATTAACCTCACCCTAGAGTATTACACTCGAGGACTCAACTTGCGGACGTCGAAGCTCTGAAGATCAGGGTTACTTTTGGTTACCCTTTGACATGATATTACTCGAGGGCTCGAAGGCAATGTCGATTATCAGAGCGATATTGTCGACACAAGATCAACCTATATTTATTGCTATAATTATTTATAGAGATGTCAACTAGGATTGCTCAAATATATGAATCTCAAATTGTACCACCTAGTTTAAAAACGAAGGCAGTATGAAGCGACCTTTCGAATTACGATAAACGCATTTCTGATTTCTTAATTCGATTGGGATTTTCGATTTTGAGAATGTTGATTGAACCAAACAAAACAGACTCTGCAGATAAGTCGGTTTGGGACCCTATTATTGACTAAATTATCAATACTCCGGTCGTCCTACCAAACGGCAGATTTATGAAAATAAGAGGCAGTGTACCTTCTGGAAGCTACATTACCCAGCTCATTGATTCAGCTGTGAATTATGTCACTTCAATATATGTGCAGTTAAGAGATTTTGAAAATGGAATTCTCAATATGTGCTTGGCGACGATTCTATCTTCGTCGTACCACAAGAAACTGAAGTAGATTTAAATGTATTTCATTCGAAAGATGAGCGCTTTGAATTACGATTAAGCTTGGATAGGTCATTGGTTACTACAGACTTTAGCGAAGCGACGTTCTTTGGACACAAATTCCATGGAATATCGATTGATAGAGACGACGAGCTAATATATGATTTATTACTTTACCCAAAAAATCCGGTTGAGAACGTGCTTCATAGTTATTCAGGTTTAAATTCAATCTTCGTTGATATGGGTCCTGCGAGTTTTTAGGATTCACGATCTAATGACAGCGTTCATCAACAAACATGGGAAAAAGGTTGGAGATGGAAAATTTCGTCCAGTAGACACAATGAATGAAAACTTAAGAAGGTATTTGATGGCAAACTAACATTTGTAAATTAGATATTATTGTTTTTTATTTATGTGTCAAGTAATTTGCCAAGTATAACAATAAGCATGTTGTCCCAACACTAGAAGCGATGCAGAACTCTATCAGAACAAAGAGATTAATATGTTAAAACTTGGTTGCACACTAACTAATTTGGCAAACATTTGTCTACACAAATCAACTAATAAAAAATTCTATCCTTCCGTTGAAGCAGACAAAGATTTGCATGATAAAAGACGCGGAATTTTGACCGGTGCTCCCTCTATATAGAATTTTATAGGAATGAAGACATTTCCTCTTCTAAGTTTAAAATTTCACTTATATATTTTGTTTATATAATATGGGCTCTAGTTAATTACTTAACTGATTTAATAAAATTTTCAGATCTAATGAAGAGAGTTCAGATTGCGTATTATAGAAGAGAAGGCGACTTTGTTGATTCCTATCTTTACGATATTATTTTCAATGTAGTGAAATCTCAATTCAAGACTAAACTCCTGAATATGACCCGATCAGGCTACACTTGAAGGAAATTTACATGCAATCGATGAATACGTCAAAACAGATGAGTTCTGTGCAAATCAAGAAAACATTCTTTCCTAAGATCCCATCTTACATCAAGCGAAAGAAATAACAAAACAGAACTTACGTGTTTCGTCAATGAACAAACCTATTCCAATTGACCAACTCAAAAGTGTACTCTATGTGGGTACTACTGCAGCAGGAAAAAGCTAGGTTGTTAATAAACGAGACAACGTTGCTAAAGCTGTATCTCACGCTTAAGCTACTGCAAAATTATGGCACGAGAAACGAGCCGAATATTAACCTCACCCTACAGTATTACACTCGAGGACTCAGCTTGCGGACGTCGAAGCTCTGAAGATCAGGGTTACTTTTGGTTACCCCTTTGACATGATATTACTCGAGGGCTCGAAGGCAATGCCGATTATCAGAGCGATAATGTCGACACAAGATCAACCTATATTTATTGCTATAATTATTTATAGAGATGTCAACTAGGATTGCTCAAATATATGAATCTCAAATTGTACCACCTAGTTCAAAAGCGAAGGCAGTATGAAGCGACCTTTCGAATTACAATAAACGCATTTCTGATTTCTTAATTCCATTGGGATTTTCGATTCTGAGAATGATGATTGAACCAGATGAACCTGACTCTGGAGATGAGTCGGTTTGGTACCTTATTATTGACTATTTTATGAATACTCAGGTCGTCCTACCAAACGGAAAACTTATGAAATTAAAAGGCAGTGTACCTTCTGGAAGCTACTTTTCCCAGTTCGTTGATACAGTTGGGAATTATCACTTCAATTTATGTGCAATTAGAGTTTTGGAAAACGGTATCCTATATAAGTGCTTGGCGACGATTCTATCTTCGTCGTAACAGAAAAAACTGAGGTAGATTCTGTTACAATCAATCTTCGTTGACATGGTTATAGAATTAACGATCTAATGACAGCATTCATTAACAAACACGGGTAACAGGTTGGAGATGAAAAGTTTCGTCCAGTCGACACAATGAATGAAAACTTAAGAATACATTTGATGGCAAACTAAAAATTGTAAATTAGATATTATTGTTGTTTATTGATGTGTCAAGTAATTTGTCAAGTATAACAATAAGGATGTTGTCCCGACACTAGAAGCGATGCAGAAAATGACAGAATTCTATCAAAACAAAGAGAATAATATGTTAAAACGTGGTTGGACACTACATAATTTGGCAAACATTTGTGTACAAAAATCAACTAATAACAAATTCCATCCTTTCGTTGAAGCAGACAAAGATTTGCATGATAAAATACGCGGAATTTTGACCGGTGCTCCCCATGGAATATTATCGAAAAGAAGACACTTCCTCCTCTCACTATAAACTTTCACTTATATATTTTGTTTATATAATATGGGCACTAATTAAATTACTTAACTGATTACACGAAATTTTCAGATCTAGTAAAAAAAGTTCAGAGTGCGTATTATAAAAAGAAGGCAACTATGTTGATCCCTATCTTTACGATATTATCCTCAATGTAGTGAAACATCAATTCGAGACTAAACTCCTGAATGTGACCCGATCAGAACACACACTTGAAGGACATTTACGTGCAACCAAAGACTACGATTGAACAGATGAGCTATTTGCAAATCAAGAGAACGTTCTTCGAGCAGATCCCATCTTTCATCAAGCGATCGAAATAACAAACCAGAATCGACGTGTTTCGTCAATGAATAAACCTATTCCAATTGACCAACTCAAAAGTAAACTCTATGTGGGTAGTAATGCAGCAGGAAAAGGCTATGTTGGTAATAAACGAGACAAAGTTGCTAAAGCTGTATCTCACGCTTAAGCTACTGCAAAAATATGACACGAGAAACGAGCCGAATATTAACCTCACCTTACAGTATTACACTCGAGGACTTAGCTTGCGGACGTCGAAGCTCTGAAGATCAGGGTTACTTTTGGTTACCTCTTCGACATATCACTCGAGGGCTCAGAGGCAATGCCGATTATCAGAGCAATAATGTCGACAAAAGATAACCCTATACTTATTGCTATAAATATTTGTAAACAATGTCAAATAGGATTGATCAATTTTATGCTTCTCAAATTGTACCACATAGTTCAAAAGCGAAGGCGTATGAAAATCCAGTTGAGAACGTGCATCATAGTTATTCACGTTTACAATCAATCCTCGTTGACATGGGGGCTGTGAGTTTTAGAATTAACGATCTAATGACAGCATCCATTAACAAACACGGGGAACAGGTGGTAGATGAAAAGTTTCGTCCAGTAGATACAATGAATGAAAACTTGAGAATGAATTTGATGGCAAACTAACATTTGTAAATTAGATATTATTGTTGTTTATTTATATTAGAAGTATTTTGTCAAGTGTAACAATAAAGATGCTGTTCCGACACTAGAAGCGATGCAGAAAATGATGGAATTCTATCATAACAAATAGATTGATATGTTAAAACTTGGTTGCACACAACCTAATTTGACAAACGTTTGTCAACACAAAACAATTTATAACAAATTCCATCCTTTCATTGAAGCAGACAAAGAGTTGCATGATAAAATAGGCGAGGTTATGACCGGTGCTCCCTCTGTAAGGAAGTTTATAGAAATGAAGACATTTCCTCTTCTAACTATAAATTTGCACTTATATAATTTGTTTATATAATATGGGGGGCACTATTTAAATTAATTAACTAATTTTTCAGATCAAATGATGAAAGTTCAGAGTGCGTAAAGAGAAGGCAACTTTGTTGATCCCTATCTTTACGATATTATCCTCAATGTAGTGACAATTGAAATCAAGACAAATATCTTAACTTAAATTTCTTAACTGATTACTTGAATTTTTCAGATCTAATGAAGAAAGTCCAGAGTGCGTATTATTATATGATCCCTATCTTTGCTATTTTATCCTCAATGTAGTGACCCCGAATTCAAGACTACCCTCCTGAATGTGACCCGATCAGGCTACACACTTGAAGGACATTTACATGCAATCGAAGAATACGATTGAACAGATTAGTTCTTTGCAAATCAAAGCAGATCCAATCTTTCATCAAGCAATCGAATTAACAAACCAGAATCTATGTGTTTTGTCAATGAATAAACCTATTCCAATTGACCAACTCAAAAGTGTACTCTATGTGGGTATTACTGCAGCACGAAAATGCTATGTTGGTAATAAACGAGACAACGTTGATAAAGCTGTATCTCACGTCTAAGCTACTGCTAAAATATGGCAAGAGAAACGAGGCGAACATGAGTCTCAACTTACAGTATTACGCTCGGGGACTCACCTTGCGGACGTCGAAACTCCGAAGATCAGGGTTACTTTTGGTTAACCCTTTGACATGATACTACTCGAAGGCTCGAAGGCAATGTCGATTATCAGAGCGATAATGTCGACACAAGATCATCCTATGTTCATTGCTACAAATATTTATAAAAAGATGTAAAATAGGATTGCTCAATTATATGCTTCTCAAATTGTACCATCTAGTTCAAAAGCGTAGGCCGCATGCATCGACCTTTCGAAATACGATAAACTCTGAGTTCTTAATTCGATTGGGATTTTCGATTCTGAGAATGTTATTGAACCAGACGAACCTGACTGTGCAGATGAGTCGGTTTGGGCCCTTAATATTGACTATTTTATCAAAAATCCGGTCGTCCTATCAAACAGCAGATTTAAGTGAAATAAAAGGCAGTGTACCTTCTGGAAGCTACATTACCCAGCTCATTGATTCAGCTGTGAATTATGTCACTTCAATTTATGTGCAATTAAGTGTTTTTTGAAAATGGTATCTAAAATATGTGCTTGTCGACGATTCCATCTTCGTCGTACCACAAGAAAACGAAGTAGATTTAAATGTATTCCATTCAGAATATGATCTCTTTGGATTTCGATTAAGCTTGGATAAGTCATTAGTTACTACAGACTTTAGAGAAGCGACGTTCTTTGGACACAAATTCCATAGAATATCGATTGATAGAGACGACGAGCTAATCTATGATTTATCACTTCACCCAGAAAATCCGGTTCATAACGTGCTTCATAGTTATTCAGGTTTAAAATCAATCTTCGTTGACATGGGTGCTGCGAATTTTAGGATTTACGATCTAATGACAGCGTTCATCAACAAACACGGGAAAAAGGTTGGAGATGAAAAATTTCGTTCAGTAGACACAATGAATGAAAACTTAAGAAGGTATTCGAGGGCAGACTGACATTTGTAAATTAAATATTATTGTTGTTTATTTATGTGTCAAGTATTTTGTAAGGTACAACAGTAAGGATGTTGTCCCGACACTAGAAGCGATGCAGAAAATGATAGAATTCTATCATAACAAAGAGATTGATATGTTAAAACTTGGTTGCACACAACCTTATTTGGCAAACATTTGTCTACACAAATCAATTCATAGCAATTTCTATCCTTTCGTCGAAGCAGACAACGACGTGCATGATAAAACACGCGAAGTTCTGATCGGTGCTGCCTCTATAAAGAAAATTATAGAAAAGAAGACATTTCCTCCTCTCATTATAAATTTTCACTTATATATATTTTTTTTATAATATGGGCACTAGTTAAATTATTTAACTGATTACATGAAATTTTCAGATGTAATGAAGAAAGTCCAGCATGCGTATAATAAAAAGAGAAGGAAAATTTGTTGATCCCTATCTTTACGATATCATCTTTAATGTAGTAAAACCTGAAATCAAGACTAAAGTGACCCGATCGGGCTACACACTTGATGGACATTTACGTGCAATCGAAGAATACGTCCAAACAGATGAGTTCTTTGCAAATCAAGAAAACGTTTTCAGCAGATCCCATCTTTCATCAAGCTATAGAAATCACAAAACAGAATCTACGTGTTTCGTCAATAATTACACCTATTCCAATCGACCGACTCAAAAGTGAACTCTATGTGGGTAGTAAGGCAGCAGAAAAAGGCTAGGTTGGTAATAAACGAGACAACGTTGCTAAAGCTGTATCTCACGTTAAGCTACTGCTAAAATATGGCACGAGAAACGAGGCGAATATGAACCTCACCTTACAGTTTTACGCTCGGGGACTCAGCTTGCGGACGTCGAAACTCCGAAGATCAGGGTTACTTTTGGTTAACCCTTTGACATGATACTACTCGAGGGCTCGAAGGCAATGCCGATTATCAGAGCGATAATGTCGACACAATATCATCCTATATTCATTGCTACAAATATTTATAAAGAGATGTCAAATAGGATTGCTCATTTATATGCTTCTCAAAATGTACCACCTAGTTCAAAAGCGTAGGCGGCATGCATCGACTTTCGAAATACGATAAACTCAATTCTTAGTTCTTAATTCGATTGGGACTTTCAATTGAGAATGTTATTGAACCAGACGAACCTGACTGTGGCGATGAGTCGGTTTGGAACCTTAATACTGACTATTTTATCAAAAATCCGGTCGTCCTATCAAACGGCAGATTGATGTGAAATAAAAGGCAGTGTACCTTCTGGAAGCTACTTTAACCAGCTCATTGATACAGTGGTGAATTATATCACTTCAATTTATGTGCAGTTAGGAGTTTTAGAAAAATGGGATCCTCAAAATGTGCTTGGCGACGATTCTATCTTCGCCGTACCACAAGAAACTGAAGTAGATTTAAATGTATTCCATTCGGAATATGAGCTATTTCCATTTCGATTAAGCTTGGATAAGTCATTAGTTACTGCAGACTTAAGCGAAGCGAAGTTCTTTGGACAAAAATTCCATGGAATATCGATTGATAGAGACGACGAGCTAATCTATGAATTATTACTTCACCCAGAAAACCCAATTGAGAACGTGCTTCATAGTTATTCACGTTTAAAATCAATCTTCGTTGACATGGGTGCTGCGAGTTTTTAACGATCTAATGACAGCGTTCATCAACAAACACGGGAAACAGGTTGGAGATGAAAAGTTTCGTCCAGTAGACAAAATGAATGAAGAAAGTTTGTCTACTTAAGAAAGTATTTGAGGGCAGACTAACATTTGTAAATTAAAAATTATTGTTGTTTATTTATGTGTCAAGTATTTCGTCAGGTACAACAATAAGGATGTTGTCCCGACACTAGAAGCGATGCAGAAAATGATAGAATTCTATCATAACAAAGAGATTGATATGTTAAAACTTGGTTGCACACTACCTTATTTGGCAAACATTTGTCTACACAAATCAATTCATAACAAATTCTATCCTTTCGTCGAAGCAGACAAAGACTTGCATGATAAAAAAAACGCGAAGCTATGAAAAGTGCTGCCTCTATAAGGAAAATTATAGAAAAGAAGACATTTCCCCATCTCACTATAAATTTTCAATTATATACTTTGTTTATATAATATAGGCACTAGTTAAATTACTTAACTGATTACATGAAATTTTCAGATCTAATGATGAAAGTCCATCATGCGTACTATAAAAAGAGAAGGAAACTTTGTTGATCCCTATTTTTACGATATCATCTTTAATGTAGTAAAACCTGAAACCAAGACTAAACTCCTGAAAGTGACCCGATCAGGCTACACACTTGAAGTACATTTACGTGCAATCGATGAATACGTCCAAACAGATGAGTTCTTTGCAAATCAAGATAACGTTCCTTCAGCAGATCCCATCTTCAATAAAGCGATAGAAATAAGAAAAAAGAATCTACGTGTTTCGTCAAAGAATAAACCTATTCCAATTGACTAACTCAACAGTGTAGCCTATGTGGGTAGTACAGCAGCAGGAAAAGGCTATGATGGTAATAAACGAGACAAAGTTGATAAAGCTGTATCTCACGCTTAAGCTACTGCTAAAAAATGGCACGAGAAACGAGTCGAAAATGAACCTCGCCTTAAAGTATTACACTCGAGGACACAGCTTGAGGACGTCGAAACTCCAAAGGTCAGGGTTACTTTTGGTTACCCCTTTGACATGATACTACTCGAGGGCTCAAAGGCAATGCCGATTATCAGAGCGATAATGTCGACACAAGATCATCCTATATCTATTGCTATAAATATTTATATAAAGAGATGTCAAATAGGATTGCTCATTTTTATACTTCTCAAACTGTACCGCCTAGTTCAAAAGCCAAGGCGGTATTCATCACCTTTCGAAATAAGATAAAATCACTTTTGAGTTCTTAATTCGATTGGGATTTTCGAATTTGAGAATGTTGATTGAACCAGAAGAACGCGACTCTGCAGATAAGACGGTTTGGGACCTTATTATTGACTATTTTATCAATACTCAGGAAGCTACTTTACCCAGCTCATTGATTCAGTTGTGAATTATGTCACTTCAATTTATGTGCATTTAAGATTTGTTGGAAAATTGTACCCTACATATGTGCTTGGCGACTATACTATCTTTGTCCTACCACAAGAAACTGAAGTAAATTTAAATGAATTCCATTCGGAATATGAGCTCTTTCGATTTCGATTAAGCTTGGATAAGTCAATAGTTACTACAGACTTTAGCGAAGCGACGTTCTTGGGACAAAAATTCCATGGAACATCGATGGACTGAGACGACGAGCTAATCTATGAATAATTACTTCACCCAGAAAATCCAGTTGAGAACGTGCATCATAGTTATTCACGTTTACAATCAATCTTCTTTGACATGGTTTAAGAATTAACGATCAAATGACAGCATTCATTAACGAACACAGGAAACAGATTGGAGATGAAAACTTTCGTCCAGTCGACACAATGAATGAAAACTTAAGAATGTAATTGATGGCAAACTAACATTTGTAAATTAGATATTATTGTTGTTTATTTATGTGTCAAGTAATGTGTCAAGTATAACAATAAGGATGTTGTCCCGACACTAGAAGCGATGCATAAAATGACAGAATTCTATCAGAACAAAGAGATTAATATGTTAAAACTTGGTTGCACACAAACTAATTTGGCAAACATTTGTCTACGCAAATCAACTAAAAACCAATTCTATCCTTTCGTCGAAGCAGGCAAAGACTTGCAAGATAAAATACGCGAAGTTATGACCGGTGTTGGCTCTATAGGGAAAATTATAGAAAAGAAGACATTTCCTCTTCTCACTATAAATTTTCACTTATATATTTTGTTTATATAATATGGGCACTAGTTAAATTACTTAACTGATTAAATGAAATTTTCAGATCTAATGAAGAAAGTTCAGAACGCGTCTTATAAAAAAGAGAAAGAAAATTTTGTTGATCCCTATCTTTACGATGTCATCTTCAATGCAGTGAAACCTGAAATCAAGACAACTCCTGAAAGTAACCCGATCAGGCTACACACTTGAAGGACAATTAAGTACAATCGAAGAATACGTCCAGACAGATGAGTTCTTTGCAAATCAAGAGAACGTTCCTTCAGCAGATCCCATCTCTAATCAAGCGATAGAAATAACAAAACAGAATCTACGTGTTTCGTCAATGAATAAAACTATTCCAATTGACCAACTCAAAAGTGTAGCCTATGTGGGTAGTACAGCAGCAGGAAAAAGCTATGATGGTAATAAACGAGACAACGTTGATAAAGCTGTATCTCACGCCTACGCTACTGCTAAAATATGGCACGAGAAAAAACGCGGCGAAAATGAACCTAGCCTTACAGTATTACACTCGAGCACTTAGCTTGCCGACGTCGAAGCTCCGAAGATCAGGGTTACTTTTGGTTACCCCTCTGACATGATACTACTCGAGGGCTCAAAAGAAATGCCGATTATCAGAGCAATAATGTCGACACAAAAGATCATCCCATATTTATTGCTATAAATATTTACATAAAGAGATGTCAAATAGGATTGCTCATTTATATGCTTCTCGAATTGTACCGCCTAGTTTTAAAGCCAAGGCGGTATGAATCACCTTTCGAAATAAGATAAACTCACTTCTGAGTTCTTCATTCGATTGGGATTTTCGATTCTGAGAATGTTGATTGAACCAGACGACCCTAAATCTGCAGACGAGACGGTTTGGGACCTTATTAGTGACTATTTTATCAATACTCCGGTCGTCCTACCAAACGGCATATTTATGAAAATGAAAGGCAGTCTACCTTCTGGAAGCTACTTTACCCAGCTCATTTATTCAGTTGTGAATTATGTCACTTCGGTTTATGTGCAGTTGAAAGTTTTTCGAAAATGGTATCCTAAAAATGTGCTTGGCGACGATTCTATCTTCGTCGTATCACAACAAACTGAAGTAGATTTAAATGTATTCAATTCAGAATATGAGCTCTTTGGATTTCGATAAAGCTTGGATAAGTCATTAGCTACGACAGACTTTAGCGAAGCGACGTTTTTCGGACACAAACTCTATGGAACGTCGATTGAGAGAGACGACGAGCTAATCTATGAAATTTTATTTCACCCGGAAAATCCAGTTGAGAACGTGCATACTAGTTATTCACGTTTATAATCTATCTTCGTTGACATGGGTGCTGCGAGTGTTAGAAAAAACAATCTGATGACAGCGTTCATTAACAAACACGGGAAACAAGTTGAAGATGAAAAATTTCGTGTCCAAAAAAACGATGAATGAAAACTTGAGAATGCATTTGATGGCAAACTACCATTTGTAAATTAGATAATATTGTTGTTTATTTATGTGTCAAGCAATTTGCCAGGTACAAAAATAAGGACGTCCCAACACTAGAAGCGATGCAGAAAATGATTGAATTCTATCATAACAAAGAGATTGATATGTTAAAACTTGGTTGCAAACCACCTAATTTGTCAAACATTTGCCTACACAACTCAACTAAGAAACTCTATCCTTTTGTTGAAGCAGACGAAGAACTGCACGATAAAATACGCGAGGTTATGACCGGTGTTCCCTCTATAGGGAAATTTATAGAAATGAAGACATTTCCTCCTCTAAACATAAATATATTTCGTTTATATAATAAGGGCACTAGTTAAATTACTTAACTGATGACATGAATTTTTCAGATCTAATTAAGAAAATTCAGAGTGCGTATTATAAAAGAGACGGCAAATTTGTTGATCCCTATCTTTACGACATTATCCTCAATGGAGTGAAACCTGAAGTCAGGACTAAACTCCTGATGAGACCCGATCAGGCTGCACACTTGAAAGACACTTACGTGCAATTGATGAATACGTCCCAACAGATGAGTTCTTTTCAAATCAACAGAATGTTCCTTCAGCAGATCCCATCTTTAATCAAGCGATAGAAATAACAAAACAGAATTTACGTGTTTCGTCAATGTATAACCCTATTCCAATTGACCAACTCAAAAGTGTACCCTATTTTGGCAGTACTGCAGCAGGAAAAGGCTAAGTTGGTAATAAACGAGACAACATTGATAAAACTGTATCTCACTCTTACGCTACTGCTAATATGGCACGAGAAACGAGGCGAATATGAAGCTCAGATTACAGTATTACACTCGAGGACTCAGCTTGCGAACGTCGAAACTCCGAAGATCAGGGTTACTTCTGATTACTTTGAGTTGATACTACTTAAGGGCTCGAAGGCAATGCCGATTATCGGAGCGATAATGCCGACACAAGATAATCCCATATTTATTGCTAAAAAATATTTATAAAGAGATGTCAAATAGGATTGCTCAAATATATGCTTCCCAAATTGTACCACCAAGTTCAAAAGCGATAGCGGTATGCAGCGACCTATCGAAATACGATAAACTCATTTCTGAGTTTTTAATTCGATTGGGATTTTCGATTTTGAGAATATTGATTGAACCAGACGAACCTGACTCTGCAGATGAGTCGGTTCGGGATCTTATTATTGATTACTTTATCAATACTCCAGTCGTCGTCCTACCAAACGGCAGATTTACGGAAATAAAAGGCAATGTATCTTCTGGAAGCTACTTTACCCAGCTCATTGATTCAGTTGTGAATTATGTCACTTCGATTTATGTGCAGTTAAAAGTTTTTGGAAAATGGTATCCTAAAAATGTGCTTGGCGACGATTCTATCTTCGTCGTACCACAACAAACTGGAGTAAATTTAAATGTATTCAATTCAGAATATAAGCTCTTTGGATTTCGATAAAGCTTGGATAAGTCATTAGTTACGACAGACTTTAGCGAAGCGACGTTCTTCGGACACAAATTCTATGGAACATCGATTGACAGAGACGACGAGCTAATCTATGAAATTTTATTTCACCCAGAAAATCCAGTTGAGAACGTGCATACTAGTTATTCACGTTTACAATCTATCTTCGTTGACATGGGTGCTGCGCGTGTTAGAATTAACAATCTGATGACAGCGTTCATTAACAAACACGGGAAACAGGTTGGAGATGAAAAGTTTCTTGTCCAAAAAAACGATGAATGAAAACTTGAGAATGTATTTGATGGCAAACTAACCTTTGTATATTAGATAATATTGTTGTTTATTTATGTGTCAAGAAATTTGCCAGAATTAAAAATAAGGACGTCCCAACACTAGAAGCGATGCAGAAAATGATTGAATTCTATCATAACAAAGAGATTGATATGTTAAAACTTGGTTTCACACTACCTAATTTGGCAAACATTTGCCTACACAAATCAACTAAGAAATTCTATCCTTTTGTTGAAGCAGACGAAGAACTGCACGATAAAATACGCGAGGTTATGACCGGTGCTCCCTCTAAAGGGAAATTTATAGAAATGAAGACATTTCCTCCTCTAAACATAAATATATTTCGTTTATATAATACGGGCACTAGTTAAATTACTTAACTGATAACATGAATTTTTCAGATCTAATGAAAAAAATTCAGAGTGCGTATTATAAAAGAGACGGCAAATTTGTTGATCCCTATCTTTACGATATCCTCAATGAAGTGAAACCTGAAGTCAGGACTAAACTCCTGAATGAGACCCGATCAGGCTACACAATTGAAAGATATTTACTTGCAATCGATGAATACGTCCAAACAGATGAGTTCTTTGCAAATCAAGAGAACGTTCCTTCAGCAGAGCCCATCTTTAATCAAGCGATAGAAATAACAAAACAGAATTTACGTGTTTCGTCAATGAATAACCCTATTCCAATTGACCAACTCAAAAGTGTACCCTATGTTGGCAGTACTGCAGCAGGAAAAGGCTATGTTGGTAATAAACGAGACAACATTGATAAAACTGTATCTCACTCTTACGCTACTGCTAATATGGCACGAGAAACGAGGCGAATATGAAGCTCACATTACAGCATTACACTCGAGGAATCAGCTTGCGAACGTCGAAACTCCAAAGATCAGGGTTACCTCTGATTACCACTTTGAGTTGATACTACTCAAGGGCTCGAAGGCAATGCCGATTATCGGAGCGATAATGCCGACACAAGATAATCCCATATTTATTGCTAACAAAAATTTATAAAGAGTTGTCAAATAGGATTGCTCAACTATATGCTTCCCAAATTGTACCACCAAGTTCAAAAGCGAAGGCGGTATGCAGCGACCTATCGAAATACGATAAACTCATTTCTGAGTTTCTAATTCGATTGGGATTTTCGATTTTGAGAATATTGATTGAACCAGACGAGCCTGACTCTGCAGATGAGTCGGTTTGGGATCTTATTATTGATTACTTTATCAATACTCCAGTCGTCGTCCTACCAAACGGCAGATTTACGGAAATAAAAGTCAGTGTATCTTCTGGAAGCTACTTTACCCAGCTCATTGATTCAGTTGTGAATTATGTCACTTCAGTTTATGTGCAGTTAAGAGTTTTTGGAAAATGGTATCCTATATATGTGCTTGGCGACGATTCCATCTTCCGCGTACCACAAGAAGCTGAAGTAGATTTAAAAGTATTCCATTCGGAATATGATCTCTTTGGATTTCGATTAAGCTTGAATAAGTCATTAGTTACTACAGACTTTAGAGACGCGACGTTCTTTGGACACAAATTCCATGGAACGACGATTGACAGAGACGACGAGCTAATCTATGAATTATTACTTCACCCAGAAAATCCTGTTGAGAACGTGCATCATAGTTATTCACGTTTACAATCAATCTTCGTTGACATGGGTGCTGCGAGTTTTAGAATTAACGATCTAATGACAGCGTTTATTAACAAACACCGGAAACAGGTTGGAGATGAAAAGTTTCGACCAGTAGACACAATGAATGAAAACTTAAGAAGGTATTTGAGGGCAGACTAACATTTGTAAATTAAAAATTATTGTTGTTTATTTATGTGTCAAGTATTTTGTAAGGTACAACAATAAGGATGTTGTCCCGACACTAGAAGCGATGCAGAAAATGATAGAATTCTATCATAACAAAGAGATTGATATGTTAAAACTTGGTTGCACACTACCTAATTTGTCAAACATTTGCCTACACAAATCAACTAAGAAATTCTATCCTTTTGTTGAAGCAGACGAAGAACTGCACGATAAAATACGCGAGGTTATGACCGGTGCTCCCTCTATAGGGAAATTTATAGAAATGAAGACATTTCCTCCTCTAAACATAAATATATTTCGTTTATATAATACGGGCACTAGCTAAATTACTTAACTGATAACATGAATTTTTCAGATCTAATGAAAAAAATTCAGAGTGCCTATTATAAAAAGAGAAGGAAACTTTGTTGATCCCTATTATTACGATATCATATTTAATGTAGTAAAACCTGAAATCAAGACTAAACTCCTGAAACTGACCCGATCAGGCTACACACTTGAAGGACATGTACGTGCAATCTATGAATACGTCCAAACAGATGAGTTCTTTGCAAATCAAGATAACGTTCCTTCAGCAGATCCCATCTTTAATCAAGCGATAGAAATAAGAAAAAAGAATCTACGTGTTTCGTCAATGAATCAACCTATTCCAATTGACTAACTCAAAAGTGTAGCCTATGTGGGTAGTACAGCAGCAGGAAAAGGCTATGATGGTAATAAACGAGACAACGTTGATAAAGCTGTATCTCACGCTTAAGCTACTGCGAAAATATGCCACGAGAAACGAGGCGAAAATGAACCTCGCCTTACAGTATTACACTCGAGGACACAGCTTGCGGACGTCGAAGCTCCGAAGATCAAGGATACTCTTGATTACCCCCTTTGACATGATACTACTTGACGGCTCAAAGGCAATGCCGATTATCAGAGCGATTATGTCAACACAAAATCATCCTATATCTATTGCTATAAATATTTATATAAAGAGATGGCAAATAGGATTGCTCATTTATATGCTTCTCAAACTGTACCGCCTAGTTCAAAAGCCAAGACGGTATGCATCACCTTTCGAAACAAGATAAACTCATTTTTGAGTTCTTAATTCGATTGGGATTTTCGAATTTGAGAATGTTGATTGAACCAGAAGAACCTGACTCTGCAGATGAGACGGTTTGGGACCTTATTATTGACTATTTTATCAAAACTCTGGAAGCTACTTTACCCAGCTCATTGATCCAGTTGTGAATTATGTCACTTCAATTTATGTGCAATTAAGATTTGTTGAAAAATTGAACCCTACATATGTGCTTGGCGACTATACTATCTTCGTCCTTGTTACCAAGTAAATGGACGAATTTTAGCCAATCAGAATTGAGTATTTATATTCGAATTTAAATGCGTATAAAACGTTCTAATATACGTAGAAAGTTCCGAAAAAGTTCATTTAACCTAATTTCAAGTAAATATAACCACGATATGTATCGATTAAGCTGGTTTTCGGCTTAATATTTTTAGGTTATCTTGACAATTGTCGATTGAATACGAACTGATTTTGACGTCAATGACATCAGACGAAAAAACCTGTTAAATGAACAACAAAAATCTTACCGTCTAAGTTTCACTTGTTGCTTTGTACGATTATTCTTACACGTTTGATTCTATGTATGACAATACGAATTCAAAATAGCTTTCCGAACTACAGTTTTTTTACTGAGTTTACAGTCCTACCACAAGAAACTGAAGTAAATTCAAATGAATTCCATTCGGAATATGAGCTCTTTGGATTTCGATTAAGCTTAGATAAGTCAATAGTTACTACAGACTTTAGCGAAGCGACGTTCTTTGGACAAAAATTCCATGGAACATCGATTGACAGAAACGACGAGCTAATCTATGAATAATTACTTCACCCAGAAAATCCAGTTGAGAACGTGCATCATAGTTATTCACGTTTACAATCAATCTTGAATGACATGGTTTTAGAATTACCGATCTAATTACAGCATTCATTAACGAACACAGGAAACAGATTGGAGATGAAAACTTTCGTCCAGTCGACACAATGAATGAAAACTTAAGAATGTATTTGATGGCAAACTAACATTTGTAAATTAGATATTATTGTTGTTTATTTATGTGTCAAGTAAAGTGTCAAGTATAACAAAAAAGGATGTTGTCCCGACACTAGAAGCGATGCAGAAAATGAGAGAATTCAGAACAAAGAGATTAATATGTTAAGACTTGGTTGCACACAAACTGATTTGGCAAACATTTGTCTACACAAATCAACTAATAACCAATTCTATCCTTTCGTCGAAGCAGACAATGACTTGCATGATAAAATACGCGAAGTTATGACCGGTGCTGGCTCTATAGGGAAAATTATAGAAAAGAAGACATTTCCTCTTCTCACTATAAATTTTCACTTATATATTTTGTTTATATAATATGGGCACTAGTTAAATTACTTAACTGATTAAATGAAATTTTCAGATCTAATGAAGAAAGTTCAGAACCAGAACGCGTATTATAAAAAGAGAAGGAAATTTTTTGATCCCTATCTTTACGATGTCATCTTCAGTGTAGTGAAACCTTAAATCAAGACTAAACTCCTGAATGAGACCCGATCAGGCTACACACTTGAAGGACATTTACGTACAATCGAGGAATACGTCCAGACAGATGAGTTCTTTGCAAATCAAGAGAACGCTCCTTCAGCAGATCCCATCTCTAATCAAGCGATAGAAATAACAAAACAGAATCTACGTGTTTCGTCAATGAATAAACCTATTCCAAGTGACTAACTCAAAAGTGTAGCCTATGTGGGTAGTACAGCAGCAGCAAAAGGCTATGATGGTAATAAACGAGACAACGTTGAGAAAGCTGTATCTCACGCCTACGCTACTGCTAAAATATGCCACGAGAAAAAACGCGGCGAAAATGAACCTCGCCATACAGTATTACACTCGAGGACTTACCTTGCCGACGTCGAAGCTCCGAAGATCAGGGTTACTTTTGGTTACCCCTTTGACATGATACTACTCGAGGCCTCAAAAGAAATGCCGATTATCAGAGCAATAATGTCGACACAAAACATCCCATATTAATTGCTATAAATATTTATATAAAGAGATGTCAAATAGGATTGTTCATTTATATGCTTCTCAAATTGTACCGCCTAGTTCAAAAGCCAAGGCGGTATGCATCACCTTTCGAAATAAGATAAACTCACTTCTGAGTTCTTAATTCGATTGGGATCTTCGATTCTGAGAATGTTGATTGAACCAGACTACCCTGACTCTGGAGATGCGACAGTTTGGACCTTATTAGTGACTATTTTAACAATACTCCGGTCGTCCTACCAAACTGCAAATTTAAGAAAATAAAAGGCAGTCTACCTTCTGGAAGCTATTTTACCCAGCTCATTGATTAAGTTGTTAATTATGTCACTTCAATTTATGTGCAGTTAAAAGTTTTTGGAAAATGGTATCCTAAAAATGTGCTTGGCGACGATTCTATCTTCGTCGTACCACAACAAACTGAAGTAGAATTAAATGTATTCAATTCAGAATATGAGCTCTTTGGATTTCGATAAAGCTTGGACAAGTCATTAGTTACGACAGACTTTAGCGAAGCGACGTTCTTCGGACACAAATTCTAGGGAACATCAATTGACAGAGACGACGAGCTAATCTATGAAATTTTATTTCACCCAGAAAATCCAGTTGAGAACGTGCATCATAGTTATTCACGTTTACAATCTATCTTCGTTGACATGGGTGCTGCGAGTGTTAGAATTAACAATCTGATAACAGCGTTCATTAACAAACACGGGAAACAGGTTGGAGATGAAAAGCTTCGTGTCCAAAAAAGCGATGAATGAAAACTTGAGAATGTATTTGATGGCAAACTAACATTTGTAAATTAGATATTATTGTTGTTTATTTATGTGTCAAAAAATTTGCCAGGTACAAAAATAAGGACGTCCCAACACTTGAAGCGATGCAGAAAATGATTGAATTCTATCATAACAAACAGATTGATATGTTAAAACTTGGTTGCACACCACCTAATTTGTCAAACATTTGCCTACACAAATCGACTAAGAAATTCTACCCTATTGTTGAAGCAGACGAAGAACTGCACGATATAATACGCGAGGTTATGGCCGGTGCTCCCTCTAGAGGGAAATTTATAGAAATGAAGACACTTCCTCCTCTAAACATAAATATATTTCGTTACATAATACGGGCATTAGTTAAATTACTTAACTGATAATAAGAATTTTTCAGATCTAATGAAGAAAATTCAGAGTGCGTATTATAAAAGAGACGGCAACTTTGTTGATCCCTATCTTTACGATATTATCCTCAATGCAGTTAAACCTGAAGTCAGGACTAAACTCCTGAATGAGACCCGATCAGGCTACACACTTGAAAGACATTTACGTGCAATCGATGAATACGTCCAAACAGATGAGTTCTTTGCAAATCAAGAGAACGTTTCTTCAGCAGATCCCATCTTTAATCAAGCGATAGAAATAACAAAACAGAATTAAAAAAGAGTTTCGTCAATGAATAACCCTATTCCAATTGACCAACTCAAAACTGTACCCCATGTTGGCAGTACTGCAGCAGGAAAAGGCTGTGTTGGTAATAAACGAGACAACATTGATAAAACTGTATCTCACTCTTACGCTACTGCTAATATGTCACGAGCAACGAGGTGAATATGAAGCTCACATTACAGTATTACGCTCGAGGACTCAGCTTGCGAACGTCGAAACTCCGAAGATCAGGGTAACTTCTGATTACCACTTTGAGTTGATACTACTCAAGTGCTCGAAGGCAATGCCGATTATCGGAGCGATAATGCCAACACAAGACAATCCCATATTTATTGCTAAAAAATATTTATAAAGAGATGTCAAATAGGATTGCTCAACTATATGCTTCCCAAATCGTACCACCAATTTCAAAAGCGAAGGCGGTATGCAGCGACCTATCGAAATACGATAAACTCATTTGTGAGTTTTAATTCGATTGGGATTTTCGATTTTGAGAATATTGATTGAACCAGACGAACCAGACTCTGCAGATGAGTCGGTTTGGGATCTTATTATTGATTACTTTATCAATACTCCAGTCGTCGTCCTACCAAATGGCAGATTTACGGAAATAAAAGGCAGTGTATCTTCTGGAAGCTATTTTTCCCAGCTCGTTGATACAATGGTGAATTATGTCACTTCAATTTATGTGCAGTTAAGAGTCGTCTTTGAAAATGATATCCTCAATATGTGCTTGGCGACGCTTCTATCTTCGTCGTACCACAATAAACTGAAGTAGATTTAAAAGTTTCATTCGGAATATGAGCACTTTGGAATTCGATTAGGCTTGGATAGGTCATTGGTCACTACAGACTTTAGCGAAGCGACGTTCTTGGGGCATAAATTCCAGGGCACCTCGATTGACAGAGACGACGAGCTAATCTATGAATTATTACTTTACCCAGAAAATCCAATTGAGAACGTGCATCATAGTTATTCACGTTCACAACCAATCTTCGTTGACATGGGTGCTGCGAGTTTTAGAATTAACGATCTAATGACAGCGTTTATTAACAGACACCGGAAACAGGTTGGAGATGAAAACTTTCGACCAGTAGACAAAATGGATGAAAACTTAAGAATGTATTTGATGACAAACTAATATTTGTAAATTAGATATTATTGTTGTTTATTTATGTGTCAAGTATTCTGTCAGCTACAACAATAAGGATGTTGTCCCGACACTACCTAGAAGCGATGCAGAAGATGATGGAATTCTATCATAACAAAGAGATTGATATGTTAAAACTTGGTTGCACACTACCTAATTTGTCAAACATTTGCATGCACAAATCAACTCAAAACAATTTCTATCCTTTCGTTGAAGCAGACAAAGACTTGCATGATAAAAGACGCGAAGTTATAACCAGTGCTGCCTCTATAAGGAAATTTATAGAAAAAAAGACATTTCCTCCTCTCACAATAAACTTTCACTTATATATTTTGTTTATATAATATCGGCACTAATTAAATTACTTATCTGATTACATGAATTTTTCAGATCTAATAAAAAAAGTTCAGAGTGCGTATTATAAAAAAGAAGGAAACTTTGTTGATCCCTATCTTTACGATACCATCCTCAATGTAGTGAAACCTGAATTCAAAACTTAACTCCTGAATGTGACCCGATCAGAAGACACACTTGAAGGACATTTACGTGCAACCGAAGAATACGTCCAAACGGATGAGTTCTTTGCAAATCAAGAGAACTTTCTTTCAGCAGATCCCATCTTTCATCAAGCGAGAGAAATAACAAAACAGAATTTACGTGTTTCGTCAATGAATAACCCTATTCCAATTGACCAACTCAAAAGTGTAGCCTACGCGGGTAGTACTGCAGCAGGAAAAGGCTTTGATGGTAATAAACGAGACAACGTTGATAAAACTGTATCTCACGCTTACGCTACTGCTAAAATATGGCACGAGAAACGAGGCGAAAATGAACCTCGCCTTACAGCATTACACACGAGTACTCAGCTTGCGGACGTCGAAACTCCGAAGATCAGGGTAACTTCTGATTACCACTTTGAGTTGATACTACTCAAGTGCTCGAAGGCAATGCCGATTATCGGAGCGATAATGCCAACACAAGACAATCCCATATTTATTGCTAAAAAATATTTATAAAGAGATGTCAAATAGGATTGCTCAACTATATGCTTCCCAAATCGTACCACCAATTTCAAAAGCGAAGGCGGTATGCAGCGACCTATCGAAATACGATAAACTCATTTGTGAGTTTTAATTCGATTGGGATTTTCGATTTTGAGAATATTGATTGAACCAGACGAACCAGACTCTGCAGATGAGTCGGTTTGGGATCTTATTATTGATTACTTTATCAATACTCCAGTCGTCGTCCTACCAAATGGCAGATTTACGGAAATAAAAGGCAGTGTATCTTCTGGAAGCTATTTTTCCCAGCTCGTTGATACAATGGTGAATTATGTCACTTCAATTTATGTGCAGTTAAGAGTCGTCTTTGAAAATGATATCCTCAATATGTGCTTGGCGACGCTTCTATCTTCGTCGTACCACAATAAACTGAAGTAGATTTAAAAGTTTCATTCGGAATATGAGCACTTTGGAATTCGATTAGGCTTGGATAGGTCATTGGTCACTACAGACTTTAGCGAAGCGACGTTCTTGGGGCATAAATTCCAGGGCACCTCGATTGACAGAGACGACGAGCTAATCTATGAATTATTACTTTACCCAGAAAATCCAATTGAGAACGTGCATCATAGTTATTCACGTTCACAACCAATCTTCGTTGACATGGGTGCTGCGAGTTTTAGAATTAACGATCTAATGACAGCGTTTATTAACAGACACCGGAAACAGGTTGGAGATGAAAACTTTCGACCAGTAGACAAAATGGATGAAAACTTAAGAATGTATTTGATGACAAACTAATATTTGTAAATTAGATATTATTGTTGTTTATTTATGTGTCAAGTATTCTGTCAGCTACAACAATAAGGATGTTGTCCCGACACTACCTAGAAGCGATGCAGAAGATGATGGAATTCTATCATAACAAAGAGATTGATATGTTAAAACTTGGTTGCACACTACCTAATTTGTCAAACATTTGCATGCACAAATCAACTCAAAACAATTTCTATCCTTTCGTTGAAGCAGACAAAGACTTGCATGATAAAAGACGCGAAGTTATAACCAGTGCTGCCTCTATAAGGAAATTTATAGAAAAAAAGACATTTCCTCCTCTCACAATAAACTTTCACTTATATATTTTGTTTATATAATATCGGCACTAATTAAATTACTTATCTGATTACATGAATTTTTCAGATCTAATAAAAAAAGTTCAGAGTGCGTATTATAAAAAAGAAGGAAACTTTGTTGATCCCTATCTTTACGATACCATCCTCAATGTAGTGAAACCTGAATTCAAAACTTAACTCCTGAATGTGACCCGATCAGAAGACACACTTGAAGGACATTTACGTGCAACCGAAGAATACGTCCAAACGGATGAGTTCTTTGCAAATCAAGAGAACTTTCTTTCAGCAGATCCCATCTTTCATCAAGCGAGAGAAATAACAAAACAGAATTTACGTGTTTCGTCAATGAATAACCCTATTCCAATTGACCAACTCAAAAGTGTAGCCTACGCGGGTAGTACTGCAGCAGGAAAAGGCTTTGATGGTAATAAACGAGACAACGTTGATAAAACTGTATCTCACGCTTACGCTACTGCTAAAATATGGCACGAGAAACGAGGCGAAAATGAACCTCGCCTTACAGCATTACACACGAGTACTCAGCTTGCGGACGTCGAAACTCCGAAGATCAGGGTTACTTTTGTTTACCCCTTTGACATGATACTACTCGAGGACTCAAAGGCAATGCCGATTATCAGAGAGATAATGTCGACACGAGCTCATCCTATAATATTGCTAAAAATATTCATAAAGAGATGTCATATCGGTCAGCTCAATTATATGTGTCTCAAATTGTACCACCTAGTTCAAAAGCGAAGGCGGCATGCATCACCTTTCGAAAAACAATGAACTCATTTCTGAGTTCTTAATTTGATTGGGAATTTAGATCCTGAGAATATTGAATGAACCAGATGACCCTGACTCTGCAGATGAGTCGGTTTTGGACCTTAGTATTGACTAATTTATCAAAACTCCGGTCCTACCAAACGGCATATGCATGAAAATAAGAGGCCGTGTACCTTCTGGAAGCTACTTTACCCAGCTCATTGATTCAGTTGTGAATTATGTCATTTCAATTTATGTGCATTTAAGAGTTTTTGGAAAATGGTATGCTACATATGTGCTTGGCGACAATTCTATCTACGCCGTACCACAAGAAACTGATTTAAATGTATTCCATTCGGAATATGAGCTCATTGGATTTCCATTAAGCTTGGATAAGTCATTAGTTAAAACAGACTTTAGCGAAGCGACGTTCTTTGGACACAAATTCCATGGAACATCGATTGACAGAGACGACGAGCTAATCTATGAACAATTACTTACCAAGAAAATCCGGTTGAGAGCGTGCATCATAGTTATTTACGTTTACAATCAATCTTCGTTGACATGGGTGCTGCGAGTTTTAGAATTAACCATCTAATGACAGCATTCATTAACGAACACAGGAAACAGATTGGAGATGAAAAGTTTCGTCCAATAGACACAATGAAAGAAAACCTGAGAATGTATTTGATGGCAAACTAACATTAGTAAATTAGATATTACTGTTGTTTATTTATGTGTCAAGTATTTTGCCAGGTACAACAATAAGGATGTTGTCCGGACACTAGAAGAGATGCAGAAGATGATGGAATTCTATCATAACGAAGAGATTTACATGTTAAAACTTGGTTGCACACTACCTAATTTTGCAAACAATTGTCTACACAATTCAACTCATAACAAATTCTATCCTTTCGTTGAAGCAGACAAAAACTTGCATGATAAAAGACTCGAAGTTATGACCAGTGCTGCCTCTATAAGGAAATTTATCGAAAAGAAGACATTTCCTCCTCTCACTATAAACTTTCACTTATATATTTTGTTTATATAATATGGGCACTAATTAAATTACTTAACTGATTACATGAATTTTTCAGATCTAATGAAAAAGTTCAGAGTGCGTATTATAAAAGAGAAGGAAACTTTGTTGATCCCTATCTTTACGATACCATCCTCAATGTAGTGAAACCTGAATTCAAAACTAAACTCCTGAATGTGACCCGATCAGAAGACACACTTGAAGGACATTTACGTGCAACCGAAGAATACGTCCAAAAGGATGAGTTCTTTGCAAATCAAGAGAACTTTCTTTCAGCAGATCCCATCTTTCATCAAGCGATAGAAATAACAAAACGGAATCTAGGTGTTTCGTCAATGAATAAACCTATTCCAATTGACTAACTCAAAAGTGTAGCCTACGCGGGTAGTACTGCAGCAGGAAAAGGCTATGATGGTAATAAACTAGACAACGTCGATAAAACTGTATCTCACGCTTACGCTACTGCTAAACTTTGGCACGAGAAACGAGGCAAAAATGAACCTCGCCTTACAGCATTACACTCGAGGACTCAGCTTGCGGACGTCGAAACTCCGAAGGTCAGGGTTACTTTTGGTTACCCCTTTGATATGATACTACTCGAGGGCTCAAAGGCAATGCCGATTATCAGAGAGATAATGTCGACACAAGATCATCCTATAATATTGCTAAAAATATTCATAAAGAGATGTCATATAGGTCAGCTCAATTATATGTGTCTCAAATTGTACCGCCTAGTTCAAAAGCGAAGGCGGCATGCATCACCTTTCGAAAAACGATAAACTCATTTCTGAGTTCTTAATTTGATTGGGAATTTAGATTCTCAGAATATTGATTGAACCAGATGACCCTGACTCTGCAGATGATTCGGTTTTGGACTTTAGTATTGACTATTTTATCAATACTATGGTCGTCCTACCAAACGGCATATTCATAAAAATAAAACGCCGTGTACCTTCTGGAAGCTACTTTACCCAGCTCAATGATTCAGTTGTGAATTATGTCATTTCAATTTACGTGCAGTTAAGAGTTTTTGGAAAATGGTATGCTACATATGTGCTTGGCGACAATTCTATCTTCGCTGTACCACAAGAAACTGATTTAAATGTATTCCATTCGGAATATGAGCTCATTGGATTTCCATTAAGCTTGGATAAGTCATTAGTTAAAACAGACTTTAGCGAAGCGACGTTCTTTGGACACAAATTCCATGGAATATCGATTGACAGAGACGACGAGCTAATCTATGAACAATTACTTACCCAGAAAATCCGGTTGAGAGCGTGCATCATAGTTATTTACGTTTACAATCAATCTTCGTTGACATGGGTGCTGCGAGTTTTAGAATTAACCATCTAATGACAGCATTCATTAACGAACACAGGAAACAGATTGGAGATGAAAAGTTTCGTCCAATAGACACAATGAAAGAAAACCTGAGAATGTATTTGATGGCAAACTAACATTAGTAAATTAGATATTATTGTTGTTTATTTATGTGTCAAGTATTTTGTCAGGTACAACAATAAGGATGTTGTCCCGACACTAGAAGCGATGCAGATAATGATGGAATTCTATCATAACAAAGAGGTTGATAAGATAAAACTTGTTTGCACAGTACCTAGTTTGGCAAACGTGTGTCTACAGAAATTAACTCATAACAAATTCTAACCTTTTGTTGAGGCAGACAAAGACTTGCATGATGAAATACTCGAAGTTATGACCAGTGCTGCCTCTATAAGGAAATTTATCGAAAAGAAGACATTTCCTCCTCTCACAATAAACTTTCACTTATATATTTTGTTTATATAATATCGGCACTAATTAAATTACTTAACTGATTACATGAATTTTTCAGATCTAATAAAAAAAGTTCAGAGTGCGTATTATAAAAAAGAAGGAAACTTTGTTGATCCCTATCTTTACGATACCATCCTCAATGTAGTGAAACCTGAATTCAAAACTTAACTCCTGAATGTGACCCGATCAGAAGACACACTTGAAGGACATTTACGTGCAACCGAAGAATACGTCCAAACGGATGAGTTCTTTGCAAATCAAGAGAACTTTCTTTCAGCAGATCCCATCTTTCATCAAGCGAGAGAAATAACAAAACAGAATTTACGTCTTTCGTCAATGAATAACCCTATTCCAATTGACCAACTCAAAAGTGTAGCCTACGCGGGTAGTACTGCAGCAGGAAAAGGCTATGATGGTAATAAACGAGACAACGTTGATAAAACTGTATCTCACGCTTACGCTACTGCTAAAATATGGCACGAGAAACGAGGCGAAAATGAACCTCGCCTTACAGCATTACACACGAGTACTCAGCTTGCGGACGTCAAAACTCCGAAGATCAGGGTTACTTTTGGTTACCCCTTTGACATGATACTACTCGAGGGCTCAAAGGCAATGCCGATTATCAGAGAGATAATGTCGACACGAGATCTTCCTATAATATTGCTAAAAACATTCATAAAGAGATGTCATATCGGTCAGCTCAATTATATGTGTCTCAAATTGTACCACCTAGTTCAAAAGCGAAGGCGGCATGCATCACCTTTCCAAAAACAATAAACTCATTTCTGAGTTCTTAATTTGATTGGGAATTTAGATCCTGAGAATATTGAATGAACCAGATGACCCTGACTCTGCAGATGAGTCGGTTTTGGACCTTAGTATTGACTAATTTATCAAAACTCCGGACCTACCAAACGGCATATGCATGAAAAAAAGAGGCCGCGTACCTTCTGGAAGCTACTTTACCCAGCTCATTGATTCAGTTGTGAATTATGAGATTTCAATTTTTTATGTGCAGTTAAGAGTTTTTGGAAAATGGTATGCTACATATGTGCTTGGCGACAATTCTATCTTCGTCGTACCACAAATAACTGATTTAAATGTATTCCATTCGGAATATGAGCTCATTGGATGTCAATTAGGCTTGGATAGGTCATTGGTTATTACAGACTTTAGCGAAGCGACGTTCTTGGGACACAAATTCCAGGGCACCTCGAATGACAGAGACGACGAGCTAATCTATGAATTATTACTTCACCCAGAAAATCCAATTGAGAACACGTTTACAATCAATCTTCGTTGACATGGATGCTGCGAGTTTTAGAATTAACGATCTAATGACAGCATTCATTAACGAACACAGGAAACAGATTGGAGATGAAAAGTTTCGTCCAATAGACACAATGAAAGAAAACCTGAGAATGTATTTGATGGCAAACTAACATTAGTAAATTAGATATTATTGTTGTTTATTTATGTGTCAAGTATTTTGTCAGGTACAACAATAAGGATGTTGTCCCGACATTAGAAGCGATGCAGATAATGATGGAATTCTATCATAACAAAGAGGTTGATAAGATAAAACTTGTTTGCACAGTACCTAGTTTGGCAAACGTGTGTCTACAGAAATTAACTCATAACAAATTCTAACCTTTTGTTGAGGCAGACAAAGACTTGCATGATGAAATACTCGAAGTTATGACCGGTGCTGCCTCTATAAGGAAATTTATAGAAAACAAGACATATCCTCCTCTCACTTTAAATTTTCACTGATATATTTTGTTTATATAATATGGGTACGAGTTTAATTTTTTAACTGATTACATCAATTTTTCAGATCTAATGAAGAAAGTTCAGAGTGCGTATTATAAAAGAGAAGGAAGCTTTGTTGATCCCTATCATTACGATATCATCTTCAATGCAATGAAACCTGAATTCAAGACGAAACTCCTGAATGTGACCCGATCAGGCTCCACACTTGCAGGACATTTACGTGCAATCGAAGAACACGTCGAAGAAGCAATGCAGAAAATGATGGAATTCTATCATAACAAAGAGATTGATATGCTGAAACTTGGTTGCACACTGCCTAATTCGGCGAGCATTTGTCTACACAAATCAACTAATAGCCGATTCTATCCTATTGTTGAAGCAGACAAAGATTTGCATGATAAAATACGCGAGGTTATGACCGGTGCTCCCTCTATTGTTTTTTACTAGAAAAGCGGTTGTAGAATAAACACATATTCCAAACTCAAAAAACATTTGCAAATGAATTGTGGGTATAGACGCTAGCCAACTTTAACCCTTCTCAATGTGTCAGGAAATGCCCACTGGAATCTACACTAGATGGGAATTCGATTCAGACTCTCAGAAATTTAAAGCTAGGCAAAATAAGCCGGGGAAATTTGAGAACATGGTTATGTCGTACCTAAAATCTCAGCGTCCTAACTGTACTATTGAAAGCTACTAAACAACTGGAACTCAGAAAAAGATTGATTGTTTCAATGTTGACGGATTTTGTGCGCACTGTAAAACTATAATTGAGGCAATGGAATGTTACTTTCAGTTTTGTTCATGTCAGGAAGCAAGAGCAAGTATGTCAGAGGAAGACACTCCACGAGGGCTCAAGAAACGGGAATGTGACAAACTGAGACCAGATTATTTGTGGAATAAAGGACATAATTTAGTTCAGATATGGGAATGTAATTAGTGAGAAAACCTCGAAGATGACGAATCTGTACAAAACACGTGGGAAACAATTTCCCATTCAAGCTACCTCTAAAGCAAGAATCTCTACTTGCAAAGATAAGAGAAGAGAACTTGTTTGGTTATGTTCAGTGTGATGTAGAAGTTCCTGATGCGTTGAAGTACAAGTTCTCGAAATTTCCACCAATCTTTAAAATATCCAATGTTAATCGAGCAGATATTGGTGATTATATGAGACTATACAATTGATAACGATTTACGCAAGCAACCGCAACGCATATTGCTTTCAAGCTTCAAGTTGGGAAAGGAACAGTCATAACACTAACTCAACTTTTTCCTTAGTCTTGGGCTAAAATGCACAAAAATTTATCGCTTCATTCAGTACACACCCAAAAAAAAGCTTCAACAGATTTCAGTCAGTTGTTGATGCTAGAAGAGCTGGAGATAGAAATCCTGAATCACGAATTGTAGCAGAGATAACTAAATTGTTTGGGAACAGTTCCTATGGTTATCAAATCATGGACAGAAGCGGACATACAGACACAACACCTGCACGAAGAAAAGACTCACAAAACTATTAACGGGAAATTGCATAAGAGACTTAACAATGTGTTGAAAAAATATGCGAAGTTGAAGTTGTGAAATCAAAAATCGAGCACCGCAAACCGATAAGTCAGCTTTTTTGTATTACAGTACGCAAAATTACGTATGCTGGAGCTTTTTTTACAACATTTTGGATAAATTTTGCGATATGGACACATTCGAGGAAATACAAAAGGACACTGACTCCTTAAACTTAACTCTAGCACACAATAATTTGTACGATTGCATTAGTGCGTCTAAAAAAGCAGAGTGAGAAGCTCTGAGGGAACACGATTGTGATGATTCTTTCACAACTGATACTCTACAAAATTTCTTCTATATAACTTGTTGTGATAAACAAAAAAAAACAATGACAGGCATGAACCAGGTTTGTTCAAGGAAGAATTTAGATGTACTGAACGGATTTGTCTTTGTAGCAAAACTTATTGTCGCTGCGATTCCAAATCGAATAAGTACAAACTAATTCGCAGTGGAATAAATAAACGAACATTGGAAGACCGGATATGGACTATTGGAAAAGTACTGGCGAGTGATGGAGGGAATTATCAATTTAACATCTAGAAATAAGGGATTTCGGAAATCAATCACTGCGTCGCTACCTATGAACAAAGGACTCTCATTTTTATCCTAACGAAAAGTGTTATCTGATGGAACTCATATTGTATCCCTGAACTTGTTAACTACTTAATTGCTTCTTATATTGCAAGCGTTCTTAGTTGTGTTCAAAGTTTCCTAGAAAGCACTTGATTTATGCTGTGTCTGTCGTTTCAGTCTTTTCACAGTTTTCATTTTTCTCAATTTGTAAGCTGCTATACCAAATCTCAATACATTGCGGCGGCTACACGTAACATAAATACATTGCGGCGAATATATGTAATCTTAATATATTGCGGCGGATATATCTAATCTTAATACATTGCGGCAGCTATACCTAATCTTAATAGAAAAGTAATAGCAAATCGAGTCCGATCAATTAAGTTAAAACATTGAACATTTCACGAACTGGGGCGGTACCAAACTTGTAACTGCCAGCATGCAGACGTTACAGTTACAAGTAGGCGACATCTGTTCTTCGGCAAAAAATTGGAACCTATTCCGTTTGTGACCCACTGCAACTTAAGTGGGTGCTTATTATCTGCAACCCCAAAACTTTTTAAATAAATATTTTCGGATCTATTCTGTTTCCCCCCTTCCCCCACCAGCTTAGTGGGCTTATACTTTTTAACCCCTCCCCCCCAGGCGCACGTGCTATTTCTTTACATAGTAACGTGCTATTTTAAAACATATAATTTGTAATTGGGGGCGTAAAAAACACTGGGGGGGGGGGGGGTCAAAACAGATTAGATATTTTCTATTCAATGGCATGTGTTCTATAATTGGGGCTGTCATGATATACTGAAGCTCGCACAAACGGAAAAGATTCCATATGGCAATGTTAAAAATTGGGTTTCAAACCATTCTGAGAAATTTGACCATTTACCTTAGTAATGTCACAAGAAGTCAACCTCTGTGCTATCTCTGTGTAATTGAGATTCGCTGATGCAAACTGGGAATATTTCACATTGGAGTAAGCATCACGTGCCTGAAACAAGCAATAGTTACAGAATCAAGGATAAAAAATACTCTGGCGATAAAACCTAGAGGCAGTCAATAAGGTTTAGATTACAATAATCTGATCAAGTCACTGAGAACTTCTGGCATTAATGGAGAACCACGTAGCTGTTCTAGATATAAGCAAGAAGTTCGAAGGGACCTTAGCAGAGTCACGTAACGTTGCTTAAAACACTCACGTGCACATTTTAAACTGCCGAAAGTCTGCAGAAGTTCCTACTTAGAACTTGACTTTCGTCATTTTAAAACGTGCGCGTTTTGTGTTTTAAGCATGGTTAAGTGACTCTGCAGAAGTCACTTCGAACTTCTGACTTAATATCTCGAAACGCTTCGCGGTTCTCGATAAACGCCAGAAGTTCTCAGTGACTTCAAGCAGAGTCACGTAACCATTACTTGAATTACGGGATCTATTCTGTTTCGGTCCCCCAGTGTTTTTTACGCCCCCCAGTTACAAGTTATATGTTGTTATATAGCATGTTACTATGTAAAAATTAGCACGTGCGCCTGGGGGCGTAAAAAATGAGCCCACTAAGCTGGGGGGGGGGGCAAACAGAATAGATCCGAAATACGCGCTTAGAAAGTTTTATGATTCTAGCAGTTTTAAATCTGGCATTGCATAGAGGAAAATCTGGCATTCTAGAATCTGGCACTGCAGAGATCTTGCGTTTTAAAACTTGCATCTGATTGTTTCAATTTGCAATCAAGTCATCGAGCTACTTTTACCAATAACTTGTCAAAATTTCTTTCCCTACTATATCTCCATCTCTCTCCAGCAGAATCTTACTTAGAGCCTTTTTGATTCTCCAAGTAAGTTATAACACGAATCCTCTCCCCTTGGGCCTTGTACGACCCAGCCTTCTGGCGCACGCGCCCTCGTGTCAGGACACTAAGTCTATCGGGAACTATGATTTTTGTTCTAACATACATTAAGAGAATCAAGGGTAAAACTTAAACAGTCGCTAAAACCAGAAGACATGATTCGTATGTGGCGGTCACAAAAAGTCATAGTAGTATGGGCGAATAACAGATCCTATTTGATACCACTCCGCAATACAATCTGAAATGTAATCTCACTAGAATAATTTTCCGGTCAATTAAACTAACTAACCAACGATTCCGGAAAAAAACTCCACAGAAAACCCCACTTCATTTTAGATAGGAACTAAACCCCACGTAAGTAAACCCTAAATTAAACACCCACAGGGGCTACCATCAATGCCAAAACACATTAGAGACATTAAATAAGACTTACACGAACAAAGTTCAAGTAGCGGTTATTTAATATTGGGCTTTAAAGTTCATTCCCTTTCATTTTGATTCCCCTTTTCGATACTGATTCTGTTCACTTTAGATTGTTTTGCTGAGCTACTGCTGTTTGAACGCACTTTGAGCACAATGAGCAAAAATGAAGCTAGCGTAGTTACAGTTAAGAAGTCTAGCAACCTACCCAAGGCCTGCCTAGAGACATCCTAATCAACAATTAAGAAAAAAATGAAAAATTACAAATTTGTATTTATCATATAATGCACTATTTAACAGTGAATTATCACCTTTTGACAACAATACTTATTAAATATCTATCGATTAAGTGGCAAACAAAAAAACTCCATCAAAAAGTTCAAATTCAGAAGAAATAAGCAAAAATAAGCCGACATTTGATTAAAATTATTTCATTTTTAAAGGAACACAAATCACAATTATATTATTCAAATAAAAAGTTACTAAACACACTAAAAGCTAAATTGAACGATAAAAGGACCCAATTGCAATTAAAGAAGACCGTAAAAAGTGCTACAAAAGCGTTCCACAGTGTAAATTGCGATTTTAACTCAAAATATCATCTAAAAGTATATTATGTGCATCAGATGGTAAAAAACATACTTTAAAACATAGTATTACGAACCAAAACAGATGAGACAGACACCTTTTGGCTAAAAAAGTTGGGTAAAACCAAAAAAACGCTTTGAAAAATCCTCACTTGATCAAAAAATATGCCTCGCTTTTCACATTTTTTCATACTCACTCGCTCTCTGTCTCACTCTTTTATAATACTGCATGAACAAAAACCAATCTCTCTTTCGCTCTGCTTTTGAATTCTGTTGAGCAGATAGACCTAAACACTTGTTTTCACGTACGGCATTTGACTTTGCATCCTGTGAAAAGAGAAGTAAACGATTAAGAAATAGAAAACCATGACTCCTCTTCGGGTTGCAATTTCGGGATTGCTCCTATCGGGCTATCAATTTAGTCGCAAGATCTTTTTTTAACTCCTCGTCAAAACCACTTTAGACTTCAATTGGTAATTTGGAGATAGGTCGATGCCACAGACAGAATGATTTGGAATTTGGAAAACCATTCCATACCTTTTCTGATTAGTGAATTCATTCATTTTTCTGTTTCTGGCCATTCCAAAACTGCTGTAGCATTTAGTGATAGTTCAAAAATATCCGACAAATTCCGAGGAAACAGCCACCGTTGACCATCTTGATGCACATCTGGATAGAAATAGAAAAGGAAAAAGGAACAGGTCAAAGAGTGTTCTAATTAAGCGCGTTCTTTCAGTTAAACTTAAAAATTATACTTTATTGAGCTTCTAAACTGATACTAGCTAACAGTTATTCTAATGAACTTTGATAATCTAATGCACTATGACTTAATGACCGGGCTTTACCGGTTTATCCCGTTTCCTTTGATTTTGATCTTTTGACATTTACCGTTTTCACTACATCGCGTAATTAAATGCGTGAAAGAATTCAGAATCCATTCAGTTGAAACAGTGAGTGAGGTAAATTAAAACGGCGAAATCAAAACGTGAAAATCGTGACTTATGTAAAACCAAAAACGTTAAAAGGTAAAGCGAATTTTAAAAAATAGAATTGCCGTGAGAACTAAGGGGGTTTTTCAAAACAGCAAAACTAAACAAAAGACAAGACATTAAATTGACACTAAATGGTTTTGGAAAACCCCTTAGAAACAATTCCAATAACAAATTGACAAAAATTAGCAAAAATCCGAAGTCAAATTGCCGTATGAACAAAAAAAACCCATTTGACCAACGCATTTTTGGTCAAACACGGATTGCGAACTCTACTTTGAACATACAGTGAAAAAAAATACACCGCGAAACCACTCAATTTCGCTGCGCTTTCTATTTTGGCGTGACCAAAATTACTTCTCCAATTTGACGTCAACAATAACGAAAATTTGTAAACATATCTTAAAAAAAGACAGCGCCCGACAACAATCAATTTGAACTGTATAACATAACCGACTAAAGTTGGAAGAACTGCTCTCGGATGGATAGTGGGAGCTCTAATCAATTGCATCCTACTTGAGTGGGGACTAACAAATTCACTAGGGTACTTCAAAAACCTCATTATACGTTAAAATATACCACTACTACGATTTAAAGTGAAAAAATGGCACCAGTTTCGACGCACATATCATTTGAAATTTAGTATTAAATTTCTGTCAATTGAGTTCAGCTGCTTGAAATTGTCAATGAGAGAGAGCTTTAGATTACGCAAAACGCAGAAAGTCAAGGGCGTAAAAGTCACTCGAAAAAGTCAAAAACCGTCAAGCATAAATTTTGCATTAAAGTCACACACACGTTTACAGTAATTGATTCTCTTCGAAAGTAATTAAAAGAGACCGCCTAAATAATAACATTTGAGTAGCTGACGGCGGCTATTAACTAAAAGATAACCGACTAACGTCGGTTGAATTGCTCACAAACAACCGGCGAGCGGTTAGCTTCGTAAGTAGCTAGGCACGGTTTACTGAGGCTAACTTTAGCTTAATTGAAGGGGCGTAAGCGGGGGAGGGGGGTGCAACAGGGGCTAATGGGATGGAAAAAGTGGGGTGGGGAGTCAATCTCTAAGAACCGCCCTTCGCACCATAAGTATAAGTCTCCAAAACAGATACTGTGAACTGCATACTTGAAGACTAGTGAACTGAAAGGCTCTAAGAGCATTTAATGCCCACTGGGCGCTACCTGTTAATCCCATTTTTGAGGACAAAAAGTCAATAGCGTCAGACGAAAAACTTGTGAGGCGAAAAATCGCATAAAAAAAGACCGCCAGGACTAATAAAATTGCTACAAACTTTGTTTGAGAGCAAGTAATCAGAATCCTTTTTCATTGCAAAAATCAACTTCTTAAAATTTTTTTCATTAAAGAAAAGCTTAAGGACAGCAGACAGAGGACTTCTGAAGGTAAGAAATAGAACATAACCGACAAAGGACGGACTAATTGCTCTCGAGCGGCACGCAAGGCTCGAATCTTCTGCAACGTCCTTTAACTATATCGGGCGATTGTAAACAGCTGAAGCGACAGACAATCACATTACTTAAGCGCTCCAAAAGATGGCTTTAGGCAAAATTATAGACCACCAGATTAATTTTGGAAAAATGCAAGCAATGTTAGTCCAATATTGGACTAATTGATTTCAATTGCTTAGAATTGAGAATGAGAAAAAAATAGATCATGCAGCAAAGACCCACAACTGCAATGATTAATTCATTCGAGGTTTTTATTTTACCCTAATGATAGCATATATTGCTTACATTAGCTTGTTACAATTGTTAATAATTTTATGCATTTGCAAACTACTACAATTGCAAAATATAGAATCACAATTTGTTGTAAATGTTTTTGTGATAAAACTTTGTTGAAATGGATTGGAGCATTTTCTTCCAGCAAAAAATTATCACATGCTATTAAAAAATTGTATTTGCTTATTTGCATTTGAAAAAAAATTTTTTTAATCTTCAAAAATGTAAATTTGAAGTTATAACCACAACAAAAACGTTTGGTTAAATATTTACATTTTCAAAATCGCCTCGTAAATATATGAAGTTTGGTCTTTATACTCCAGTAGAAAAAATTCCTAAAGCCTCTTACTTGTCTATCTATTGCAACACGTTCAGGCAGTTTGACCATTTCGCTGCTTAGTTTTTCCATAAATTTATTTTTAGTTTTCTCTTTTCGGAATTCAATTGGCAAATTATTCCACTTCCTAGAAAAATTTCTGATCAGTGAACTGTCACTCCATTTGGATTGGAACTTATTCTTTGGAAAAAACTGGACAGTTCTGGAGTTTTTGGTCAATTCGTACTTTTCAAAAATCCTGAAAGAGGAGTTTTTGGTTTCTAGACTGCTCTCTTTCTATAGTGAGAGGAGGTCAAAAAATTAAAGAAGACAAACTTTTTTAATGAAAAGCTCTGATGGTAAAATCTTGTCTTTCAATATTAGATTTCTTGCACTGTCAAACTTTTTGCGCAGGTGGCAAACCTTTATCCCCCAATTTATTTGTCTACTAACTCTCTGAAGTGACATAACCGACAACGATTGAAAAAAAATTGCACTCAAATTGAGATGGGACAAAACAAGTGATTTAAACAGACCGATTCTTGCTTTTAGTGGTAGAAAATGTCTTACGAAGTAAATTGACCTAATGGCATTTGCCATTTTTGTTAACGTTTTGTTGAGATGAATGTCAAAATTTCTATTGTTATCAATCATTATAACTAAATAACGACTTCTTTTTGGCTCTATGAAAACTCCATTATAATGATATTGTTCAATTTTTGATTCACCACTTTTTGAAAAAAAAACCACAATTTGTTTTATCTCGGTTTAAAGTTAGCATATTTTGCCTCAAAAAACTGTCAGTATTTTCAAATACACTGTTAATTTCGCATAGATTTTCATCGGATTTGGATTGACAAATAATGCATGTGTCATCTGCAAACTGTAAAACGTCCTCTTTTCCTCATTTTTTCTGGGAAATCGTTGATGTACATTACAAAAATGAAAGGTCCAAGAACTGTTCCTTGAGGTACTCCGTGATTGATTGTCACCCAGTTCGAATATTCAATGCCGTTCTTTTATTGTTTTCTGTTAGACAAAACGATTCTAGCATTGCAATTGATTCTGTACTATATCCATATTTCATAATTTTTTCGAGAAAAATGTTTTGAAGTATTGAGTTAAAAGCTTTGACTAGATCCAAGAATACACTAACAACGGGTTCGTTTTCTTCTAACAAACTGTTCACTGATTCTGTCAACTATATTACTGTGTCATTCGAAGATTTTCGTTTCAGAAACCCAAATTGATTTTTATTGATTATTTCATACTTTTCAACATATTCGAGCATTTGTTGGAGCAGAAGTCTTTCAAAAATTTTTGCAAGAGTCGGTTTAAATGAAATTGATCTGTAGTTTTCTGCTTCTAGTTGATCATCTTTTTTGTAAATTGGAGTTACATATGCTTTTTTAAGTACGTCGGGAAAAATAATTTCGTGTATGCATTCGATTATTGCAAACTGAATATGTGTTCCAATAGACATTTTGCTACATTTGAAGGACCATGTAGTAAGTAATCCAGGACCCGCTGCATCGTTTTGTGGTGATTGATCAATTACAGTAAACAGTTCTTTTCTCGTTATATGTCTGAAGGAAAACTCAGTTTTGTCAAAAGCAGTCCGGTAGCTCAACCTTTTCTGTCTCCCCTTTGTATAAACCTAATTTAGAAAAATATATTGTGTTAGCGATTTCTTTCTTGTCTTTTAAAATATCTTGGTTGAACCGATATCTAGAAATTTTGCAATTTTTGTCCTCGTGTTTTATTTTTTTTCTAGTGTTGCTTTGAATCGGGAAGACTTTCGAACAATTTCTGTGAATAATTGTGAATCGCTCTTCTAAGTAGTCTGTTTGTATGGTATCTTCGTGGGCTTTTCGTTGATAAGATTCAAAATTTCTCTGGATAATCATTTTTTTTGTTCATTTTGACGATGGCTCTCCCATTTTAATGGGAGCTATATTATTCAGAAAATTTTCAAACATGTTGAGTTTGCATTGTTTTGTTGATACATGGGGCTCCAATCCGCTGATGCAATTTTTTTGTTAAGTTTAGCTTTAGTAAATTTGCTAGTATCCCGGTAAAAAAAACTGCGTTTTGTTGTTTTCATAATCAATGTCCAGTGACGAAAGGAAAACTTGTGTAAAATGATCACTTCCAAAAAATTGCTCGATAACAGTTGTATAAAAAATTTGGTGTTTTGTTGTTAAACAGTGATCAATCAGTGTTTCCAGCTTTCCATTTGTCCAAATTGGAGTATTTTTATTTACTATCTCAAGCCCATTGTTGGAAGCAAATTTGTCAATAACTCTCTTTCTCTTTGATTGGAAAAAATGATGTTATAGTCTCCGAATAGTATTACATTATCTGTTATTGAATATGCAGCCTGAAATTTCTGATGTCAACTCTTCTAGCAAAAATTCGCTCAAGTTTTTGTTGGAACAATAAGAAATGTTTACCAGAAGTTTTTCCTTAAACGGTGCTTGTATTTCAAGCCATAGTGATTCAAAAAAACTTCTGTTAATAGAGCTGAGATCATTCCGTATTTTATGTTTGAATATATTTGGTACCCATATTCCTACTCCACCACCTCTCGTTAACTGCGTCAATTTTGATCTACTTTGATGAACAAAGTGGTGACTGTTGCTTAAAAAATTTAAGGGTATCTTCTGATTATCGTTTTTCCATGTTTCAGTAACAACAAAGCATGTTTGTCTGTTCTGCTGCTGCAAAAAATCTGAAATTTCAACGTAATTGTTGTTAACGATTCTAATATTTGTGTATGCAAAACATGGACGCAAGTTTGCATTTGCCTTATGTTTTTCGTAGCCTTCGAATGTTTGTAAATTGAGTAAATTGGGCCCTGGATTAGATTCGACATCAACGCAAAGTAAAATTAAGTGGGTTATAGTTAGGAACTGATATATTAAGTTTAAAGACCAAGACATACATTATCAACCATTGTTTTGTTTGTGAAAATCAAATAAATGGAAGTGCTTGGGTGACATTTGATTGAACACTTATATTTTTTATTTTCTGCAAGAAAAAACAGGCTAAAACACGAGAAATTTCCAATAGGAAAACATATTTTTCAAAGTCACCCAAACGCATTGTATCCCATATGACCATTTCTGTTCCCGTTATTGACGACATTATCTAGTGGCTGCATTTTTTGATTTGTCTCATAGATACGTTGCTGACCGAAGGTTGATAGCCCACACTTGATATGTAATTTCTTAAGCTAAAAATCATTTTCTGGATTTCATTATGATTAGGATGAATGCCATCCATTCGAATATCTGCTTTTTTCGAAATTATAATCCAGAACTTTTATGTCGGTATTTTGAAACTCACCGCGTAAACCGTCTGCTATAACGTCTAAAGCCCGGTTAAATTTATTTATTTCATTATTGTTAGTTTCGCGTCCAAAATTGCCGTTTTCTACCTTGGGTAATTTACAAATCGCTACTTTGTAGGGCTTTATTTTATTAACGCACTTCAATAAAAACGACTCCTAACTCTTTAGCGGCATCTTCTCCTGCCGTACCTTGATCAAAGGAATTATGCCCTGTATAAATAATCAGACATTCTGCTTTTGTTGATGGCGCATAATTGTCAATGATATTATTGAGGTCTTTTATTGTCGAGGATGGATAAGAATGAATGGCAACATCATTACTCATGCCATTTTGGCGAACCAGTTTATACCAGCTGTCAGAAATAATTAACTGTTATGTGAAACGAGGAACAAATTTTCGATAAAAATGACGTTTGACAGTAGATTTCACGACATATTCTTCTGCTGTTTTTTCGCTAATTAAATTTGATATTAATTTATCATTCTGACTCCTCAAAAATTGAATCTCATATTGAGTTTGATTATAAAGTTCTTTCTGATGTTCCAATTCGAGCTTAAGTCTATCCAATTCGTGGTTATTGTCTTGATTCTTGTTTGCTACGTTAAGTGAATCCCTTCTTTGATTTCTTAGTTGCATCACCTCGCTTACTAGTTTCTCTTTTGTCCATTTTGACAAACCCGAAATAGCATATATCATCTTGATATCTATGCTTTAGGGTGATTGGTTTTAGTTATTCGTGCATAAACCAGAAAAAAAGACTCGCCCTGAAAATGAAACTATATTAAATTAAATTAAAAGTTAAATTGGTTTGGTCTCACCAGTTTGAAGTTCAGATATAGAATACCCAATAATTCGGTTTGTTCGTGGAAGAAAAAAACTTATTTGCTTTATCGCAAAAACAAAAAAGGTCTTTGTCAAATAACGTTATCAATGATTGGAAGCGGAAAAAAACTATCAGCGTATTCGTTCATATAAATTTACGCTGCTGACTTTCCAGGCTTACCAGAAAATAAGTCATGGAGGCCTATGAAGAGGACACTTTCAGGTTTCCATGATAAAAAAATCAACAAACACAGCCAAGGGTTTAGGCCAACAAACAGCCACGAAATAGCTCGATGAGACCCCTGAATTAAAAGAGCACCAAGACTAAAGACGACAAGTTTGTTTAAAAGATAAAATTCTCATTTCATATTCAAACCTTAATTCGAATCAAATGTCAAGCACTTACACGTCCTTCAAGCACTATAGTCTTATAGTTATAGCAATTGCATGATCTGTTGAATTTAAATTATAGTTGTTCCGACCCCACTTGTCGGGGAAGGAACTATACACTCAACTGGGTTTTTTGTTGTCAATTTTGGCCGATCGATATATTCATCGTAGAGAAATGTGAGTGGTATCATAAGAAAGCTCGTCCAAACAAGAATTTGAAATTCAAAAGATTTTTTGAATTTCGTATTTTTCGAGGAGTTATCGAGGATTGAAGTTTTGTGTGAACACGTCAAATTTGGTATGACTTTTAGTGTAATTTTTCTTCAAATTATGATCTTCTCTTTAAAAATTTTTCATTCAGAATTACATTTCACGCCACAAAAGGAATCAATTTCGTATTCCTAATACACAAAAGGTGATAAAAAGACTGGTCTCATAGGGAAGTTTACAATAAAAAAAATCGAATTCTATTTGAGAGCTGTTTTTTTTTAAAAACTTCAAATTTTTTTAGGTCACCTAGAGACACTTTTCAAATCGATGTTTGGTTAACGATAAATCTAATTTATTTATTTAATGACAAACCTAATTTTTTCAAAAAGATTCTTTTTGAGGTTTTACTGAAATTTTTGGAGCCCTAGGGCATAGAATCGTTGACTAAAAGTGCGATGGATTTCGTAATGGGTATAAGCGAAGCTATTCAGTGCTTTGATTGGGCAGCTAAAGACTGTTAAGACTTTATATATATTTTTTCGAAATTTTTTTTTAAACATTAACCGATCATAAACTTATTTTTGTAAACTGTAAGGCAGTCTCAGTACTGACAGGATCCTCGTCCAATATACTGCAACTAAAACTAATCTGTTTAGCGGTTTTATCTTCTAACTATTTGTTTTATGACTTCGATGCCACAAGACTTCAAAAACAATTTTTAAATTTTTGGATACTTTCGTATTTTTGAAACCTTTTGAAATTTAATCACATTATTCTAATCTAGTTGGTTTAGGGAAGACGTTCAATGGATCATAGATAAAGTTTTCAGAGAAAAGCTAATGGTTTAAATGGCTTCGACACTTTGTTCTCGCACTTTTCTATTGATTTTTTGTTTTTGCCTCTATTTGTTGTTGTTTTCATAGTCATAAGACATATTGTAATATCTTATTGATTACCCATGCATGACAAAAATCTGTTTTCTCCTATCGAGTCATGACTGAGCGTATTTATTTTTATCTGTTGAAAGCTATTGAACTTATTGTCTGTTAAGACTTTAAAAACAATTTTTCAAAAATTTTTTTTGAACATTAACTAATTTTAAACTTATTTTCAGGATCTGTAAGAAATTCTCAGAAATGACCAGAACCCCTTCCTTTCTTTCTACAGCAATCTGAAGTATTTTGGTTACCGTTTCATTCTAACTCCTGGTTATATGGCTTCGGTGCCACAAGATTTCAAAAAAAATTAAATTTTTGGATACTTTTGGTTCCTATTGAAATCTTATCACATCATCCTAAAAATGATAGCCCCTATTGGTTTTGAGAAGACGTTAAATGGAGCATAGATAAAATTTTCAGATAAAAGGATATGGTTTAAATGGCTGCGATACTGTTCTCGCACTTTTCTAATGGATTATTGGTTTCTTTATTTGTTTTTGTTCCATAGTCATAAGACTTATTGTGATATCTTATTGGTGACCCATGCATGGCAAACATCTTTGTCCTTCTATCGAATCATGACTGATAGTATTTGTTGAATTCTGTTGAAAGCTATTGAATTTAACGGCTGTTATGACTTCAAAAAAATTTTTGAACATTAACCAATCGTAAACTTATCTTCGTGAGCTGTACGAACGCCTCAGAAATTACCGGAACTCTTTTTTTTTCTACTTCAGCAAAAATATTATAATTTGCGGATTTATCTTCTTACTATTGGTTTGATAAAATTGATGAGGGAGTTTTGATAAATTTTTTGGACATTTGGAAAATTTTTGGATTTATTTGTGGTTCTTCTGAAATCTCATCACATTATCCTATTAGTGTTAGTTCCAATTGGCTTAGAAAGGATGCGCAATGGATCATAGATAGTTTTCAAAGAAAAGCTTATGGTTTAAATGGCTTGGACACTTTCTTCTGAACTTCGCAGTTTTCTACTGAATTTTTGGTTTTTGCCTGTATTTGTTGTTGTTTTTTTAGTCAATGACTTATTGTAATATCCTATCGCATCAATGACTTGTCAATGAAAAAAAAATCTTGTCGTCATATCGAGGTATAACTCTTATTCTCACATCAAGCGCTTTTATTGCCTTCCGCTGAAAGCAATTTGGTTTAATGGCGTTGATACTACCGGTTATCTCAGAAATTTTGTGGTTTTAATGTATTCGTTCATATTTATTGATATTTTGAAGTCAAATTGAAAAAAAGGATCTGATGTTGTTAAAAAAATTAATGGATGATAGAAAAGTCATTACCGAAAAGTTTTTTTTAATGGCTTCGACACTTTTCTCGCTCAATTTTTTTTGAATTAGCGGTTTTTGCCATTTTTTTTTAAATCTTTAGGTAGGCGTAAAATGCTGATCGGTCTCAACGGCTTGTAATTGAGTATTCAAGGATTGATGTTACCCGAGGCAGTCATTGTATAGCGAATAGTCTCAAAGTTTATGATATTATACATTTTCAATGATTTTTTAAACCAGTTTAGGTTGTTTTTTTTGTCAACTTGTAGCTTATTCTCATCATTGAGAAGTCTAAAAAAATTTTTGTATTGAAAAAATTTAAATATCCAGTGATGTCATGTCGTAACTGATGTTTTGTTTGTGGACAATATGCGTTCAAATAAAAGTTTTTTGTGGTGTACTTGTTTTTATTTTTCTCTTCTTTTAGCACATTCGCGTAATAACAGATCCCAATGATATTCAAAGCCCCAAATGCACTTATTTAATCTTTCAGTATAATTTTAGCGGCATTAGTATGAATGAAAATAGAAGGAAGAATATATAGTATTCAGATAATAGCTAATGATTTTAATAGCTTCAATAATTTGTGTTTTCGCAAATTGTTTAATTTTTGTGTTTTTCTGCTTCTGTAGTCCGTTCCTATGGCTTAATCTAACCAACGACAGGGCCTATTGGTTTCATAATGAATGTTTAGTAAATTTATTAAGAATTATTGTTAAAAACTAATGATTTTTAAGACTTTAGATATTATTTGGTTTAAAAAAAGTTGATTGATTTTCCAATTTCGCCTTGTTTCCTTTTGTCGACTTTGTTACCTAGTCTCATTAAGGAAAATTGCCATCTGCTGTATAGTATGGACAAAATAAAATTTGTGCAGTTAGGGTTTTATACGATTACATTTTGGCGTTGTTACTAGGTGCGTTCAAATTTAGATACTTAGTTTTTGCCGTGAAATTTTTGTTTGTGCCTCTTTTGTTGTTTGTTTTTTTCATAGTTTTTTCAATGAAAGATCTCGCCAGCGCTGTAATGAGACATGGCATTATGTAATTCAACAAGTAGTGAGGTTCTTAAACGTTTTTTTAAACTCAAACATCTATTTTTATTATGTCTTCATTTGGTTGACAATTAAGTCAAAAGTGTAGATGAGCTCGGGTTACAACATCATGTGCGAACGCATATTAACGAGCATCCTTGTTTAGATTCTCAATTCAAAATTATTAAGTGAGTACAAAGTCCTTTTTATTGCTTGAGGCAAGTCATTTTTGCTCAAAATTCATCACACGTGGACTCAAATACCCATATATAATACAGTAAACTAGGTTACGTACACAAATTCAGCAGATAAGTTGTAAAAATTCAACTGCTGGACTTCTAGGCGCGTAAAAATGATCGTTATAAAAATTTTGGAAAATGAATTATAAAAGCATAGTGATAATGCTGAAGTATAATTTACAAATTTTTATTTACTAAGCAAAAAAAACTAGGAAATCATTTAACAAACTATCTAGAAAAAACACGACAAAAACTCAAGAAAACAGAAGTCAAAATTTTGCGCGTGGACAAAAACTTAGTACGAGAGAGAGCGCATTTTTGTTCAAATACGGTTTTCGCATCTTACTGGAAAATTAGAGAGAAGAAAGTTCACGCGGAAAATTGCTCGGTTTTTCACTCTCTTCCTGCTTCGGCATGACGAAAAACAGCTCGAATTTTATTTCAAAACCATCAAACTGGGCGAACAGATCTTACAAAAACGGACAATTGAATATTTAAGGTTCCGTTATTTACTTTTATTCATACGCAGAAATTGCCAACGTGTATATCTGTAATTTGAACTTCAACCGTTTTCCAACAACTTAACCGTTTTTCAGGGGAGATTATGGAAACAGTTCTAAGCGTCCTAACAAGTTTCACGAGAGGATCTGATGGTTCCGCTACGAGTACTGTTCCTCCTTGACACTTGTGACTTGAACCCACACCATTCACTGTTTTCGCACTCGTTGCCAATGTTGACTTCAAAACTGGCGGAGGTTTCAATTTTTTCTGACCGTCATTGCTTTTCTTAGACTTGGATTCCGTTTTCTTGTTCACATCTGAGTCTTGCCACTGCCTTGTCCAGAATGAGAACATATCATCTTGGAGGTCACGAATGGACTCGTAGAAGGCAGGATCCATGACTTTGTACCATTCGCTAAGTGGCTGTAACAAAGTTTAAAAAAATGTCATCAATATCTCAAAGACAAGATGCGACTGCAATTTTAACTTGCATATAAACGCTTATCAGCTCAAATCAATCAATGCATATAAACCCTTATGAACTCAAATAACGCATCTCAAATCGACTGCAAATCTAAGCAAATTTTAATTCAAAATTCAAAATCTAAAAAAACACGCAGTCTCAGTGAATTAATTTTCATTGATCAGTGCAAAAAATTCTATGGACCGCTTGCATGGCTTTTCCAAGTTACAATCCCAAAAATCGCGACAATCGAAAATCCAGGAGTGGATTACTCTCTAATCGACGATTCCAGACATGAATCTTTCAGTTACAGCACGCGAACCCATCCGTTTATCAGAACGAAAGATTCCCCTTCCATCATTAATTGGCTACATTTGCAACTTTTCACCAGAAACAGCAAATTGGGTATACGCAGAAGTATAAAAGTTACAAGGTGGCTCGCTTATGTCGGCGAAGGGCACCAAGAGTTCCGAAATTTTAACTGGTGAATCCAAAACGACCAGCAGAAAATATCCGAAAGAATGTAAATGAGGGGCCAGAAAAGGCGCAAAACCATCTGTTAGTTAAGCGAAAAAAATCTTATGAATGATAAGGTCCGCGTACCTAACCGACATTGAAACATTTGAACTGTTGTCCAGGGCTTGCATCAAAACTATCATAGCCGGCCGGTTGTAAAAATGGATTTACAAGCTGTCAAATATAGACAGCAAAAGATACATAACTTAATTAATGCAGTTGATGATGCAATATATAATACCTATTTAAAAAACACAGAAATATATCGCTTCTTTTGCGTCACTCGGCTTACTTTAATACTCATATTAACAGCCTTGTTTTAACATCCTTCATTACGTAGAAATATTTTATTGACCTTGACAGGGTTTAGAGCAACCTTAAATGATCTTAACATTAGTGTTCAAAAGTCATTTAGTGAGTGATTTAAGTCATTTACGATTTAGAAAAACAAATCTCGCAAATCAGCTCAACACTCACTCCCAAATAGTTTTAAAAACTGCGCCGGGAACACAAAAGCCTCAAAAGCGAAGTGAGAGCGGCACAAATGAGCAATAAAACAGCTCTTTCGAGGTTCATAGCCCGACAAAACGTAAAATGGCAAAATTAGTGTACGATGAAATGAGTGTTTATCAGCAAATCAAAAAATTTGGCAACAAAAATGCAGGGAGGGGGGTGCTCCTCAAGATGATCAAGTTCTTCACATGATCAAGTTTCTTCAATTTTTGCCGATCGATATATTCATCGTAGAGAAATGTGAGTGGTATCATAAGAAAGCTCGTCCAAACAAGAATTTGAAATTCAAAAGATTTTTTGAATTTCGTATTTTTCGAGGAGTTATCGAGGATTGAAGTTTTGTGTGAACACGTCAAATTTGGTATGACTTTTAGTGTAATTTTTCTTCAAATTATGATCTTCTCTTTAAAAATTTTTCATTCAGAATTACATTTCACGCCACAAAAGGAATCAATTTCGTATTCCTAATACACAAAAGGTGATAAAAAGACTGGTCTCATAGGGAAGTTTACAATAAAAAAATCGAATTCTATTTGAGAGCTGTTTTTTTTAAAAACTCCAATTTTTTTTAGGTCACCTAGAGACACTTTTCAAATCGATGTTTGGTTAACGATAAATCTAATTTATTTACTTAATGACAAACCTAATTTTTTCAAAAAGATTCTTTTTGAGGTTTTACTGAAATTTTTGGAGCCCTAGGGCATAGAATCGTTGACTAAAAGTGCGATGGATTTCGTAATGGGTATAAGCGAAGCTATTCAGTGCTTTGATTGTGCAGCTAAAGACTGTTAAGACTTTATATATAATTTTTCGAATTTTTTTTTAAACATTAACCGATCATAAACTTATTTTTGTAAACTGTAAGGCAGTCTCAGTACTGACAGGATCCGCGTCCAATATACTGCAACTAAAACTAATCTGTTTAGCGGTTTTATCTTCTAACTATTTGTTTTATGACTTCGATGCCACAAGATTTCAAAAACAATTTTTAAATTTTTGGATACTTTCGTATTTTTGAAACCTTTTGAAATTTAATCACATTATTCTAATCTAGTTGGTTTAGGTAAGACGTTCAATGGATCACAGATAAAGTTTTCAGAGAAAAGCTAATGGTTTAAATGGCTTCGACACTTTGTTCTCGCACTTTTCTATTGATTTTTTGTTTTTGCCTCTATTTGTTGTTGTTTTCATAGTCATAAGACTTATTGTAATATCTTATTGATTACCCATGCATGACAAAAATCTGTTTTCTCCTATCGAGTCATGACTGAGCGTATTTATTTTTATCTGTTGAAAGCTATTGAACTTATTGTCTGTTAAGACTTTAAAAACAATTTTTCAAAAAATTTTTTTGAACATTAACCAATTTTAAACTTATTTTCAGGATCTGTAAGAAATTCTCAGAAATGACCAGAACCCCTTCCTTTCTTTCTACAGCAATCTGAAGTATTTTGGTTACCGTTTCTTTCTAACTCCTGGTTATATGGCTTCGATGCCACAAGATTTCAAAAAAAATTAAATTTTTGGATACTTTTGGTTCCTATTGAAATCTTATCACATCATCCTAAAATTGATAGCCCCTATTGGTTTTGAGAAGACGTTAAATAGAGCATAGATAAAATTTTCAGATAAAAGGATATGGTTTAAATGGCTGCGATACTGTTCTCGCACTTTTCTAATGGATTATTGGTTTCTTTATTTGTTTTTGTTCTATAGTCATAAGACTTATTGTGATATCTTATTGGTGACCCATGCATGGCAAACATCTTTGTCCTTCTATCGAATCATGACTGATAGTATTTGTTGAATTCTGTTGAAAGCTATTGAATTTAATGGCTGTTATGACTTCAAAAAAATTTTTGAACATTAACCAATCGTAAACTTATCTTCGTGAGCTGTACGAACGCCTCAGAAATTACCGGAACTCTTTTTTCCTACTTCAACAAAAATATTATAATTTGCGGATTTATCTTCTTACTATTGGTTTGATAAAATTGATGAGGGAGTTTTGATAAATTTTTTGGACATTTGGAAAATTTTTGGATTTATTTGTGGTTCTTCTGAAATCTCATCACATTATCCTATTAGTGTTAGTTCCAATTGGCTTAGAAAGGATGCTCAATGGATCATAGATAGTTTTCAAAGAAAAGCTTATGGTTTAAATGCCTTGGACACTTTCTTCTGAACTTCGCAGTTTTCTACTGAATTTTTGGTTTTTGCTGTATTTGTTGTATTGTTGTTTGTTTTTTTTCATAGTTTTTTCAATGAAAGATCTCGCCAGCGCTGTAATGAGACATGGCATTATGTAATTCAACAAGTAGTGAGGTTCTTAAACGTTTTTTTAAAACTCAAACATCTATTTTTATTATGTCTTCATTTGGTTGACAATTAAGTCAAAAGTGTAGATGAGCTCGGGTTACAACATCATGTGCGAACGCATATTAACGAGCATCCTTGTTTAGATTCTCAATTCAAAATTATTAAGTGAGTACAAAGTCCTTTTTATTGCTTGAGGCAAGTCATTTTTGCTCAAAATTCATCACACGTGGACTCAAATACCCATATATAATACAGTAAACTAGGTTACGTACACAAATTCAGCAGATAAGATGTAAAAATTCAACTGCTGGACTTCTAGGCGCGTAAAAATGATCGTTATAAAAATTTTGGAAAATGAATTATAAAAGCATAGTGATAATGCTGAAGTATAATTCACAAATTTTTATTTACTAAGCAAAAAAAACTAGGAAATCATTTAACAAACTATCTAGAAAAAACACGACAAAAACTCAAGAAAACAGAAGTCAAAATTTTGCGCGTTGACAAAAACTTAGTACGAGAGAGAGCGCATTTTTGTTCAAATACGGTTTTCGCATCTTACTGGAAAATTAGAGAGAAGAAAGTTCACGCGGAAAATTGCTCGGTTTTTCACTCTCTTCCTGCTTCGGCATGACGAAAAACAGCTCGAATTTTATTTCAAAACCATCAAACTGGGCGAACAGATCTTACAAAAACGGACAATTGAATATTTAAGGTTCCGTTATTTACTTTTATTCATACGCAGAAATTGCCAACGTGTACATCTGTAATTTGAACTTCAACCGTTTTCCAACAACTTAACCGTTTTTCAGGGGAGATTATGGAAACAGTTCTAAGCGTCCTAACAAGTTTCACGAGAGGATCTGATGGTTCCGCTACGAGTACTGTTCCTCCTTGACACTTGTGACTCGAACCCACACCATTCACTGTTTTCGCACTCGTTGCCAATGTTGACTTCAAAACTGGCGGAGGTTTCAATTTTTTCTGACCGTCATTGCTTTTCTTAGACTTGGATTCCGTTTTCTTGTTCACATCTGAGTCTTGCCACTGCCTTGTCCAGAATGAGAACATATCATCTTGGAGGTCACGAATGGACTCGTAGAAGGCAGGATCCATGACTTTGTACCATTCGAATTTGGTATGACTTTTAGTGTAATTTTTCTTCAAATTATGATCTTCTCTTTAAAAATTTTTCATTCAGAATTACATTTCACGCCACAAAAGGAATCAATTTCGTATTCCTAATACACAAAAGGTGATAAAAAGACTGGTCTCATAGGGAAGTTTACAATAAAAAAATCGAATTCTATTTGAGAGCTGTTTTTTTTAAAAACTTCAAATTTTTTTAGGTCACCTAGAGACACTTTTCAAATCGATGTTTGGTTAACGATAAATCTAATTTATTTAGTTAATGACAAACCTAATTTTTTCAAAAAGATTCTTTTTGAGGTTTTACTGAAATTTTTGGAGCCCTAGGGCATAGAATCGTTGACTAAAAGTGCGATGGATTTCGTAATGGGTATAAGCAAAGCTATTCAGTGCTTTGATTGTGCAGCTAAAGACTGTTAAGACTTTATATATAATTTTTCGAAATTTTTTTTAAACATTAACCGATCATAAACTTATTTTTGTAAACTGTAAGGCAGTCTCAGTACTGACAGGATCCTCGTCCAATATACTGCAACTAAAACTAATCTGTTTAGCGGTTTTATCTTCTAACTATTTGTTTTATGACTTCGATGCCACAAGATTTCAAAAACAATTTTTAAATTTTTGGATACTTTCGTAATTTTGAAACCTTTTGAAATTTAATCACATTATTCTAATCTAGTTGGTTTAGGTAAGACGTTCAATGGATCACAGATAAAGTTTTCAGAGAAAAGCTAATGGTTTAAATGGCTTCGACACTTTGTTCTCGCACTTTTCTATTGATTTTTTGTTTTTGCCTCTATTTGTTGTTGTTTTCATAGTCATAAGACTTATTGTAATATCTTATTGATTACCCATGCATGACAAAAATCTGTTTTCTCCTATCGAGTCATGACTGAGCGTATTTATTTTTATCTGTTGAAAGCTATTGAACTTATTGTCTGTTAAGACTTTAAAAACAATTTTTCAAAAAATTTTTTTGAACATTAACCAATTTTAAACTTATTTTCAGGATCTGTAAGAAATTCTCAGAAATGACCAGAACCCCTTCCTTTCTTTCTACAGCAATCTGAAGTATTTTGGTTACCGTTTCTTTCTAACTCCTGGTTATATGGCTTCGATGCCACAAGATTTCAAAAAAAAATTAAATTTTTGGATACTTTTGGTTCCTATTGAAATCTTATCACATCATCCTAAAATTGATAGCCCCTATTGGTTTTGAGAAGACGTTAAATAGAGCATAGATAAAATTTTCAGATAAAAGGATATGGTTTAAATGGCTGCGATACTGTTCTCGCACTTTTCTAATGGATTATTGGTTTCTTTATTTGTTTTTGTTCCATAGTCATAAGACTTATTGTGATATCTTATTGGTGACCCATGCATGGCAAACATCTTTGTCCTTCTATCGAATCATGACTGATAGTATTTGTTGAATTCTGTTGAAAGCTATTGAATTTAATGGCTGTTATGACTTCAAAAAAATTTTTGAACATTAACCAATCGTAAACTTATCTTCGTGAGCTGTACGAACGCCTCAGAAATTACCGGAACTCTTTTTTCCTACTTCAACAAAAATATTATAATTTGCCGATTTATCTTCTTACTATTGGTTTGATAAAGTTGATGAGGGAGTTTTGATAAATTTTTTGGACATTTGGAAAATTTTTGGATTTATTTGTGGTTCTTCTGGATTCTCATCACATTATCCTATTAGTGTTAGTTCCAATTGGCTTAGAAAGGATGCTCAATGGATCATAGATAGTTTTCAAAGAAAAGCTTATGGTTTAAATGCCTTGGACACTTTCTTCTGAACTTCGCAGTTTTCTACTGAATTTTTGGTTTTTGCCTGTATTTGTTGTTGTTTTTTTAGTCAATGACTTATTGTAATATCCTATCGCATCAATGACTTGTCAATGAAAAAAAAATCTTGTCGTCATATCGAGGTATAACTCGTATTCTCACATCAAGCGCTTTTATTGCCTTCCGCTGAAAGCAATTTGGTTTAATGGCGTTGATACTACCGGTTATCTCAGAAATTTTGTGGTTTTAATGTATTCGTTCATATTTATTGATATTTTGAAGTCAAATTGAAAAAAAGGATCTGATGTTGTTAAAAAAATTAATGGATGATAGAAAAGTCATTACCGAAAAGTTTTTTTTAATGGCTTCGACACTTTTCTCGCTCAATTTTTTTTGAATTAGCGGTTTTTGCCATTTTTTTTAAATCTTTAGGTAGGCGTAAAATGCTGATCGGTCTCAACGGCTTGTAATTGAGTATTCAAGGATTGATGTTACCCGAGGCAGTCATTGTATAGCGAATAGTCTCAAAGTTTATGATATTATACATTTTCAATGATTTTCTAAACCAGTTTAGGTTGTTTTTTTTTGTCAACTTGTAGCTTATTCTCATCATTGAGAAGTCTAAACAAATTTTTGTATTGAAAAAATTTAAATATCCAGTGATGTCATGTCGTAACTGATGTTTTGTTTGTGGACAATATGCGTTCAAATAAAAGTTTTTTGTGGTGTACTTGTTTTTATTTATCTCTTCTTTTAGCACATTCGCGTAATAACAGATCCCAATGATATTCAAAGCCCCAAATGCACTTATTTAATCTTTCAGTATAATTTTAGCTGCATTAGTATGAATGAAAATAGAAGGAAGAATACATAGTATTCAGATAATAGCTGATGATTTTAATGGCTTCAATAATTTGTGTTTTCGCAAATTGTTTAATTTTTGTGTTTTTCTGCTTCTGTAGTCCGTTCCTATGGCTTAATCTAACCAACGACAGGGCCTATTGGTTTATAATGAATGTTTAGTAAATTTATTAAGAATTATTTTGTTAAAAACTAATGATTTTTAAGACTTTAGATATTATTTGGTTTAAAAAAAGTTGATTGATTTTCCAATTTCGCCTTATTGTTTCCTTTTGTCGACTTTGTTACCTAGTCTCATTAAGGAAAATTGCCATCTGCTGTATAGTATGGACAAAATAAAATTTGTGCAGTTAGGGTTTTATACGATTACATTTTGGCGTTGTTACTAGGTGCGTTCAAATTTAGATACTTAGTTTTTGCCGTGAAATTTTTGTTTGTGCCTCTTTTGTTGTTTGTTTTTTTCATAGTTTTTTCAATGAAAGATCTCGCCAGCGCTGTAATGAGACATGGCATTATGTAATTCAACAAGTAGTGAGTTTCTTAAACGTTTTTTTAAACTCAAACATCTATTTTTATTATGTCTTCATTTGGTTGACAATTAAGTCAAAAGTGTAGATGAGCTCGGGTTACAACATCATGTGCGAACGCATATTAACGAGCATCCTTGTTTAGATTCTCAATTCAAAATTATTAAGTGAGTACAAAGTCCTTTTTATTGCTTGAGGCAAGTCATTTTTGCTCAAAATTCATCACACGTGGACTCAAATACCCATATATAATACAGTAAACTAGGTTACGTACACAAATTCAGCAGATAAGATGTAAAAATTCAACTGCTGGACTTCTAGGCGCGTAAAAATGATCGTTATAAAAATTTTGGAAAATGAATTATAAAAGCATAGTGATAATGCTGAAGTATAATTCACAAATTTTTATTTACTAATTAAAAAAAAACTAGGAAATCATTTAACAAACTATCTAGAAAAAACACGACAAAAACTCAAGAAAACAGAAGTCAAAATTTTGCGCGTGGACAAAAACTTAGTACGAGAGAGAGCGCATTTTTGTTCAAATACGGTTTTCGCATCTTACTGGAAAATTAGAGAGAAGAAAGTTCACGCGGAAAATTGCTCGGTTTTTCACTCTCTTCCTGCTTCGGCATGACGAAAAACAGCTCGAATTTTATTTCAAAACCATCAAACTGGGCGAACAGATCTTACAAAAACGGACAATTGAATATTTAAGGTTCCGTTATTTACTTTTATTCATACGCAGAAATTGCCAACGTGTATATCTGTAATTTGAACTTCAACCGTTTTCCAACAACTTAACCGTTTTTCAGGGGAGATTATGGAAACAGTTCTAAGCGTCCTAACAAGTTTCACGAGAGGATCTGATGGTTCCGCTACGAGTACTGTTCCTCCTTGACACTTGTGACTTGAACCCACACCATTCACTGTTTTCGCACTCGTTGCCAATGTTGACTTCAAAACTGGCGGAGGTTTCAATTTTTTCTGACCGTCATTGCTTTTCTTAGACTTGGATTCCGTTTTCTTGTTCACATCTGAGTCTTGCCACTGCCTTGTCCAGAATGAGAACATATCATCTTGGAGGTCACGAATGGACTCGTAGAAGGCAGGATCCATGACTTTGTACCATTCGCTAAGTGGCTGTAACAAAGTTTAAAAAAATGTCATCAATATCTCAAAGACAAGATGCGACTGCAATTTTAACTTGCATATAAACGCTTATCAGCTCAAATCAATCAATGCATATAAACCCTTATGAACTCAAATAACGCATCTCAAATCGACTGCAAATCTAAGCAAATTTTAATTCAAAATTCAAAATCTAAAAAAACACGCAGTCTCAGTGAATTAATTTTCATTGATCAGTGCAAAAAATTCTATGGACCGCTTGCATGGCTTTTCCAAGTTACAATCCCAAAAATCGCGACAATCGAAAATCCAGGAGTGGATTACTCTCTAATCGACGATTCCAGACATGAATCTTTCAGTTACAGCACGCGAACCCATCCGTTTATCAGAACGAAAGATTCCCCTTCCATCATTAATTGGCTACATTTGCAACTTTTCACCAGAAACAGCAAATTGGGTATACGCAGAAGTATAAAAGTTACAAGGTGGCTCGCTTATGTCGGCGAAGGGCACCAAGAGTTCCGAAATTTTAACTGGTGAATCCAAAACGACCAGCAGAAAATATCCGAAAGAATGTAAATGAGGGGCCAGAAAAGGCGCAAAACCATCTGTTAGTTAAGCGAAAAAAATCTTATGAATGATAAGGTCCGCGTACCTAACCGACATTGAAACATTTGAACTGTCGTCCAGGGCTTGCATCAAAACTATCATAGCCGGCCGGTTGTAAAAATGGATTTACAAGCTGTCAAATATAGACAGCAAAAGATACATAACTTAATTAATGCAGTTGATGATGCAATATATAATACCTATTTAAAAAACACAGAAATATATCGCTTCTTTTGCGTCACTCGGCTTACTTTAATACTCATATTAACAGCCTTGTTTTAACATCCTTCATTACGTAGAAATATTTTATTGACCTTGACAGGGTTTAGAGCAACCTTAAATGATCTTAACATTAGTGTTCAAAAGTCATTTAGTGAGTGATTTAAGTCATTTACGATTTAGAAAAACAAATCTCGCAAATCAGCTCAACACTCACTCCCAAATAGTTTTAAAAACTGCGCCGGGAACACAAAAGCCTCAAAAGCGAAGTGAGAGCGGCACAAATGAGCAATAAAACAGCTCTTTCGAGGTTCATAGCCCGACAAAACGTAAAATGGCAAAATTAGTGTACGATGAAATGAGTGTTTATCAGCAAATCAAAAAATTTGGCAACAAAAATGCAGGGAGGGGGGTGCTCCTCAAGATGATCAAGTTCCAAAATAATCAATTTGGTTTAAAAAAAGTTGATTGATTTTCCAATTTCGCCTTATTGTTTCCTTTTGTCGACTTTGTTACCTAGTCTCATTAAGGAAAATTGCCATCTGCTGTATAGTATGGACAAAATAAAATTTGTGCAGTTAGGGTTTTATACGATTACATTTTGGCGTTGTTACTAGGTGCGTTCAAATTTAGATACTTAGTTTTTGCCGTGAAATTTTTGTTTGTGCCTCTTTTGTTGTTTGTTTTTTTCATAGTTTTTTCAATGAAAGATCTCGCCAGCGCTGTAATGAGACATGGCATTATGTAATTCAACAAGTAGTGAGTTTCTTAAACGTTTTTTTAAACTCAAACATCTATTTTTATTATGTCTTCATTTGGTTGACAATTAAGTCAAAAGTGTAGATGAGCTCGGGTTACAACATCATGTGCGAACGCATATTAACGAGCATCCTTGTTTAGATTCTCAATTCAAAATTATTAAGTGAGTACAAAGTCCTTTTTATTGCTTGAGGCAAGTCATTTTTGCTCAAAATTCATCACACGTGGACTCAAATACCCATATATAATACAGTAAACTAGGTTACGTACACAAATTCAGCAGATAAGATGTAAAAATTCAACTGCTGGACTTCTAGGCGCGTAAAAATGATCGTTATAAAAATTTTGGAAAATGAATTATAAAAGCATAGTGATAATGCTGAAGTATAATTCACAAATTTTTATTTACTAAGCAAAAAAAAACTAGGAAATCATTTAACAAACTATCTAGAAAAAACACGACAAAAACTCAAGAAAACAGAAGTCAAAATTTTGCGCGTGGACAAAAACTTAGTACGAGAGAGAGCGCATTTTTGTTCAAATACGGTTTTCGCATCTTACTGGAAAATTAGAGAGAAGAAAGTTCACGCGGAAAATTGCTCGGTTTTTCACTCTCTTCCTGCTTCGGCATGACGAAAAACAGCTCGAATTTTATTTCAAAACCATCAAACTGGGCGAAGAGATCTTACAAAAACGGACAATTGAATATTTAAGGTTCCGTTATTTACTTTTATTCATACGCAGAAATTGCCAACGTGTATATCTGTAATTTGAACTTCAACCGTTTTCCAACAACTTAACCGTTTTTCAGGGGAGATTATGGAAACAGTTCTAAGCGTCCTAACAAGTTTCACGAGAGGATCTGATGGTTCCGCTACGAGTACTGTTCCTCCTTGACACTTGTGACTTGAACCCACACCATTCACTGTTTTCGCACTCGTTGCCAATGTTGACTTCAAAACTGGCGGAGGTTTCAATTTTTTCTGACCGTCATTGCTTTTCTTAGACTTGGATTCCGTTTTCTTGTTCACATCTGAGTCTTGCCACTGCCTTGTCCAGAATGAGAACATATCATCTTGGAGGTCACGAATGGACTCGTAGAAGGCAGGATCCATGACTTTGTACCATTCGCTAAGTGGCTGTAACAAAGTTTAAAAAAATGTCATCAATATCTCAAAGACAAGATGCGACTGCAATTTTAACTTGCATATAAACGCTTATCAGCTCAAATCAATCAATGCATATAAACCCTTATGAACTCAAATAACGCATCTCAAATCGACTGCAAATCTAAGCAAATTTTAATTCAAAATTCAAAATCTAAAAAAACACGCAGTCTCAGTGAATTAATTTTCATTGATCAGTGCAAAAAATTCTATGGACCGCTTGCATGGCTTTTCCAAGTTACAATCCCAAAAATCGCGACAATCGAAAATCCAGGAGTGGATTACTCTCTAATCGACGATTCCAGACATGAATCTTTCAGTTACAGCACGCGAACCCATCCGTTTATCAGAACGAAAGATTCCCCTTCCATCATTAATTGGCTACATTTGCAACTTTTCACCAGAAACAGCAAATTGGGTATACGCAGAAGTATAAAAGTTACAAGGTGGCTCGCTTATGTCGGCGAAGGGCACCAAGAGTTCCGAAATTTTAACTGGTGAATCCAAAACGACCAGCAGAAAATATCCGAAAGAATGTAAATGAGGGGCCAGAAAAGGCGCAAAACCATCTGTTAGTTAAGCGAAAAAAATCTTATGAATGATAAGGTCCGCGTACCTAACCGACATTGAAACATTTGAACTGTCGTCCAGGGCTTGCATCAAAACTATCATAGCCGGCCGGTTGTAAAAATGGATTTACAAGCTGTCAAATATAGACAGCAAAAGATACATAACTTAATTAATGCAGTTGATGATGCAATATATAATACCTATTTAAAAAACACAGAAATATATCGCTTCTTTTGCGTCACTCGGCTTACTTTAATACTCATATTAACAGCCTTGTTTTAACATCCTTCATTACGTAGAAATATTTTATTGACCTTGACAGGGTTTAGAGCAACCTTAAATGATCTTAACATTAGTGTTCAAAAGTCATTTAGTGAGTGATTTAAGTCATTTACGATTTAGAAAAACAAATCTCGCAAATCAGCTCAACACTCACTCCCAAATAGTTTTAAAACTGCGCCGGGAACACAAAAGCCTCAAAAGCGAAGTGAGAGCGGCACAAATGATCACAAAAGCCCTTTCGAGGTTCATGGCCTGACAAAACGTAAAATGGCAAAATTAGTGTACGGCGAAATTAGTGTTTATCAGCAAATCAAAAAAATTTGGCACCAAAAATGCTGGGGGGGGGGGTGCTCCTCAAGATGATCACGTTCTTCAATGAAATCAAATTTGATCATCTACAGATTTAATACTGTTGCTCTATATGGTTCTTTAAAATTTTGCTTTCAAATCTTTTGAAAAAAATACTTCAAAGATGACAGTCTGGTAATATATTTTAATTTTTCTCGCCAATGTTTGGACAAGACGAGCCACACAGGAGGGGAAAATTTGGAACTGGAATTACACATTAAAAAGAACTAACTTGTGCTTTGAGTGATCCAAAACAATGGACAGTAGTGAAAAGCATGTACTCGGTGCCCACCTCAATAGCCAGCGCCATAACCGGAGGAGGAACCTCGGAGTCTAAGGATTCCACGTATGCCCTCAAAGGAAGTCTGCAACCAGAAAATTTGATGCAGAAAATTCGATCTTTCAGCAGAAAAATCAGAACAGTTAAACATAGATTTCTTTGGTACTGTGCAAATAACTGTTTTAAACATACACTACGGTACCAAAAGCTGATCACACCTGAAGAATTTCTACACATCGCAAAAGATCAAATAAAACAACATTTTTGAGTTCAAACTAGTTCTCCAGTACCAAGTCATTACGCCTTAAGCTTTTTTAACATCTAAAAGGCGGTTTGCATAGTTTTTATACAAGTTTCTAGCGACATCAGCCTCAATTTCGTTCCAAAATTCATTTGTCAAACACATTCCAAAATATTGTCTCTTTTCGAAGCCTAAAAATTGCCCAATAATTTTGAATTGGAATCAGATATGCTGGCTACTATATGTTGTCGATTCCAGTACCTCCCCCTCTTTCTCTTGGAAAAAAAATTGCTGACAATCTTTACGCACAGGAGCATTGTCTTGTTGAAAAACAAGGTCCTGAAAATGCATTTTTTTCTGAACAATATTTCAAAACTGTCAAAGTAACCCATATCGTTCAGCTTGTTTGCATATCCAACAAGTAATTTGCAGCCATCTGATCATATTGCACCCCAAAACATAAGTGATTGTTCATTCCAACTTAATTTTGTGGTCTTTTATTCGAGAAATCTTGTTCAATTTTTCAAAAACTCAAATGATTCCGCCATCAGAGATGCGCACTCTAGGTTCATCAGTAAACGCTACATTCTACCAGACAGAGGAAGGCTTGTGCAGCAATTAAATATAACATTGTTATTGACGACACTTGCCTGTCTTCTTCCGTTTTTGCAGCATATCTTGAAAAAACACAATATTTTTCGGAGAATTCGTCGTACTGTTCTTCAGAAATTTGTATTGTAGCCAGAGAAAGAGTTATTTATCACTCTTACGCATTTCAGTGATATGTTGCCTCAATTTTTGTTACCTCAAGTGATATTTTTGAAGTAAACTTTGCACGAATACTGTGCATTGGATCTTGAAAATCGATTTTAATTTTAGCTCTTTTTGCAGTGTTATCGACGAAAATCCAATATTGCGTAGCGTAACAACTTATCATAGTGGTTTAACCATTTTTTTCTGTTTAAGGGGAGAAAACGACAATTAAATCTCTCTTAAGAATTCAATATTCAACTTTTTTATGCCTTCAAGGAAATCATGCCTACACAGCAGAAATCGTGGTTTAAGATTACAAAACATGCTGTACGGAGCTTTTTCTTATCATAGTGTAGATAATTGCTAGTTAATAACCACTTCTTGCCTAATTTAGGCGCAGATTCAAAGATTATGTAATTTTGCTACCATTGAATTCAAGACATTGAATTCAACCGGAAAAATGCCATAATTTTCCTTCATTGTTGAAACCGAATAACGTTTCAGTTTTTGTGAACAGTATATAGTGGAAGTTATTGGCAGCAGTATATAACGAATATGCATTATTTCAGCCAATGTTGTTCCAAAATTAATCTGACGCAAAAAACGATGTTTTTTTTTAGTAAAATTTGATTCATTTCCCATAACAGCCGACATACCTTTAAATACAAAAGTTTTATGAACTATCAGGGATAAGGTTTCCTCAAATTAGTCTTAAATAATCCGGAGCTGCTACTTTTGAAGTTTCGAGCGATGTACTCGCATTGCGTATAAGACAAAATGTTATAATTTCAACTTGAAATTAAATAAGATGTTCAAATTATGATCAAATAGGCCATACAACAAAAAACAGATACATATGAGGTTCATATGACCAATAAATTTGTTCACGCATAATACAATTTGTTCACGTATAATTCCGTGACGTATATATTTTGTTTACTTTAGGAAGATAAGAAAAAAAGAGTTTTCTCGCGAAAACACGTCATTTGGTATTGAAATTAATCAGGGTAAACAGAAGAGTGAGAAAGCAAAAGATACAATTATCAAAAAAATGAAACTAAAACATAAACATTTAATTAGTCTTCAAACAAGTGTTATATCTTAGCGCTTGTAATAGTGCTTGCGAGACAATCTCTTCGTTTTTACCTTCAACAAAATTCTATTGACTAAATGTTTTGAAATCAAGAAACGAAAAACATCTTGTGAGAGCAAATTAACAAGGTCTTTTTTCTCAATGTCCATACAAAAAGTGAAAATTTGACTACAAAAATAGCCTATCTCGCATATACATTTCCCAACTTTCGAAAACTATTGGACCAATTAATGGAAATATACGGAGTGGACTATAATTTCCAGGGGCATCTTCAACGCGCAAATTTAATATGAAAGCAGCCGTACAAAATTTTTTACGTAAGTTGCTCAACACAATATACGCAAATAATGTTTATCCGAGGCACTGTTGAATAAAACTATCCAAGAACTAAAACCCGAAACCAAAATCACACAAAATTTCAAAATAGGAATTGAATTCTGTTGCTATCAGGCCGATAACAACCGCGTGGTAATGTTTCTAATCAACTGCGTTAATTAGTTGCGATAACAATAATTTCATAACTTACGCTACTGTGTAGCTAATATGACTGCCTTCTTCAGAGCCACTAATTTCGCGGCATTCTTCATATAGCAACATTGCAAGGCGCGAATGGCGAAAAACTTGGTCTGATAAACATAAACCGACAAATGTCGGAAGAATTGTTCTTGAACGACAGGCGAGGTAATTTAATTCATGGTTTTTAGTATAGATCAATTTTTCTTTATGGCTGCAAAAAACCTCGACCCCACAGGGATTCGAAACACTGACCTCCCGATCCATGGCCAAAAAAGTAGACTTAAAAAGTAGAGTTCTTCCAGTTTCAAATTTTTGTAGTACTCAACGAGCATTCACAAGTCATTTCAAGTACAGGTTACGCGATTATGGTTGAAGTCCCTGAGAACTTCGGGCGTTTATCGAGAACTGCGGTGACTTCCGGTGACTTTCGTCATTTTGAAACGTGCGCGTTTCGTGTTTTAAGCATGGTTATGTAACTCAGCGGGTGTCACTTCCAAATTCTGACTTCATGTCGAACCGCTTTATGCCGAAAAGTTCTTAGTGACTAAAGTCCAATACTAAAAACACGAAACGCGCGCTTTTTAAAAAGAGGAAAGCTTATGGACGTCAACTTCTGGCTAAGTATATATCGACTTCTGGCACTGTCGACTTTCGGCATGTTCAACTGTGTACGTGGATGTTTTAACTATAATTCATACAGCGAACGTTGTCACTCTCTGTAACCCACTGGCCTTATTTAAATTAATTAATCACACGATACGTTGAAAGGCAGTAGTCTAATGTACACTTAGTAATGTTTCATTTAGTGGAGTGCTCACCTGTTTTCGCACGCATATGGATGAGTCAGCTGCTCGACCTGAAAACATTCATCTGTTCAGGCCCCAATTCCATGCAAATACGGTGGGGCGGGGGGGGGGCAGATTAAAAATCCCTCAAGCCCGATACTCCAAATAAAGTAAATAACTATCATTTTTGGGATCTTTTGCGTTTGTGCCCTCCCCGTACGTTATGCTCTCCCCAATTACAGAGCACGTGTGATTACATGGTAAATCATTATGTAAAAATATTGCACGTGCTTCTTGGGGGGGGGGGGGTGCAAATAATATGAACCCACTAATTAATAACTTAAAACCTGTTGATCAATTGATAAAATTGATCGTAACTCGTTTTAACCCAAAAGTGCTCAGAAGAATAATCAACTCATGAAATATGAATCGTCAGCATAGGAATTATTTCCTACCCTGAACAAATAATTTGTTTTCATTATTCATTATCATGTGTGAACCGTTTAATGCGTTTTTAATTACTCTTTTAGGTTGAAATTTTCAACCAGTTCAAGAGTGAATAGGTCAGGCTTAATGAGGGTCGAACGGCCCAATTACCAGTCCTTTCCGAGTATCAATTGTATTTACTTCTTGCTTAATGTCAGTATTTTGTATTATGATACAAAAGATAATTTAACTTCTTTTTGCATAATCACTTGCATAGCTCATATATCTATAAAAGTGTCAAAGTAAATTGTGGAGTGTCATAATCTTCAACCGCCGGGTAGGGGGTTTACTATCTATCTTAATTTCAGACGGACATTAAGCATAATTAGAAACACAAACTATTATCTGTTACCCAAGAATTCATTAAGAACTTAACCAAAATGTCTGAACAAACTCGAGGAATTCCATAAACCTAACGTAGGTTCTAAAGCCGTACAGAACAGTTCACTTTTGACGCCATTTTTTAAAGAAAAAGAATGCTGAAAGGGTACATACTTTGACATATTCGGCTAAAGACCACTTCAGGAAATTCTCATCAGCTTCTCTCATCATGTCTGCTGGTAACCCCCTGAAATTCTAACAGTTGCAAAACATTGCACTGGTAGTGCTATTTCATTCTCACTTCATTGCCCACCAACATAAATTTAATTTGGAGTGCGCATGTTAAGCATATATTGCATGGTGCAAAACTTCAAAATTTCATTTCAATTTTATTACATTGATTTGGAGGGCCGCAGATTGTAACCGTTTAAAGCCTTTTTGTTTTCAATTTTGGCCCATCGATGACTTTTTCGCAGAGATACAAAAGTGGAATCATTAAAAAGTCGGATCTATTCTTGTGATAAACTTATTAAATTGTCTAGCCAAATTGTTGTGATAAACTTATTAAATAGCCTTGCTATTTCTTAAGTTTATCACGAGACTGTCTTTCAGATACTTGTGAATGTTACAATAAATGGTTCTCTTGCTCGGAGCCAGTTGTCTATTGAGAGCTCTACAGAAGTCACCAGGCTGCATTGGGGAAAATCAAGCTTTCGCAAGGAAATCACTGAGCTTCAATCATAACTCCCGAGACAAACTCAAAAATGTTCAACTACTGTTAGATAGAGGTATTCTCCAGCACAGGTCAGATGTGGTTATTTGGCATGACGTGATTAGTAATTCAATCACACCTCACCACTCAAATAGCAACACTGCTTTGAGTAAAGAAGAATTATTTCATGCTCTGAAAAGATTTGATTGCAATGTAGTAGGTATTGTTTATTTGCAAAGAAAAGGAACTCCAGACATTTTTGACGAATTGTGTAACTTAAAAGTTGGGCGAGTTATTAACGGAAGGAGACATTTGCTACCGAAATTCAAACAGAAACAGAAATGGTATGAAAACCAGCTAGCTGAAGTCCATCCTCACGTTTCGATTGAACTTAATTTTATTAATATCATACTGCGAGAAAAAGCAAATTTGCACAAGTAGACCTTGAAAAATAGATCGAAAACTCGAAAACGCAAGAGCAGACCAAGGAAAAACAAAGCGAAAAAGAACAAGAAAAAGAAAAAGAAGCCCAAAAAAACTTGCCAAGATTGATCGTGGAATTTTTAAGTTAATATCTCTTTATTTATTGTTTTGTCTTATTGTTAACTAGCTCTTGGTCAAAGGCCAGTTGTATACTTGTAAGCTTACGGTACACGTTTTCTTTTCTTTCAGCTTGGGAGGATCTCTAGCCGTCTCTGAGTCCAGCGGGCTTGAGGCAGTCCGGGGAGCCACCTGAGTTGAAAGACTTTTTTTCATAGGACTAAGCTTAATTAAAATCCAGAAGTCTCATTTTACCTTATTGTTGAAATCGAGCTTCAGCTTTGTTAAACTATAAATTATATATAAAAAAACTAAGTAGTAACTTTGCAGCAGAATTCTAAACTCCAACCGATTTTTTTCCTCAAAATAAAACCGTTTATTCCTCCTTTATCATGTCCGATTCCAATCCAGACAGCAGTCCGCTGAATGGTGTCAGTAACAATGCATCTGAAGAGCTGCAGAAAGAGGTTCCACAATTGAAGTTTTTGGGACTCAAACCATTGGCAAGCATTCAACAAGAAAGTAAACCCACTCCAAGTCAGAAGAGGCCGCTCTTGGCACTAAGTCCAGCAGGAGAAACAGAAGAGAAGCAAGAGCTACAAAATACAATCCAAGAAGGGATCAAAGAAGCAATCAAAGATATTTTTCCTAGCCTCATAGACAAACTAAAAACTGACTTAAAGACGACAATTAACGAAATAGTTGAAGAGAAGTTTCAAAAATTCGTTGAAGAAAGTAAAACAGTGTGGCGAAGAGTAATAGATGAAAGGATTGCCGAACTGGAAACAATGCTGACACAGACCAGCGAGAGAATGATAGCTTCCAAAATCTCAGAGATGACCACTGATATCCACCGTAAAACTGACGAAAAGCTTGCGAGGTTTATCACTGAAATTGGAACAACCACCAACTCGGAGGACACTGTGACAGATCTCAAGATGCTCTCTCAAACAGAGCTTCTAGAAACGTACAATCGTCGTGATAATGTTAAAGTTTTTGGACTTTCTGAAACAATCGATGAAAGTGGAAACACGGAGACTAATGCTCAAACAGCGCAAGCGTTCTTGGATGTAACAGCTGACCTAAATGTTAACGTTGATGCTACTGACATATCAATTGCTCATCGACTTCCTTCTCGATACAAGAACAGACCAATCATTGTAAAATTTACTAGACGCATCAGGAAAATCGAAGTTCTCAAAAACAAACGTGCCTTAAAAACTGACTTAAAGACGACAATTAACGAAATAGTTGAAGAGAAGTTTCAAAAATTCGTTGAAGAAAGTAAAACAGTGTGGCGAAGAGTAATAGATGAAAGGATTGCCGAACTGGAAACAATGCTGACACAGACCAGCGAGAGAATGATAGCTTCCAAAATCTCAGAGATGACCACTGATATCCACCGTAAAACTGACGAAAAGCTTGCGAGGTTTATCACTGAAATTGGAACAACCACCAACTCGGAGGACACTGTGACAGATCTCAAGATGCTCTCTCAAACAGAGCTTCTAGAAACGTACAATCGTCGTGATAATGTTAAAGTTTTTGGACTTTCTGAAACAATCGATGAAAGTGGAAACACGGAGACTAATGCTCAAACAGCGCAAGCGTTCTTGGATGTAACAGCTGACCTAAATGTTAACGTTGATGCTACTGACATATCAATTGCTCATCGACTTCCTTCTCGATATAAGAACAGACCAATCATTGTAAAATTTACTAGACGCATCAAGAAAATCGAAGTTCTCAAAAACAAACGTGCCTTAAAAACTGACTTAAAGACGACAATTAACGAAATAGTTGAAGAGAAGTTTCAAAAATTCGTTGAAGAAAGTAAAACAGTGTGGCGAAGAGTAATAGATGAAAGGATTGCCGAACTGGAAACAATGCTGACACAGACCAGCGAGAGAATGATAGCTTCCAAAATCTCAGAGATGACCACTGATATCAACCGTAAAACTGACGAAAAGCTTGCGAGGTTTATCACTGAAATTGGAACAACCACCAACTCGGAGGACACTGTGACAGATCTCAAGATGCTCTCTCAAACAGAGCTTCTAGAAACGTACAATCGTCGTGATAATGTTAAAGTTTTTGGACTTTCTGAAACAATCGATGAAAGTGGAAACACGGAGACTAATGCTCAAACAGCGCAAGCGTTCTTGGATGTAACAGCTGACCTAAATGTTAACGTTGATGCTACTGACATATCAATTGCTCATCGACTTCCTTCTCGATACAAGAACAGACCAATCATTGTAAAATTTACTAGACGCATCAAGAAAATCGAAGTTCTCAAAAACAAACGTGCCTTAGAAGAAAGCCCCTCTTTCTACAATGTTACAATACTTGAAGATGCAAGTAAACCCAGGCTTAATTTTCTCAAATTAATGAAAGGTGACGAACGGATCTCGTCATCGTTCATACGTGATGGGGTCATACACTACAGGTGGATGGACGGAAAGATGTACAGAATCAACAACTTATTTGAAGGTGGTTGGTTCCTCAATTATTCTTTAATCAACATCCAACAGTGCTTCAAGCCACCTCAAAATCCAGATACAGAACGGACGAATCAGCCCTTTCGTGAAACGTAAAAAGAAAGAAGAGATATTTAACGAAACTGAAATTAACACGCAAAGAAAAGATTTAATAATTTTTCATCTCAATGTAAGATCATTAAAAAAACACCTACTAGATCTTGAATCTCTTATTTTTAGCTTAGATAAGCTGCCTAACATTATCTGCCTAACTGAAACCTGGTTGTGTGACGATGATGAAATAAAACAATATCTGTTACCGGGTTTTAGATCCCATATCCAGAAGAGTAGAAGATCCAGGGGAGGTGGTGTAATGATTCAAACCACAAGTTCATGAAAAATTCTGAAAGAAAAATCAATAAACTTTGAAGAGTCTGTCTTTGCTGAAATAGAATTCTCTGGGGCAAAACTAAATCTTGCGGTGATTTATAACAAACCTAGGGAAAACAAAATGAAATTTGTTGATAATCTTAATACTTTTCTAGAAGCCAACCAATCCCCTTCATTTCCTTTAATCATATGTGGTGATTTTAACATTGATACATTACAAGAGAATGCTTTGTCAAAAAACTATCTGAATTGTATATCATCTAATGGTTATGTATATCATCTAAATTTCAAACTGTGGGGTACCACAAGGTTCAATTCTGGGACCTCTACTCTTTCTAATATATATTAACGATCTCCCTCAAAATTGTAATCTTAATGTCCTGCTGTTTGCTGACGACACTAATATTACATCCATAGGAAACAGCCGTGCTGAAATTAGTCTCGAACTTGCAAAGATAAATAACTGGTTGAAATCAAATAAACTGGTACTTAACCTTGAAAAGACTATCTTAATGAAAATGCTGGTTGCTGGTTCCAAAATAGATTCAAGTGAATATCTGTTTGATGATCAAGTTGTCCAAACTCACTCTATGTGCAAGTATCTTGGTGTTAGAATTGATGCAAAGCTTTCCTTTATTAGCCATATTAAGCATGTAAAGAAAAAACTAAGCAAGCAATGTGGAATTGTATCTAAAATGAGACATTTTGTTCCTAGATTGCAACTTAATTAATGAAAGGTGACGAACGGATCTCGTCATCGTTCATACGTGATGGGGTCATACACTACAGGTGGATGGACGGAAAGATGTACAGAATCAACAACTTATTTGAAGGTGGTTTGTTCCTCAATTATTCTTTAATCAACATCCAACAGTGCTTCAAGCCACCTCAAAATCCAGATACAGAACGGACGAATCAGCCCTTTCGTGAAACGTAAAAAGAAAGAAGAGATATTTAACGAAACTGAAATTAACACGCAAAGGAAAGATTTAATTATTTTTCATCTCAATGTAAGATCATTAAAAAAAACACCTACTAGATCTTGAATCTCTTATTTTTAGCTTAGATAAGCTGCCTAACATTATCTGCCTAACTGAAACCTGGTTGTGTGACGATGATGAAATAAAACAATATCTGTTACCGGGTTTTAGATCCCATATCCAGAAGAGTAGAACATCCAGGGGAGGTGGTGTAATGATTCAAACCACAAGTTCATGCAAAATTCTGAAAGAAAAATCAATAAACTTTGAAGAGTCTGTCTTTGCTGAAATAGAATTCTCTGGGGCAAAACTAAATCTTGCGGTGATTTATAACAAACCTAGGGAAAACAAAATGAAATTTGTTGATAATCTTAATACTTTTCTAGAAGCCAACCAATCCCCTTCATTTCCTTTAATCATATGTGGTGATTTTAACATTGATACATTACAAGAGAATGCTTTGTCAAAAAACTATCTGAATTGTATATCATCTAATGGTTATGAAATTTTTGCAAAATCAGCAACCAGGGAAACGGATACCAGTTCCACTTGTCTCGATCATTTCGTGTATCAAAATATTAATCTGTTAAACTGTGAAATTCTAAAAAAATCAAACTTTTTCAGACCACGATCCAATTATTCTAACATGCGGACTTTGTTTGGAACCTGAAGGTAAAACTACGTTTCGAAACACAGCTTTTCTGAAAAATCCGAGCACTGTAGAAAACTACGTAGAAACTCTCCGGGTGGAAATATCGGAGTGTAGTGGAAAATTGCTGAGTGCTACAACTTGCTCAGAAGCTTTCAATGTTTTTAATGAAACTTTTCTTAAAGTCACTGATAGATTTGCCCCAATCTGCAATTTCCCACCCAAGAAAAATCTGCTGCCAAAATGGCTCAATAAATCTTTGCTTAAAATCAGGTCAAAACGGAACCAAGCACATAGAAAGTGGAAGAAAGACTGCCATAACCAAGCCAAGCTTCAAGAATTTAAAAAGTGGCGTTTGACTTTTGAAAAAGAATACAAAAATCAAAAAAGCAGTACTATCAAAATAAGTTTCAAGCTTGCCAAACAGACTCGAGGAGAACGTACAAACTTCTGAATGACATCAACGGAAAATCCAAAACGTTTAATGATCCCCCGCTTTTGAACACTTGTAGACAAAATTATAAGCTCCCATCAATTAAAAACAATGCAGATGTCTTTAATAAATTCTTTGCAAACGTTGGTGAAGGACTTAGCAATCATTTAACTGCCGCACGTGTTGATATCCCAAATTGCGTTCACTCCATGTTCTTTTTCCCAACAAAGCGTGAAGTTGCATCCGTTTACCGAAGCTTACAAAATAAGTCGTCCTCGGGAGATGACCTAATATGTAACAGTATTGTAAAAGCCTCAATGCCAGCCACCTTAAATGTAATTACAAATTTGATTAACCGGTCATTCAACGAAGGCCTTTTTCCAGATAGCCTGAAAACAGCCAAGATCATTCCTTTATTTAAAGATGGCTCAAAATTGGAGGAAAATAACTATCGCCCAATTTCACTACTCATAATTTGGAGCAAAATTTTTGAGAAAGTAGTTTTTAATAGAGTATATGGCTATTTCGAAAAACTAGGAATTCTCTCAAAGTATCAATTCGGTTTTCGAGACAAGCATAGCACGATTGATGCGCTCGTAGAACTTACCGAAAAAATTCGTCATTCTGGAAAAGAGAACGCTATTAATTCGTTCTTTTTGGACTTGAAGAAAGCTTTCGATACCATAAATCATAATCTACTGCTAAAAAAACTGGAAAGATATGGTATCAGGGGGAAATGCTTAATGTGGTTTGAATCGTTTTTAACAAATAGGAGACAAAGAGTTTTTTTAAACAAAGTGTCATCTGATTGGGAAATTTCAAACTGTGGGGTACCACAAGGTTCAATTCTGGGACCTCTACTCTTTCTAATATATATTAACGATCTCCCTCAAAATTGTAATCTTAATGTCCTGCTGTTTGCTGACGACACTAATATTACATCCATAGGAAACAGCCGTGCTGAAATTAGTCTCGAACTTGCGAAGATAAATAACTGGTTGAAATCAAATAAACTGGTACTTAACCTTGAAAAGACTATCTTAATGAAAATGCTGGTTGCTGGTTCCAAAATAGATTCAAGTGAATATCTGTTTGATGATCAAGTTGTCCAAACTCACTCTATGTGCAAGTATCTTGGTGTTAGAATTGATGCAAAGCTTTCCTTTATTAGCCATATTAAGCATGTAAAGAAACAACTAAGCAAGCAATGTGGAATTGTATCTAAAATGAGACATTTTGTTCCTAGATTGCAACTTATAAGCTATTATTCGAGCAACGTGATTCCCATTATTCAATATGGCGTTCTTGTATATGGCTGCTGCAGCTACTCTTCTTTACTACCATTGTTTATGTTGCAGAAAAAGGTGTTAAAGTTTATATCCTTTCGACGAAAATCAGACAGTTGCAGTGATTTGTTTCTTAAACATGGATTTCTCTCAGTCTACGAGCTACATATTTACGAGCTCCTTAAATTTGTTCTTAAATCGATTTGCAATTTTCATTCTGAGAATTATTGTAACGAAATGTTTCAATTTAGTAAAAAAAGGAGGAATACGAGGCAATCCGAGCTAAGATTACTCAATATACCTTGCTGCAAGAGAAAACTTGAGAAATTTTCGATCAAATATCGTGCTGCTAAACTGTATAATAAGCTCAAGGAATTAAATCTGCTACCTGGAAACGTAGAAAAAAGTACGCGTGATGAATTAAAAAATATATACCATAAGTTAAAGGATTCTTACCTTATTAACAACCAAGAGCTAGTAAATTATATGTTTGAAAAGTAGTAAAATTGAAAATGTTAATGTTTCTGAGTTAAATATGGGGATTGCTGCAATAGAGAATCAGCAAGATTCCGTGCAAGTCCACTTGTGTCATGATAAAAATATCCAATGGCTGCATATATTCAATCATGTCCAAGAAATAATTTTTTTTTTATTCTGTTCTCTCCTCGCCCCTCCTCCAAGCTTAGTGCGCATATATTTTTTACCCTCCACCGATGCACGCGCTATTTTCTTACATAGAAACATGCTATATAATAGCACAATTTTTGTAACTCGGGACATTTTTTCTTACATAGAAACATGCTATATAATAGCACAATTTTTGTAACTCGGGACATAAAACACTATAGAGGCCGAAACAGAATAAATCTAAAAAGTCTTTGAAAAACAATTGAACCTAGATAGAAGCATTTTCAGTTTTTTAGATCTCTCGAAAATAAATAGCGGTAAAAAATTCTTTTTCAAACACTTGTCATTTTTAGCACTTTCTCACGATTCCGCTCAAATTAAAAAACCAAATTTTAATTTGATCAATAATGGGGAAAAACTTGAAGAATGTTTCAAATAACATCAAACAGATTCAGCAAATATCAAACGTAAGGTAAAAAAAATCGATAAGTTTCGAATAACCCCACTTTTAAGTTATTAATTTAGAAACACACAAAAGAGCAACGTTCGAAAACAGTCGCTTACTAATTCATGAACTGAATTGAAACTATTGCACTGCTTACGTAAAAATCATGGCCAATTTCGCGTTCGAATCTGAAATTTGTTCAATTACTGACGAAACATTCTTACTTATTTCCATAAAAAACTTATTGAAAAAGACGACCAAATAGTTTCTCTGATTAACCAAGTTACCGAACTGGAATCCAGAGTGATTCAATTGGAGCGGTATAGTTCCAAAGACACAATTATTATAAATAACCCCCCTCTGCAACCTGGTAACGCCAACATAACGGATCAAATTCTATTTTTCTTTAACAAATGCTTGAATTATTCGATGTCTCCGGACGCAATCAAAGCCTGTCATCCCTTGGGTATTTGGAAAGGTAACACCCCCCTGCGGTAATTGTCAAGTTTATTTACTAAAACGATAAAATTGAATTATACAATCGTCGACCAATGCTCGCAAATTTTAGGAACCCACTAATTGGTAAACCCATATATATGAAAGAACGTCTCCCCCAACATGATTTGGCTATTCAAAAGCGCGCTAACGAGCTGGATTTGGTCAACACGACCTACAACTGTAGAGTAAAACTTTTTAAAAACTGAGAATGGGCGTGTAACACAACCTGTTGATAGTGTTAAAGCAGTTGAAGATCTTGAATCACGGGCAATAAAGAAAATATCTCCTAATCAACGCAACCAAGCCAACAACTGGAATACTAACCAATTGTCAAATCAGCGACGAAACAAACGACCTGGCGATGTAATTGAAATTGATAATTTTGACGATATTTATCATATGGGAGCAACACCAGCTGGAAAAAAACTTAATGACAACAATACTCCACCCAATAGATGATTGTCAAAACATTAAATAACGCGGCTTAAAAAACAGGCGCAGTGTACACTTCCTTTTCGAATTCGTGTTTTCGTAACAGTTTTAATATCAAGCAATTGGACAATCATCTATTACTCGGAAATGGATAAACACTCGAAAGCGCTTTTGTTTATAAACGTGCAATCCCTAAGATCCCATCATGACCAACTGTGCTGTCAACTAGAAACCCTCAAAACCAAACCAGCTGTAATAGCTGTATGCGAAACCTGGCTCACTGATAACGATCCCATAGATATATATTTCATAACAGGGTATCAACCATTGATAGTAAAAAATAGAAACGACAAAAAAGGAGGAGGCGTTGGCTTTTTTGGACGAGATCATTGTAAGATAATATCTAATTTCTTTTCTGAAGAAAATCTGGAACATCTACTCCTAACCATAGAGAGCGGAAAAAAGCGAATAAATTTCTGTGTTCTGTACAGGCCTCCCTCGGAAAAAAATTCAAAATTTCCTTGAGACTTTTGAAAGTTTATTGTTCAATATAAACGCGATGAAAGAGGAAACTATTATTTGTGGTGACTTTAATATTGATATCTCTGATGCATATCATCAACAGTACCAAAACTTGATCAATTCATTTAATTATGAAATGCAAAACGCAGAACCTACAAGAGTAACTAAGTTCACGAGCAAATGTATCGATCATATTTTGTCAAAACAATCGAAAGAAGTATCAACCCTGAAATGGTCTTTCAGCAATCATTACGCTCTAATTTATGAATTTGATTTTTCAGTCTCTAGCTCTCATTCTAATGAATTTTATTACAGTCGTGATTTTAAATTTTTTGAGAATGATTAGAATTATTTGAATTTCCTCTTCATTCTCCAACATAGATTAAACAAGATGAATAATTATGATCTTGAAAGTTCATGGTGTGAACTAAGTTCAATCATTCTACAAATTTTTGATGATAAATGTCCAATTACGAAGAAGAAAATCTTCGAAAACAGTTGGATGACAAACAGGTTAAAGAATCTCATTAGCAAGATAGATCGGGCACATGATACACTCATATCTCACCCAAATAGTAAAAATGAAGTCCGGTTCAAGCAATTACGTAATTTAGTAACAAATGAAGTGAGAAATGCTCGCAAACAACACTATGATCAAAAACTGACTTTATCAGGTAGTCCAGTACAAAAATTTAAAGTGTTCAAAGAATTCCTAGGGCAATGGAAAAAATCAGTAAAAGAAATTGATGTGGAAGAATTTAATCACTTTTTTATCAACGTAGGGAAGAAAGTGAGTAACACAAATTTTCACAAGGTAGACAGTGAGCCAGGTTTACCATGTCACGACAAAACTTTTTTCTTATTTCCCGTCAACACTCGAAATATTCAACATAAAAAGTTCATTAGAAAACAAAAGCACAGCGGGTCATGATGGAATTAGTAAAAAACTTTTAAAACTTGTAGCTTCTGTAGTTAGCTATCATGTGGCTAAGCTGATAAATAGGAGCATTCAAGAAGGGTTTTTTCCGGTTTGTCTTAAAACAGCTAAGGTAATTCCTCTACATAAAAATGGAAGTTTTGAAAACCCTTCAAACTATCGACTAATTAGTCTATTGTCATCCCTAAGCAAAGTGTTTGAAAAAGTCTTGAATACAAGGATGGTTGAATTCCTCGAAAAACATCAACTTCTCTCAAACGAACAGTTCGGTTTCCGGCCAAGACGCTCATGCACACACGCTATCGCATCAGTTACAGAACTGGTGCCAAATGTTATTGATTCACAAAAAATGGGTTTCGCTTGCTTCATTGGCTTTCAAAAGGCATTTGACACAATTGATCATTCACTTCTGATAAAAAAATTACAAAATCTAGGCTTTCGAGGAAAAACTAGTACACTCATTGCTTCATTCCTGTCAGATAGAAAACAATTTGTAGTCGACGGATCAAAAGAGTCGAAAAAAATGAAAATTAATGTAGGTGTTCCACAGGGATCAATTTTGGGACCGTTGCTGTTTCTTTTGTTTATCAATGATCTGCCTCAAATTGTTCAAGATAATTCAAAAATAGCACTTTTTGCAGACGACACAACAATTTTAACATCAGGCAATAATTTGGAAATTGAGGAAAAGCTCAATAATGACTTGAAAAAGATTGAAAATTGGTCCTCAAGAAACAAACATGTCATTAACAGTAAGAAATGTAAAATTGTTGGTTTCGGCCGGAATGTACAAAAAAAATCTGCTATTAGGCGAAGTGCTTGAAGAAGTAAATTCATTCAAATATCTAGGAGTGTTCATAGATAAGCATCTCAATTTTGATCTACACATTGAATATGTTGGCAAAAAACTAGCAAAATTCAACGGAAGGCTGTTCCGAGCAAGAAACTTTTTTACGAAAAATTTTCTATTACAAATGTATAATAGTTATGCCAAACCAATGATATCGTACGGCATTTTAGCTTACGGTTCCGCAAAAAAAAAACAAAACTCAGTTCGATTTTCTGTCTACAAAAACGCATTTTAAAGACTATCTTTTTCAAAAAGAGAGGAGACCATGTATGCTATCTTTTCAAGCGTTACAACGTGCTGTCAGTTTTTGACTTATATTTTGACGCTCTTGTAAAAGAGATCCTGGATCAGATTGCAAAAGTTTCTCCTTTGAATTTTCTTGATGTGATGTTGACAGCAACAGGCCGAACACGCGGGCATCCATTAAGTCACTCATCCCTTTACCAAAATTTAAAACACAGACTCAGAAGAAATCCTTGAGATTTTCAATAATAAAAATGTTCAACTACCTTGCTAAAGAAAGTCTATTACCCAAACAAGTATCTAAAGAACAGATTTTTTCGATTCGAACTAAACTTAGGGCATATTATTTGGATAATAAAGATGTTTTCGATTTGTTTTTTTTTAGGTATTGCACGTTTTTTCTCTGGGCACCTCTTGTAGAGTCATTTGACTCGTATGGTGTCCAAGGTGGTAATTTGATTAAACTTAATATTCTGTATAAAATGCTCTGTATCATCTACCATCTGAATTTAAATCAATCAATCAAACCTTATTTTCCTGACAAGTTTTCAAACTCAACAGAAGTGGTGGAGGTAGAGGCGTTGGGATCTTTTCCGTTTGTGCCCCCCCCCCTCCCCCAAGTTTCAGAGCACGTGCCATTACATAGTAAACCATTATATAAAAGATGTATGGCACGTGCGTCGGGGTGTGCAAATAATATGCACCCACTAAGCTGGGGGGGGGGGGGGGGGAGCACAGACGGAAAAGATCCAGGAGTTGCAAATTATCAAGGTTCGACATAGGGTTTTATTTTTCATCACAATTTAATTTTAACAAATGAATGAACAAAATTTTTCTAAAACCGTACGTAGCCTTGAAAGGTACCTTACTGTTACCAAGTAGATAATGAAACCTTTTTTATCCCTGTGACCATAAAATTATCAGTATGGAGCAACACTTTAGGTGAAATTAAAAGTAAGGCTAAATATGACAAACTGTTTACCTATATTAGTCTTCAGAAAGCGTATACACCTCGTTTAATTACTAATTTATCTAATCAGTAAACTTCATTTTTTATTTTAAAATCACTATTTATCTTCCCGTAGTCTGTTTAAATCTACATATCACTCTACAAGTGAATCCCACGTTTGCATTTGTATTCCGAGACTGAAAATCAATGCAGAATCAATGCGGCTCTGACAATTAATGATCTGCCATTCAAACTTGCTATACTGAACGAAAAACGTTTTCAAATTCTTTTCATTTCCTTGTGTTTCTATTATATAATTTCCAAAAAATTAGAAGTTGAATGGTATGACTGATTAAAAATATGCACGCTAAATTAATTGCAGCAGGGCCTTTCTCAATTCTTTTTAGAGAAAAATCAAGAAGTAACGAAAAAAATCCAGAAAAACTGTTAGTCGATTCGTATCGACCATTTGAACTTAACCAACATTTTAGTTTGAAAAACCAGAGCTGAGAAGTAGGTTAACTTTTAGTTCTCCACTCCGGTATTTCAAATTAAGGTTTAATTAACGGTTGATATGAACCGACAAAGAAGTTTTCTGTGTAAATGAAATGAGCATTTGAGTGCTAACGTTCCGTTTACAAAAACTTCAGAAAATTTGAGTTTACATTTGAGTTTCAGTAATTGAAACACAAATTCAGTAAAATTAATTTAAAAGAGCACAAAAACACTGCCGACAGACTGCCGTAAACCCCCCCCCCCCTTTGGGGGTGAAACATTTAGAAAAAATAGAGAAAAATTAAGTGTCAAAAGTGTTAAAATTTTCCGTAGTTTCATTAAATTTGATAAACATGTTTGATTCAGCCTCTAAAAAGGAGAACAATCAGCTTAAAATACAAACCCACTAACATTGGACGAACTGTTCTCGAACGACTGCCGAGGCTAGAGAAAATTTTATGGCACAAAAACTTCTGACTAGCATGGGCTTCTACCCCCTGCCCTCTCAGTTAAGAACGGGTGACTTTGACCACTACGCTAAATGGACTATGTACTGTCTTCAATCATAATCGGTTTTAATTTAGCAACAGACTCAATATGCTTAATGCACGCAATTCAAAAAACCCCAAAAATCAAAAATCAAGCGTAAAAAAGTCAATCGAGAAGTGAAACGGAAATGTATGGACGAAAACGATCAAGCGATAATTTTGAACAGCAATTTTAAATTTTTTGTTTTTAAAATTCTAAATGCTGCTTCCCAACTAATATCCTGAGACAACCTTTTTAATTTTTGTGCTCGATCACTGACCCACCGAATGCCTGTCAAAGACACCCTAAACAACATTTGAAATATGCACAAAACAGAAACCTGAAAAATACATTTTTTTATTCATATCATAGTAACTGCACTGAAGATCCAAATTGAAGTGTCTCTTCTTAGTAACAATACCAATTAAACAGCTCTTGTTTAATTAATGAACAAAAAATACTGCAAAAAGCTCAAGCTCGACTACTGAAAAGTTGCACAAAAATGCTGAAAAGGGTTCTATAGGGCAAAATGGTAAAAAATAGCTTAAAATATCATTTAAATACCAAAAGACCGCGAGATGAAAAAACATTCCCACAAATGTTGTTTGAAAGCAATTCAAAACTGTTTCGAAAAATCCGCACGTGATCAAAAAATATTCCTCGCTTAGCGAAAGGTTATCACGCTTACTTTTCTCGCTCTCTTTTACAATACTGCATGAACAAAAACAGTCTCATTCGCTCGGCTTTTACTTTTCAGCAGGTTGACCTAAAGACTTGTTTTCACGCCCGGAAGTTGCAGTCGAATTTGCATCCTGTAAAAAGAGAAGTCACTGGTTAAAAAATTGATCACCATAACTCCTCTCCGAGTCTTAAAAAGGGAGCGCCTAAATAAGAGCAGTTGAGAAGCTGACAGCGGCTATCAGGATTCTGGGGAGCGGTTGGCGTCGTCTGTAGCTTCAGTTTATGGAGGCTACTAGTTTTAGCTTAATTGAAGGGATTTCTGGTAAGCCTGGGGTAGGATTGAGCGCGGCAGTGTGAAAAGGGCAGCGTCGCGGGTGGGGGGGGGGGGGTCGAACTTTTTGTATTACGGGTGGAATGAGGTGGAGGGTTGAGGCGTGGAGGTAAGCTGAGGGGGGGGGGGGGGTGGGGGTGAATTGAGGGGGTCAAACTCTAAAAAACTACCCTTCACACCATGAACTTATGTCTCCTAAACAAGTTCGGTGCATCGCATACTTAGAGACTAGTAAGCTGTAAGGCTCTTAGAGAACTTAAAGCCCTGTGAGCGCGACCTGTTTATACCGTTTTTGAGGACGAAAATTCAAAGAGTCAGACGCAAACTGGCAAAGCGGAAAAGAGCATAAAAAAGACCACAGGACTAATATAATTGCAACAAACTTTGTTTGAGAGCAATTAATAATGCTCCCAAACAACAGACAAGGAGTTCACTTTCATAATTGCAAGCTTAAGCTCAGGGCGCCTATCTTGACCTGGCGAAGGGGACAAGGGACCTTCGACTCAAATAAAATTGAACAGCTGAAGGTGCGGAGGAAGAGGAGAGGGGGACGACCAGGGTGAAGGAGAGTGCATACGTGGGGAGCGGGTACTTAAGTTTTATTGTCATTTACACTATAAATTTACGCCTATACAGCAGAGATCGAGTGGGATAGTTGAAGCAGCTTGGATTCCTTAAGTGGGGAGGGGGTCCAATCTCAAAAGAATTTAATTGCTCTTCACGTCACGAGTTTATGACTTCTCAGCAGTTTCGGTGAATCGCACACTTAGAGAATAACTATGCGCATACTTAGCGCTCTGAGAAAATTGCTGAGCAATTTGATAACCTCGGGCTTTAACAAATTATCCCGTTTCGAGAAGTCAAGATGAGAAGTCACGAATTGTATACTGAACGTCAGAATAAGTTGACACCCTCCAGCGTTTACGAAGTGAAAATTCAAACTTTGACGCAACGTTACTCCATCTTACAATAAATTTCGGGAAAAAACTCACACCATTGATCCCCGTGGCTGGTGGTCTTGCCTATTTATAGAATTCAGATATCACGTAACGGTAGCTTATCAAATACGCCGATGTAAAATTGACAAACTTAAGTAGTAATATGTGAGCAGATCAGGGGGGGGGGGGGGTAAAAAGACGTACCTATGTATAAAGATTACGTATAGCCCAATTTCCCTCAAATCCCAAAGACGTACCTCACAGCATGATACCCACGCTGTTCACAAGAGGGGGATTAGTAAGATAATCCCTTAATATTAAATTAGGCCATTTACTCATTCCCATATTGCTTTTTAATAATGTAAATTTCCAAAGCCGTACCTCACAGCATGACACCTAAGCTGTTCACACAAGGAGGGATTAGCTAGGTAATATTTTAACATTAAATTAGATAGGATGACTCATTTACACTTACGTACGGTTTACGTGATTTTCAAGTGTACCTCACAGCATGATACCCAAGCTGTTCACACGAAGGGGATTAGCAAGACAGTGCCTTAACATCGAATCAGTAAGGTCATTGACCCTTTCCCATATTACACTTTACTAATGTAAATTTTCAAAGACGTACCTCACAGCGTGACACCCAAGCTGTTCACACGAAGGGGATTAGCAAGATAATCCTTCAATAATAATTTAGGATGACTCATTTACAGTTACGTACGACTTTTCAAAAAGGTACCTCACAGCATGACACCCAAGCTGTTCACACGAAGGGCATTAGCAAGACAGTGCCTTAACATCGAATCAGTAAGGTCATTGACCCCCTATCATATTACACTTTAATAATGCAAATTTCCAAAGACGTACCTCACAGCATGACACCCCAGCTGTTCACACGAAAGGGATTAGCAAGATAATCCTTTAATAATACTTAGGGATGACTCATTTACAGTTACGTACGACTTATCAAAAACGTACTTCACAGCATGATACCCACGCTGTTCACACGAGGGGGATTAGCAAGTTAATCCCTTAATATTAAATTAGGTCATTTACTCATTCCCATATTACACTTTAATAATGTAAATTTCCAAAGACGTACCTCACAGCATGACACCCAAGCTGTTCACACGAAAGGGATTAGCAAGATAATCCTTTAATATTAAATCAGTAAGGACATTGACCCCCTACCATATTACACTTTAAGAATGCAAATTTCCAAAGACGTACCTCACAGCATGATACCCAAGCTGTTCACACGAAGGGGATTAGCAAGATAATCCTTTAATAATAATTTAGGATGACTCATTTACAGTTACGTACGACTTTTCAAAAATGTACCTCACAGCATGACACCCAAGCTGTTCACACTAAAGGGATTAGCAAGATAGTGTCTTAACATCAAACTAATAAGGTCATTTACCCACCATAAGTGTAAATGAGTCATCCTATCTATTTTAATATTAAAACATTACCTAGCTAATCCCCCTTTGTGTGAACAACTTGGTGTAAAAAAAGAAAATTTTTTATTTTTGATTTTTACAGATTTTTTACAATTTTTTAAATCCATTTTTTGTTTAAAATAGTGTTTCACTGTGTCGTTTTAAACTGATGTTCCAATTTTCCGATTTCAGAAAAAGTTGTATTATTGTTTTGAAAATGTCTATTTCTTATCTTTTTTTAGCCAATCACATAATCTGTCAGATCTGATTTTGGAATGTTGATGCTGAAAAACATTTACGATTCATTTTGTCTTTTGTCTTGGTTGAACAAAGTAGCCTAAAAAAATGCAAAATACTCCAATTCTTCCTTTACTTCCTTCAACATCTTTTCTTTCTACTTTTCATTCAGATTTAGATTACGCTCCTATCACGGAAGCATCAATATTTAAAACGGTAGTAACCGATAACAATTTGGAATTATCTTTTGAGGTGGATTGCAATAGAGTAACAATTAAAACTCAGACAACTAGCTTGACACTTCCGAAGGATTTGTGGAGAACTTTAGAGGCAGCTAGACATCATAACCTCCACCTAGCCGAAGAAAAAGTCAACAATTCATTGCTTTCTCTCCAAACTTATTTTCAAACCATTGAAAGAATTCGAAAAGAACAAGGATTTCACCCGTTGAAAGACAGCAAAGGAATTATGTTCCCGTACTCTCGTGACATAAATCACTACGGTGTTTGGTGGGTAGAAGACATGTTCTCCAAGCATGCTGACTCATTTTCTAAAAAACCAGAAGCCTTCAATCTGCCCGATTTCAAAGACCTTATTCTTCCTCCGATCCAGGAAACTGACAATGAAGAGACTCAATCATCTCATCAAAATATTCCTTTCTCGAACTATAAGTGTTCTCCAATAGAATAGTGAGATAACTCGCTTTTGTTCGATGCTAAATTCACCCTCACGTGACTAAATATAGAAAACTCATCTTTGGCATCACGTGATGTTACTAAAAATAGAAGTGACATAACTATTACGTCATGATGCACGCTCTATTTTCATTGGTTACGAATTATTTTATAACATCTCATTGGATACGAAGTTTATTTTTCGCTACTGTTCTCGTTCTTACTTAAATTTCATTGGTTCAAGATATCAAGCCCTTTCTTAAAGACAATTCATTCATTTGTTTCTTTGCGATTTCAATATTCAGTTACCCTTGTAGACCCAAATTTTCTGCTTTAAAAACTTTACATACTTCACATTCTCATTTCACAGATGGATCAAAGCTCTGTCTCTCCTAACTCCAAAAAACCATTCTCCTTTCCCATCCGTAAACGAGATTACAAAGGAAAACCAGTTGTTCCCTCACCACAATTGGAATACCACAATGAGAGCATGTTTTCTCTATTTAAAGACAACAACGATAAAAAAGACAACACCGACTCAAAACCAAATGAGGAGCACGATGGAAGAAACAACTGTTGGTCCTTTCAAGAATACGGGAACCGGAAGTTTCAAATCAGCATCCCAGAGGAAACCGTCAACTCAAACTCTAACTGGACTCACTTGAAAGTATTTCGCGAAAATGTGGAAAGTGAATATGTTCTGCATCAATTTATGATGCTATCGGCCAGAGAATTGAAGCTTGTTATTGAAAAGATACCTGAGATGATAAAAGAAGCACTACTGTTCGAACCTACTGTAGGTACTGCGAAGCTGGTGATTGACGAAACTGTGTTCCAACCAACTGATGTTGAGGAAAAAGCAAAATTTGATGTGTTCTGGGAGGCGAGTGAGACTGCTCGACGGAAGGTGTGTGTAACTAGAATATTTTTCCAAGATGACCCGAATCGATGTTACTTCACAATCAAGCTGTTCACACGAGGGAGTGAAAAGGACATTTTTAGAAGGAAATGCTTTCTTTCGGTCAGAATTGGTGAGATGGAGAAACTACACAGAATGAGTGATGAAATTATTTCAGTGCTGAACAAAGTCAAAAACCAAAAAAGATCGCAAAGTGCATAACAGTAATTGTAAATTTTTAATATTGTATGTTGTGATGTTTGTATTTAATCACTTTTTAAAATTTAATGTTCCAGTACAGTTGCTTGATATGAACATTGAGGAAATTGTAGCGTTAGAGAAAGAAATCAGTAAACTTTTTGTTGGAAATACAAAACGCAAAAATTATTTTTTGGCTGTCTGTCGAAGTTTGAACAAAAATGTAGATCTGGATAAAATCAACAGAGAAACTCCGTTTGGGGGACTAATAGGAGTTGGTGACTCAAAGTTAGAAAAACTTCTCAATTGGTCAAAAATTTTTCGATTACATGCTACATTTCATGATGCCGCAGGATACCTGAAAACAAATCTAAATATTGGCCCTGGATATTGTTACGTTGTTCCATTTTTTAATTCTATATTGAATTTTTGTTTCTTGGGACATATGACAGGTCTTGCATATAGTTGTTTTTTGAAAATGTCACCACGATTCCAATTTATCAAAGTGTGAATCATTATTTCCTAAAGACGAACAAAAATCAGTTGCTCTCTAATGACAGATCATCTCAATCACGCATCTGACTTTATTTTTGATAATAACAATCAAGAAAGACCTCCTTGGAAAATCTGTGGTCGCACTTGCTCTCGAACAGCTTTTTTGTCAATATTTCAGTGCTTAGTTGTATTAGTACTGCTTCTGTTTTCAATTATTAATCTTATTTTTGCTAGAACTTGTGACGAACGAACAGTTTGGATTGCTATTCTTTCAAGTGCCGTTGGTTATATACTTCCTAATCCCAGAACATAAAATGAACAAAATCATTTCAACAAACGAACGAATTTTGATGTATCTTGTTGGTCCTTCCGGATCTGGAAAAACTGTTTTTATCAATGATATGCTACGAATGAAAACTTTTCAACCATCATTTGACCGAATTTTATACTTTTATAAGCACTTTCAGCCAATTTACGACACAATGATGCAATCAATTGCAGATATAGAATTCATTCAGGGAGTTGACTTTGATTTAATCGATAACTTACCCGCTGACGGTACTAAATATTTACTTATATTCGATGATTCATTGGACATTCTTTCCAAGTCGGAAAAATTCAACGGAATTGCGACAGCCGGTAGACATCGAAACCTAAATTGTGTATATATCAAGCATAATCTCTTCCACAAAAACAAAACTGGACGTGATGCCGAGCTGCAGACTACTCACATTGTTTTGTTCAAATCACCGAGAGATGTGCAGCAGATTGATATCTTGGGAAGACAGCTAGGTCTCGGAAGACAACTAAAAGATTGGTATGATGATGCAACAGAAGAACCATATGGTCATCTTATGATTGATTTGAGACCATCTACACCTGATTTGTTGAGATACTGTTCAAATGTAACATCATTTCCCTCAGAATTCTTTGTACCGAACAGTCGTGCTCGTATTACTGATATTAATGATAAACGCACAGAACTATTATACTCTGAAGCTCTTTCGGAATCTCAGCAAGAAATTTCAACCAGCTTTCCTTCTAAATTGTCCTAAAGAGTTCATCAGATTTCTCTGTGAGTGTATTGTAAACTTGATTGAAGGAAACCTCACAGGAGTAAGAAAAAATCAGTTTGTTCGCTTCCAGAAACAACTTAGAAAGCTCACGTCAAAATCAACAACCCTCAATTCCAGAAGACTTATTTTGGGCTCGAAAGCTGGAATAACAATATTAAATTACATATATCAACCTTGTATGAACAAATTTTCAACTTTCTTCAATGAGTGAGGTCAAAAAGTTTGTTCTTGTTCCAAAAGAACTGTGGGAGACCAGAAAAAGGAAATTACCGGAACCCTCCTGCGAGATCTATAAAAAGGAAGAAACTGTTTTCCCAGTTATCAAAAAAGTGAAAGAAGAAGTTAGTTCCGAAAAAACCGAGCGTCCACCTAAAGAACTTAAGACAGACCTGGAATTTCACTATAAGAACTATCCTGAGACATTGAAAACTTTGAAAGAGATTTACGAAAACAAACGGTTAAAAATTTCACTTTCCAATACAATTATTGTTGACAACGTTGACACAGGAGTTGATATAAAAACATTCCTTCATTCAATTAAATTGAAGAACGCTCCAGTTGATCCAAACTATTTCCTTATTCTTAAAGTTCTAAATCTGAGACCACATCTGGTTAAAAACAACATTTTGAGGACACAGTATGGCTCAGACTGGTTCAATTACAGTTTCAGATAGAATCAAATTGCAGAAGTTGTATAAAGGGAAGGGACCAACAGCTTTCGGTTCTATCAATAACCTAACAAAATCAAGTGGAATCAGTCGCGAGAGAGTTACCGATTTTTTACAGTCAAAAGACTCTTATACGAAGTACAAAGGAATCAGACGAAAATTTCCCCGGCTAAATGCGCATGCTCGCTATATTGATGAGATTTGGTGCTTGGATCTTGCACAAATGGATAAACTATCACAATGGAACCGAGGTATCAACTTTTTACTCGTTACTGTCGATGTTTTTTCTCGATTCTTGCGAGTAGAAGCATTACGAAGCAAAAGAGCAGAGGGTGTGAAAGCAGCTTTTATCAAAATGTGTTCGAAAAAGAACGAACTCAATTTCCCAAAAAAGTTATGGCTAGATCAAGGAAAAGAGTTTTTTGGAGATATGGCCAATTTCTGCGAGGATGTGGGAGTCAAATATTATCACACTTATAGTGAAACAAAAGTAGCTTTTGGCGAGAGAGCTATACGAACCCTGAAAAACTTAATTTACCGCTACCTGGAGGAAAAGGACACATTATCTTACATCAAAGACCTGCAAATGTTTGTTGACATCATCAACTCTAGAATAAATCGAAGTATTGGTTTGGCACCCAAAAATGTAGTCAATGCTGACTTTTTGACTGTCATGTACAAGCGGATGAAACTACGAAAAAACAAGAAGCCTAATTTTAAAGTAGGTGATAAAGTTCGGTTGGTATTAGTAGGGCACAATTTTCAAAAAGGATATAAGCCTCACTATACACATGAAATTTTCCTAATTCGAAAAATAAACACTTTGGCTCCTTTCCCGACTTACTTTGTTGTTGATCAGAAAGGAGAAAACATTGATGGAATCTTTTACGAGCAAGAATTGTCAAAAGTTAAATAATCATTTTTCAATTAGTCGCGCTAGAAAATGGACGGTTACAATCTGCCTTATTTTAAAGGAGTCCCTCGTCAGAGAGGGCGTGGCTTTGGAGCATTGGCTAGAACAGTCGCTAGAACAACTCTCCCAATTCTCAAGAAATACGTTTTACCTGCAGCAAAAAAAAAATTGGACGAGATGTAATCGAGTCAGCCATTCCCGAAATTGGAGGTGTTTTATCAGGACAGACTTCAATTAAAAAAGCAGTAAAGAAGACTGCGAAATCAACAATACGAAAACAAGTTGGTGGTGGTATGAAAAAGAGGAAAAACACGAGACACAGTATCGTTCGGCAAAAAATTCGGAAAGACTTTCTGAAGAACCTTGACTAATCATTTTCCCAAACAAACGTCACAGAGTACAGTCAAACATCATGAATTCGTTTTATCTTGAATTAGTATCCAACGCTTCTTCTCAAGTTTATCCTCAAAATACAATGGCTTCATTCACTAATTTTCTTCCCGACAAAATTGAACTGGATGGATCTTGGGAAGTAGCTTTAGTCGAAGTATCATATCCCGGTATATGTTATAACGTTGAAGGAGGATTGATGACCTTTCACTACGATGAGAAATTTAAGCATGTCTTTGCCATTCCACCAGCAGTTTTTAACTCTATGATGAATTTGTAAAGAGTCTTACAGATATTCCCAAAAAAGCACGACATCCCAAAAACTTAGATCCTCAATTTTCCATCAACATCGACAAAAAAAGTCGAAGACTAACTTTTTGCAATAGAGAATCTCAAAATGTATCATTCAGCAAAAGTTTGGCTGCTAACTTGGGCGTTGAAGCTGACAAACCTGTTATGCCTTATTCGAAAAGATCATACAACACTAAATCCTGGGCAACGGCAGATCTCCCTTTTGATATTACTGGAACACATACAGTTTTACTCTACTTGGATATAGTTGAACCCAATTCAGTCGGTGATGTGAAATGTCCTCTTCTACGCTCCTTTCCATTCAAACACCGAGAGTTCCACAATGATGAGATTTTTAAGAGATCGCAGGTTCTGAGTTATCGCAGTTTCGAACACTTGAGATTCCATAAAGTAATCAAATCGAACTTCCACAGTATCCATGTAGAGTTAAGAAACGCTGCTGGACAGCTTGTTCCCTTCTTCCCTATTGGTCAAGTTCAACTTACTTTATTATTTCAGAAAAAAACTTGATCATTTCCTCAATTATCATTATAAAAAACGGTCGGCTAAAATGAATTCCTTGTCTCACTCTATGCTCGACTTTTTTGGGAAAGTTCCAATTTTAGACCCAATTCTTTGGTCCAATGAACAACAAATATTTCCAACAAATTCCTTAAACGAATCAACAATCGAATTTCAATTGGAAACTGATCGTAATATTTTCACTGACTTGCGATCTACTCGATTATTCATCAGAGGAAGGGTTATTAAAGGCGATCGAACACGTTTGGATAATGCCGAAGAAACATTATTGGTAAACAATGCTCTTCATTCACTTTTCTCTAATTGCGAAGTCTATCTAAACAATGAACAAGTTCACAGTGCCAATTCTCTTTATGCTCACCAAGCTTTTGTCTCTGCTGAATTTTCAGGAACAAAAGGTACCAAGGAGAGCTTATCCCAATGCCAAGGATATCGATACGAGATTGAACCGAACGATTTTACAAAAAGAGCCTTTACAGATACTGTTTTTCAAAAAGATAAAGATGAATTTACTTTTTACGGTCCGTTGGCAATAGGTCTATTTGCTTGTGAAACTTTACTTCTCCCAAATGTCAACCTCAGACTGAAATTGATCCGATCATCTCCAGCGTTCTATATGATCGATACTGGTGGGCTGAACTCTGAGGCTATAATTTTGGAAGCTTGCCTTTTTACTAGACAGGTAGCGATCTCAGATAACTGGATGAGAAGTTTCAAAAGCAGACTGCTTCGAGAACCTGCCATATTTTACTATAATGAAGAACTTCCAAAGACGTTTATTATTCCCGCTGGACAGAACCAGTTTATACAAGAAAATATATTTTCAAACAAACCAATTCGAATGATTGATATTGCTATGAATCTGAATAATGAGTTCAGTGGAACATACAACACGAATCCGTTCCATTTTCGTAAATTTGGTCTTCGACAAGTTAAAATTGTGCGTGGGAATCAAACTATTGTAAACTTGAAAACAGAAAATCACGTGAGAGCTTATGCTGAAACAATGAAAGCACTCAAATTTGATGATGACGGTCCTAACATTCAATACAAGGATTTTGAAGATCATTTTCATTTATTTTTCGATCTCACTTCAACACAGGAGGCCAATGTCGAAATGCATTTTCCTGATGTAGTTGGAGCAGGAATTCGTTTGGAGCTCTACTTTGCTAACAATTTGACCAATACTGTAGAATTATTTGTTAGTGGTGAACGTATAAGCTCAATTGCAATTGATAAGGAGGGATCAGTCACCAAAAATGGATAATCAACAACTCTTAAATGTTGTCAACAGGTTCCCACACCTAAAGTTCAAATATCTCGGTTCCTTCCCTGCAGATCTTCGACCGAAAAATTTACCTACAAACACGTTTTGTATAATCAACACAGATCCATCTACTCAACCGGGCTCCCACTGGATTTTGCTTGCAAATAAAAATGGAAAGTTGTTCTACGGTGATTCGATGGGAGAAGTTTTGGAAAAATATGGCATCAGGACAAGAGCAAACTTTGGTTCATTAGTACAGGAGAAACTCCAAGATTCAGAATTGTGTGGTTTATATGCTATTTATTTTGCACATGTGCTATTTTCTAAAGTTTCGTCTAAATATTTAAATGATTTTCATATATTGACGTTCTTTGCTGATGTTTTGTAAGTTTTGAAAACCAAAATTTGAAGTGTTTAAACAATAATTCGTAAAATGCTGCAAATGGTTTTCAAAACTTTAAAAGTTTGTAAATTTTGTATTTAATTATTTGTATTTGTAATTGTATCTAATTCATTTATTTCAAAAAAAAGGTCTTTTGTTAAAGAGATTTTGGTAGGAAAACTGTGAATTAAAAACAGAGACGATTTAAATGTAAGATTAATGAAAACGAGTTATATATCTAAAGGAGTAGTGTGAATACCATCTTCACAGACTTTACGCTTGGGATAAAAATATGAAAGTCCCACTTTCTTTAGTTCATAGGTACAAACTTTCTTGTTGTCAACAACTCTGAAGCCACGATTTGTTGAATAAACTCGCTCCTCATCGAACAGAACTTTTCTATACTTGTTTAGGGGCTCCTCAATGTTGCTCTTGTTGAGTCCTTTACTTGATAGTTTAACTGTGTCTGTTTCCTCATCGTAACAGCAATACGTCTTTGAACAAAGAGCAATCATTTCAGAGCACCGAAATTCTTCCTTAAAAAGTCCAGGAGTTCTCTTGTCAAAGGCAGCATGTTTTTTGCAACATTCTCGTGGGAAGAAATTGCTGCTGGAGTTTGCTGCAAAGTTATCATTGCAGTCGCTCTGTCTCATCCAGTACCACACTGATTGCATTTCTGGTCGAATGATGTCGTCAATTTTTTCCTCGCTAAGGGCCATGTAGAGACTGTCGGTATCCATTTCAATGAGTTCGTACTTGTTCTTATCACAGAAAGGGGTGAAGAAGTTGTATTTAAGTTGTAGCATGGTGAGTTTGGCGTACTGGAGGATGAAGAAGCCTACAATTATTGGTTCTTTATGATCGATACGCGACTTGCTCATTTCTATCTCATATATCTGCTCTGGTAGCTCATTCATAGTCTTGAAAAATCTATTGTTAATAAATTTGTCCACCTGTGATCCTTTCACGTACTTGGTGTTCGTATGTCGACTACGGTCCATGATCTGATATCCATACGAACTGTTTCCAATCAGCTTCATTGTCTCCGCAACGACTGTTGACTCCCTATTCTGGTCTCCTTCGCGGCGGGCATCGACAACATTCTGAACAAATGTCTCAAAGCAGCGTCGGGGAGTGTATTGAAGAAACCAAAAGACGTCTTTTAGGATCACACCTTTTTCTAGATAAAATAACAAAAGTGGTGTAATAACTGGTCCTCGTTCAAGCTTGAAACTGGAAATGAGCATTTTTCTGGGTCTGGATAGTAATTTGTTGCGTATTGCAAACTCTTTCATATGCTCCCCAATATCATCTCGTCCAACTTCACAATTCTTGAAAATTGGAGGAAAGTCTTCAAAGTAAGGATACATTTCCTCTGGAACTTGAAGACTACAATCGACGACACCAAACAGTTCTCCACGTTTAATTTTCTCAATGAGCGAGTGCTTGTTCATCGCTGGTTGGAAGGGATAATTTGACTTGAGAAAGTCTTTAACCCCATTTGTGTTTTCGCTCCTCCACTTCTTCCATTGACACTCCCAGATCTCTTCAACATTCAACCCCAATCCCTTCAGGTACTCTCTTCTATCATTGTCACGTTCTCTCCGCTTCAAGCCGCTTTCAATGTCCTCGAAGAGAAGTGGTTTTTCCTCTTGACACGGACAAAAATGAAAGAAGCAACCCATCGCTTCAAAGACCGTGTTGCAATGGTTACAAAACCCATCAACTAAATAAGGACCGAGCTTCTTTTGTTTCTTGTGTGTGAACTGGGTTTGTATTTTACAATTGGGGTGAACCTGTTGGAAGTAGTCCATGACCTGCTGTTCAAAGTAGCTTCTCCAGTTCCTGTTTGGATGAAATTTTGCAGTCTCTTCATTGTACTCCCACTTTGTATAGGGTCCTGTTGGCATCTCTTTTGTCATGGAAAAAGGGTACAACTGACTGGCATCTATTCCGACGATGGACTTGCAAACGTTTTCTGACTCTCGAATTTTTGTTTCACCAACTTTTGCATACCTTGTAAAGATAATTGAGGGTCCCCCTGTTAGCCACTTTCGAATGTAATTATCATATTCTTTATCCTTCTCACAAAACGGAAAAAAAGCTGCATCTGTTGACGAATGAAGGAACCTGTTTGCCAAGTTGGGAAGAGTGTAGCCCAACTTCAACATGTCTACTTGTCTTGAGTGGTAAAAACTGATCATTTTGTCCATAGCTTCAAGTGTAGGTTCGACATCTTTGTTATTGTACCACATGAGGAAGTCACGAAACGTCTGCATACCTTTTCTTTCCCATATATTTTGGAGCTCCAAGTAATTTTCTTCGGCATTTTGTGGAACTTTCTTGAGTCTCAACTTCTTCAAAATTGCCTCCTCTTGCATTCCACCGTTCTTCAATTGCACGAATTTATCGTAATCGACTGAAAGAACGTTGTGATTCTTCAACTTGCTCCAAAAGCTGTCAATTGGTGGCAATTGGGATACATTCAACTTCTCAATACTGTCGAACCATTCATAGGGGAAGAAAACTTTTTCTTCACTCGCTCCATAGGCTTTTAGGAAGTTATCCAGAGTTGTCGCTCCTCCCAGGAAGTTTAAAATGTCCAGAAACTGTAGACCAAGAAAATTCATGCCAATATATTTATTCCCCATTCGAATCACTTTGGGAACAACGTTTCTTTCTATTAGGAGATGATGCAGAAGATACTCTTTGATTAAGTTCAAATCGTACCTCGAACTGTTGAACCCAAACACAGGAATGGTGCTGTAATAGTTCTCAAAATCTTGTCTCAAATTTGATAACATCTTGAGCTCACATCTCAGTCTCTGTATTTCAAGGTCTTCCTCTTCCTCTCCGTCAGGTTCCGCCTCGTTGTCCAATAAGTCTTCCGCTCCGGTAGGTACCTGCTTGTCTTTCACTGGAACTAATTGTCGTACTGCCCAATATTTTTCTTCCAATTCTAGCACGAAATCATGGAGTTTTTCCCTCATTAGAAGCATGCTTTTCTCTGCTATATTAGTCAAGCTGGATACAAAATCACGGATTAGTTGAAGCGGATCTTCGTTGCAAATAAAAATTGGTGCGGAGATTAGATTCGAGGATATTGACACACTAATGGGGACATGTTTTCCTATCCAAGAAGTCAATTCTGTGTTTCTGAGTGTATTGTCGGGGACTGTTATTGACTCGAAATCGAATACGATAAGGTTAGAAAACAATCTCAGCTCCTGTGGTACATTAATGTTTACATCTTCCAGACGTTCAAAAATAGTTTCAGATAACTGATAGGCTCCTGTTGGATATTTGTGTTGCGTGTTTTCGGAGCAGTTTTGCATGTGCCGCAATAGGTTGAAGGATCTGTCGAAAAACTGATCGCATACGTAGCATCGGAACTTTTTGAGGAATTTGTTGATGTCTGCTGTCCAACAAATGTGATTTTCATATCTCAGTAATGAAGTTGTCTTTGAACGTTTCATCGAGGAGCGGCGAGTAAGTTCAGCAAACATATCCGATTGTTCGTCAAAAATTATGGAGTAAACTTGAATATTTCTGTCAACTAGAGCCTCAAGAACAGGAATATCGTCTTCATGTATTCCTGGAAAGGTTTCGTCATCTCTCCTTGTCGCTGAGAGGAAATTCTGCATCAATTTCATTGTATTTTGTTGTAGCTCATTGCTGCCATGTAATTCATAGGCCAGTGCACGGAACATACACAAATTGTCCTGGTAAGGTTTGTTTTCGCAATCCGAAACAAAACACTTAACAAGCTTGTTCTTGAGCAGAACAGACGGAATGTTTTGAGCGATACAGCCTAGAGGAACGCCACTGAGGAGAAATACAAAGAAAGTGACATTTGTAACGCAATAAAACTTCCATTTTGTGTCTGGACGTTGATTGATTAGATTTGGTAAAATTTCATCTTGTCTCAGCACTGATTTAATATAATTGAGATCTGAGTCATCAGAGAGAACCATAGGATTTAGGAATACGGGGTTGTTATCTGCTGCGTAGTAGTAGCGAAATTCTTCAGGATTTTGCACACTCTGCAGCACGAATCCAAACGAAATATTGATTTTAGCTGAACTGGGTAACTCGTTGTAAACACAATCCAATTTGTCGATCACTGTCTCATAGTTGATCTCCATTATTTTGAAGTTGTGAACTTTCTTTCTGGACAATTCAAGAACCGAGTCTCTCAGAAAGTGTTGAACCGTTTGAAGTTCACTATGAAGAGCGGGAGAGTCTCCATAGATAGATAAGTCAATTTCCTCGTAGGTGCTAGGAGTTGAACGTTGGTGACTGTTTCGTTTGTGATGTAGAAGTTGATAATAAGTGGAGAAGGATAAGGAACAGCCGCTACAAGAAAACTTCTTTTTGATAACCAGAGACGGTGCATGTACGGAAGCAATGTGTTTCTGCAATTTATCTTGGTCAGGAAATGACTGGGAGCACTGTAAACATCTTTTTGCGTGAAGCTTCTGATGTCTTCTCATATTGGATTTCAAAATAAGCTTATCGCAAGAACTGCAAAGTTCTTTTTGGTCCGACTTTCGAGGCATCTCTGAAAATCAATTAAATTGTAAGATCAGAAGTGAGAAAGGAGGTGTGAAAAAAAAATTGTTAAAATGAAAGTTGCGATGAAATAAAATATTTTTCAGAAGTTTTAATGATTATTATACTCAACTGCACTCAATTATGTCAATCAGGAAAATGAAAATGAGACGAAAATGAAATATCCTTTCATAAAAATGACGTCATGATGACAACATTATGACGTAATTGTGACGACAGAATGACGTAATTATGACGTTATTATGACGTAATTGTGACGACACTGACGTAATTGTGAAATTACTATGACGTAATTATGACAACAATATGACGTAATTGTGACGACACTGACGATATTGTGACGACAGAATGACGTAATTGTGACGTTATTATGACGTAATTGTGACGACACTGACGTAATTGTGAAGTTACTATGACGTAATTATGATGACACTATGACGTAATTGTGACGACACTATGACGTAATTGTGACGTCAGAATGGAGTTTTTATGGCATAATTATGACGACACTGTGACGTTATTGTCACGTGCTATGGTGTAATTGTGATGTTTTGAGTAATTGTGAGGATACTATAGTGACTAATTGTCTAATCACGTGAAAATTTTTTGATCATTAATGGTTGTTTTCAACCAGTACTTGGGTATGTATTCTTATATCCCCAAAAACAGTTTTAATAAAAGCAAACTTACCAGTCTGTGTTTGGATTTGGCAGCGAAGTGAAGTGTTGCGTTGTCTGCTATTGTGGTAAATTTTGGTTGGCTAAAATGGTTCAGTTTAAATACAGGAACAAAAGAAGATTTCAATCAGTTTACTTTTTGTGCTTACCCGCTTCAACACTAAATGTTCAACTTGAAACTGGCAACAAGGAGACTGAAACAAAATCTATCTGAAAACAAAAAGATAAATTAAACTTGAATTTTGATCAACTGATTTTTATTAGTTGTTTTGAGATAATGAATAGTAGTGCTGAATTTATGAGTAATCCGAATTAATTTGTTATTGAGATATTATTTCGCTAATCCCTTTCGTGTGAACAGCTTGGGTACCATACTGTGAGGTACGTTTTTGAAAAGTCGTACGTAACTGTAAGTGAAACATCCCTAAGTATTATAAAAGTATTATCTTACTAATCCCCTTCGTGTGAAAAGCTTGGGTATCATGCTGTGAGGTACGTCTTTGGAAATTTGCATTATTAAAGTGTAATATGATAGGGGGTCAATGACCTTACTGATTCGATGTTAAGGCACTGTCTTGCTAATGCCCTTCGTGTGAACAGCTTGGGTGTCATGCTGTGAGGTACCTTTTTGAAAAGTCGTACGTAACTGTAAATGAGTCATCCTAAATTATTATTGAAGGATTATCTTGCTAATCCCCTTCGTGTGAACAGCTTGGGTGTCACGCTGTGAGGTACGTCTTTGAAAATTTACATTAGTAAAGTGTAATATGGGAAAGGGTCAATGACCTTACTGATTCGATGTTAAGGCACTGTCTTGCTAATCCCCTTCGTGTGAACAGCTTGGGTATCATGCTGTGAGGTACACTTGAAAATCACGTAAACCGTACGTAAGTGTAAATGAGTCATCCTATCTAATTTAATGTTAAAACATTACCTAGCTAATCCCTCCTTGTGTGAACAGCTTAGGTGTCATGCTGTGAGGTACGGCTTTGGAAATTTACATTATTAAAAAGCAATATGGGAATGAGTAAATGGCCTAATTTAATATTAAGGGATTATCTTACTAATCCCCCTCTTGTGAACAGCGTGGGTATCATGCTGTGAGGTACGTCTTTGGGATTTGAGGGAAATTGGGCTATACGTAATCTTTATACATAGGTACGTCTTTTTACCCCCCCCTGATCTGCTCACATATTACTACTAACTTAATCCAAGTTTTATTCTTAAAAGAAAGCTCAACTATTTTACTTATGCTCAACAATGATTTAGCTTGCATCTGCGTTAATAGAGGAAAAAAATGTGAATAAAATAGTGTGATTTGTGACAACTTCTTTTTCTTGTGAGACTTGGATGTATTTCACCAACTTTATATGATATAAAGTTGGTGAAATACATCCAAGTCTCACAAGAAAAAGAAGTTGTCACAAATCACACTATTTTATTCACATTGTTTCCTCGATTGCCGTTACGTATTATCGAAAATTCTTAAGTAAGCAAGACCCCTAGCCGAGCGGTGTAAAAATTGTTTCCAAAATTTGATAAGATTGGGTAATATTGCGTCACAAATTGAACTTTTACTTTGTAAAACTAGGGGTTGCTAACTTATTTTTGACGCTCAGTATATTACTCGGACGAAGAAACAGTCCGAATAAAACAGAAAAGGCTCAGAGAAAAACAAAAAAGATTTTAGAAATGTTAAGCTTCAATTCTTCCAAGAGAGCGAAAAACAGAACATTTGTTTTGAAAGGTTGATTAATTCAGTTTCTCATACCTCTTTTATGATAAACTTTTTATTCTTCCCATAAAATACATTCACCAGCGAAGATGGACAGAAAAGGTCAGGATCGCACCATAAAGTTTCCCATACTCATTTCACGGAAGCTCGAACACGATTAATACCGACAGTGATACCATGGAATGTGCGTTAAGAGCTCCGTGAAAAATTTACTACATTTCACTGCTCAAAAGTCATTTTGACTGTTCAAAAAATTTACCTATAAGTAAGTTTGAGAAGAGGCAGGTTGTTTTGGAAGTGCTTTCCCACTGTATCCCACCAGAATTTGGTCACTTTCTTGTCTTCAATTGGCCATATACGCTCTGGCTCAAATAACACACCTTTCAGTCCAAGCAGATATTTTTGCGTTCTCTAAACAAGTCGTTTTTCGCAACAATTCAACGATTTCAAGATCAAAAGTTCAAAAGACAATTCACAAAGATTTATGTACGAGTAAACTGAGCACCTTAAATGGACCCCGATGAAGTTTACAAAGTTGATCTCGTTCTTTTCGTTACTTTAAAAAAAGTAACGAAAAGAATTGCTAATTTGCTGACTGCGCGAAAAGCAAGAGCGTACCACTAAAAAACATTTTACAAGGATTAGTCTCAAAAATTATCCGCCACTCACACTCATTTAGTACAAGTCCAGCAGATCTATTCTGTAGACCAAAAAAAGCCTGGTACAATTTGGTCCAGATTTATTTTTTAAAAAGTGTTAAATCTTCAGAAAATTACACGAATTAATACAAAATAGCAGGACATAGCAGCACAAATCTCGAAGTTATAAAATACCCTTTAGCAGTTATGATGGCAAAAAAAGGAATATTAGAACCTCAAATGAAGGCAAGATTCACAATTCACTCTAACATTTTGAAAACAAACTGTCTCATTCAGAAAAAAAAGTTTGCTAAAAGTTGGGACCAAAAAATGAATAAAATTACCCGCCATTTGGAGGTCAATGAGAACAGATAATTATAAGACTAACCGATAAGACCATAACAAAAACAATCAAATACAACTAATATGACCAAATACTCAAAATTTCGTTAAAACTATTTCACACGATTACTTCGATCTAGTAAGTCCCCATTACCCACCGAAGAGACCTGTTAATAGTGGGACTAAGTGATGAGACTGCAATAAGTACAACAAATACTAACATAGCTGGCAGATTGCCAGAAAACAGACGCAATAGCTTCGTAGATCTGCAATCTCAAAAAAACAGTAAAAAAGACAGACCAAAAAAATTTGTCTTTTTGCTGATATGTAATGCTTTGATTAAAAATCTGTATAAGTTTTTGCTGCCTCTATTAGCTGCTCTCAAATAACCTTCATATAGAGTGAAACACACCCATTTGACCTTATCTCTTTGAATTACAGTAAATAAAAAACAATTTCAAAGTGAGGAAGTCATTTTTGAGAGTGAGGTAAGTCACGTGTGACCAAAATTTAATCACGCCAATGAACAAAAAAACTCGCTCCACTAAGAGCAAAAAAATGACGTCACACACGCTCTACAGTTGAAATTGCATGAACGAATGAACAAAAAGCATATTTGAAGTGGTTGTGACGTCATATAGTCGTAACAAACATCACGACGACGATATAAAAAAACATAGCAGGACAAGTCCTGAAATACAATTCAAAGAATTGAATGAAAACTTAGAAGTACTCTAACTGACCAGTAGATCAATGTCAGCCAAAACAAACAAAGTTATCTCAAAAAGTTGAGAAACTAAAACAATCAAACAAACTAAACAAAAATATACTCATTACTAAAACTCTTGAAGCTCTTACCCCTTAGGCAAAATTTCATCCCTTATAAAACCTTACTTCAAAACTATGTTCAAGACTAATTTTTTGTTTTGAAATCGGTCCAGTGCCATATCTGCATGACCTGAAAAAATGCATTGCCCCATGAGGATTGATTAACTCAAAAATGACCCAAAAAATTAAAATGAAATCAATTGCAAACTTTGATGAAATTTTGCTGAAAATTGTGATATTAATATCTTCAGAATCATTTCTGTGTCTCTAAAGGCTATACGTTAACCCAATTTCAAGCATTAAAAATTCAATGGCTCAAAAATCGATAGGCAATAATTTTTAGAAAAAATCTCAAATTTCAAAAAATAGAAATTCGTTCTATTAAAATGTTGAAAACCGTTCAATTGCCCCCTGGCAACTGTCTAATAAAATACTATCAAACCCTGGATGAGGTTAGCTGGCTAATGAGGCAAGAAAAACTGAATGAAAGAAATGTTTTGAAAAAATTTGAAAATTGCAAATTTTATCAAAAAAATTTCTTAAATTCGAAAAGTTAAATTGTTAAAAACAAATTCATTGAAACTAACAACCTTTCAGTAATTTTCATCAGACACGGTGACATGTCGTTAATGGATTGAGAGAGAAGACAACAAAGTGAACAACAGATAGCGAATCTAACGATTACACTAATTCTTGACAACAATTAGCGTGAAGAAAAATATAGCTTGGAAACGAATCAATAAAATCCAATAGCCTAATTCCCATTAGAAACCAATGACACCTGTCTTTAATGGAAAGAAATGATACGATAACAAAAAGTGCAACAGACATTCGCAAACTAAAAAAAAACGTGCAAATGATTTTTGAGAACAAATAGCGTCAAAGTCAAGAAAAGTACTAGCTATGAACCAGAACCACTACTGAGATTCATTGATGCCTCATTACGAACGAGATCTATCGATAAACATAATAATTGATAATAAGTCAAGAGAAATAATAACTCGGGCAAAAGTTCACTAAAATTATAATGACAATAAACAGTGTCAAAGTCATAAAAACATTAGCTGCCCCTTAGAGCATATAATCATTATATTAGTATCACTCAAGAGAAAAATACGGAAAACAAAATTGACGCACGTGAAAAAAAAGACCCAAGAAGTAAAAATTTGTTCAAGCACCAATTTCGCACTCCAATTTAAAGGCAGTCTGAAAAAAACAATCACGCTTCAAACCTACTCAATTTTTCTATCCTTTTACTACTCAGTGTAACTAGTAATTACAATCATTAATCTGATTGATTTCACTTCTCATTGGCATGAAGAGTTGAGGGATATTAACAAAAAAATCAATACTACAATCCAAATCCGTTAAATTTTTGAAAAATACTCGTTCCACTAAGAGTAGAAAATGACGTCACGCGTGCAATTCAATCGACATTACATGAATAATTGAACACAAAACAGTGATAGCGACGTCATATGGTCATAATAAAAATCTTGACAAAAAACGTGAAAGAAAATTTCTGGCTTACAATTCAAAGCAATGCCATTGACACCTAGACTTGAAATCTCTAGTATTGGATTTAAAGAACTATTTTGAGAAATAAAATTATCAAATGAAATTTCCACATGTGAACGATCATAGCCGGCAGATTGCCGGAATAGCTGCGAAATAGACTTGAGTGCCGTAAAATACAGATGGAAAAAGATACAGAAGTGAGTTGAAAGAAAAATATCACCGCCGCGCCTATAAAACTTAAAAAGATTAATTCAAAGGAGATTGTTTTTGGGTGCAAAAACTGTTGCACTCCCGCGTCTCGAACTGCCGATCTCCTGATTAACATCTAGTCGCCTTAACCACTCGGCTGTCGGAACATACAACCTACTTTCTTACAATCAACTTACTTTTAGCAACAGACATTTTCTGAATAACCGCAATTTAGGTCACGCAAAAAGCGTGAAATCAAGCGCGAAAAAACCATTTAAGCAGTGACGAGACAGAATGTTCTAGATCAAATGTAAAACGAAAATGAAGCGTCAGACGACGAAACAAAAAAACTAAGAGCACCGCAATATAGCTGCGCACAGCTTCGTAACTATAAAAAACACAATCGAGAAATTGAATTTTTGTTCAAACACCGTTTTCTGACTTTACTTAAAATAAGATTGCGATTGAAAAAAGTTCACGCCGTAAAACGACTACCTCTATTGCTCCACTCCACTGACCAGATCTTAAAAAAACTGCGCCTCAAATACAGTAATTCTTTGAATAGTATAAAAACCAAGAGCAGGAAAATAATAGCCTCAGCTATAAAGCCTTGCGGCTATTCATAATGTTGCAAATGTTCTACTTGAAAAATTCGCAACTCACCAGAAAAACAAAATTGAGCACAGTGTGTGATTCCAAATCTCTGTACAAGTAACCGTCTAATTGATCTCTAAAACAAAACATAAAAAATTCAACAAAAACATTACAATAACAATAAATATCGAATGACATTAATTTTACTGCAGTAAAACATTATTGATTATAGCAATTGATTGCAGTCTGGATTTTCGTCTGGAATTCGAAATCAGGTTAAAATTTAGAATTTCGATGTCGGTGTTGAAATCTGCTAACAAGCTGTAAACAATTGCAAACATCCGATGTTTAACAGCATTTGATCTCATATTTACATTTTCGGAACATTCACATCTCACAATACAATAACCAATTTTAAAAAATTTTGCTTAAGTTGAATCCTCTTATCCAGGTGCCTAGGAAACTCAAATTTGTTACCAAAATGACATCCTCAGAAATTTCCTTTTAGTTCAGAACAACTTGAAAAACTCAGCCAGCACATATCTCAAATTGGAACAAAATTGCTTATGATCAATAAAGAAAAGACGAGTTACTTACATTTGGCCTGGGATGTCTTCCATTACAGCCATTGGACCATATGTCTTGGGCTTTCCTTTCAACCCTTTCATTGCTTGAATGTACTCCTAGAAAACAAACAAAACGTTCCAACGAAAGAAAACAGGCTTCCTTTAAATCGCCCATTCAAGGAGCTCGATTCTTTTGTAGCGTAATAGGGCGGGGGGGGGGGGTTGGTAGCGCGGAGATGAACCGCTAAAGTTAGACTAAGGGGGTACGCGGTTGAGACGTTAAAAATTGTTGCGTACACTATGAATATTGACTTTTTAGCAATATCGCTGCATAGCACAATTAACTCGCAAATGAGCCTTATGCTCTCAGGTTTAATCGATTGATCCCGTTTCTTCTGACGAAAAAACAAATTACTCAAGTGAGCAAGAGAATATTATCGTAAAAGACTGTCAAGCGAACATTTTGCATAGCTTAGCCGGTACTTTGCCGATAAAATAGCTGGGATAGACCCGTGCTTGCAAAATACTCATGAGACCTGAAAAAGTTAAAGAAAACCCGTTTTCTACAAATTGTTGAGATATCTGTAATTGATTCAGGTACTCAGTTGTCTTCAAAAAGCCTTCAATTAGAGTATCCCTCTATATCATTAAATCACCCTATTAAAGTAAGCAAAAATCAATTTGAGTTAAAACTCGTGAACACATTATTCGCTTAGCATTTTCAATCCATTCAATCACAGTTTTTAGCACGAGTAGCATTCTCTGATTCATATGCGCTCTAACAAAAAACAAACCAACTAACGTTGGAAGAATTGCCCTCGAACGACGGCCGGGGACATACAATTTATAGGGGGCGCAGATTAGAGATGTTTTATGGGGGCAAAAAACGCCCCCATAGTGATTTTGGACCTCCAGGATGTCAGTTTCCTGTGACCTAATTATCCGTTTATGTACTTTAATAATCGCTAACCTGATAACCAGAAGGCATTCCTACAAGTCATTCGGTCAACACTGACAAATTTTTAAATGGACCTCTTACAGTTTTAGGAGGAAGCTGTTAATCAGGCACATTGCATAAAACGAATTCTCGGAGAAGAAGCGCTCAATTTGACAAAATAATTCCGAAATCACCCAAATTGTTCCTCAAGCGATAAGAATGTACTTGCTAAAACAACGATACAGGTTCTAGGACAAACAAAGGACATCAATGACACGATTCTTTACATAACAAACCTTTAAAACCTGTCGAATTCACCTATAAAACTTGTCGATTTCACCTTTAAAACCTGTCGATTTCACCTTTAAAACCTGTCGAATTGCAAACCACCTAGAAAACGTAATAAACTTAAGAGAACCAGTTCGACTGAAAAACCGAATATTACGTACAATGTGCAATTTTTTCGAGAAGAAATTTTCTGAGCGATATATTTGTACTTGGCAATTGTTCTGCAATTGTCAAAACTGTAGAAGTAATTAAACATTATTTAAATTTAAAGACTGGGACCCCAGACCCTTCAGCACAGCTGTAAATCCCCAACAACAACAACAACAACAACAACAACAATAACGCAATCTGGATATAAATACTGAACGAATGCAGCAGACGCAGCTTTTATCAAAAGAAATCTCTTTTTGACGCGGTAGAATTACACTAGCCATTTTAAGTTAGAATTTGAAGCTCTCTTCGAACAGACATTGAACAGTTACGAAAATTTGATCAGGAAGTTGCGGCCACGTTTCAGGGCAACTTGAAGCAGTAGGCAAAAGAGCGTGACAACATAACAGACAGAGACTGCAACAAAAACATGCCTGCTTTAAGCCTTGAGAGATGCATCAAATACAGAAGAAAGAAAGAAAGGAAGATCTAATGTCTCCAAGAACTCAATACAAACAAACTTTAACAAAAATCATTCTAAAAAGAGACTCGGAGGGGACAGACAACGGGACAAGTTGTCCTCAACACTGCTCTTCACAAATTCATTTATGAGATTTTAAGATTAGGTCAATGCATACTTTAATGAAACACATTAAAAGTTAATTTTTCCCTATATCCAATTTCACAAAGGAAAATTTGTTTCAGGAAATTCAATCCTGTTACTCACAGTTTTATTTTCCTTCAAAAGAAGCCAGACTTTTCCTCATAGTGCTGCAGCATGTACGTAAATGGTATCATAGATTTAACCTTTACCGAACAAACATGTGCTTTACAAGCTCTCTGATGTTAATTATGCACGAGTCTTTCAATTTGAATAGCGAATTAGCAACTGCCTTGCAACGTAACGTCTTAACTTACAAATAATACCACACTGTTTACCGAGTCTCTTTTTAGCACAATCCATATGAAACTTGAACGTCAGTTTAGGATCTAAATTTAGACCAATTTACTTGCATTTTTGTATAATATAGTAACCGGACAATAATGCATATTACTGTTGATTGGAAGTAATAGCACTTAGATTTAATTGACCTGTTTTATCTAAATAAGGGACAATTTGTTTACTAATAGCCAACAACCAATTTCATTGAGATCTGTTTCAATATCCTCCGGTTTACATCCAACCGATGATATATTATTGCCATCGGCAAACAGAATTATGTGAATTAGCAGCAATTTACTTGAGATCTATTACAACTGAAGGAAATGCAAACCCAAATAGGTAATTATGCAATCTCTAATATCATTAATAGAGCAAAAATATATAACTAAACTATAATTACAGGGAGCACCGATGTGAGTCGGAACTTTGCATTCTTGCAGCATCAGAAATGACAATAAGGTTTTCCTCAGTATATGTCTGGATTGTATATCAAAGCTGAGATCGATAAAAACAACCGAATGAAAAGACTAATCCGTACCAAACCGTGGCAATAAAACTTTGAAACAATTTCAAAGGAAAATGGAGAAACATGATTGCATACCTAAGCACTGCACAAGGAACCAGTTGCTTAAGATCATTAGAATTAATGGAAAATGGCCCAAAGGTTCTTTCTCAGATCCGTGAACATTAAAGTTATAATCAAATAAACGTGCTTACAACAGCCAGGCTAATACTATACTACCTTAAAATTCGAACCAGATAGTAAAACCAAGAAGCTTTTCAGTCGCAAGTATCAAACGACTGCTTAAAAGAGCACTGACTGTTTTCTGAAAATCGAACTCAAAGCAGCCAGACGTCGACCAACCTACCTGAAGACCTCAAAACAAAGCAGCGCTGCAAAACACTGGAAAGTATAATTTGAAATACAACAACTGGAACAAAAAGCGGTCCATTTCAAAAATTTTTACCCTTCACAGATAAAAAAAACAATTTGCAAGCCAAAGGAAGGCCAAAATTAAGCACTGATATCTTGGACTCCGAGATATAATATCAAGCTTGACATCAGCACCTACATCACCAGTCAATAATTCAGACCGCCCACAAACAAAAAAACGTCAACAAATGGGAAAAGCATTCGTCCTCGCCTACAAGCAAAAAATATTTTGGAAGTCATTGGTCTTTCAAGATCTTCAGAAGGCTCAACTAGACCAGTTTCATGTGTTGTAGATGGAGAAATTAGAATCGAAAGCCAGTGATGTATGTCTAATCTTACGGAGTTCGACTTTGCTGACGCTGAAAAAATGTACCCATTTTTTCATACCCTTCTAGAGTTAAAAAATTGTTGGCAAGGTTGACAAGTCCTCAAACACCAATAACACCAAGTTGTTGCATTCAACTGCAGTGAGTTGAACTGAAGTTAGCAAGATACGATATGAAAACAGGTGCGATATGATCTCTCAAAATCCGATGACAGGAACCAAGGTTAAAAGAGGTTGTGTTTTCTCTTTGTCAAAACGGAGCACTAACAAAATTTGGGTGTAATCGACGTTAAAGTGAATCTGCTGCTTTGACTTAATGATTTGTTAATCCAAATTATTGTCTGGTTGACCAACCTGACTGCCTTCAGTAGCTAAGTTGATTAATTGGAAAATGGATAAAGAGACCGTCCGGAACTAAATAATTGCTGCTGGCTTTATTTGGAAGCAATCAACAATTTCTTGTCCAGCAGACCGTTGTGCAAGAAAAATCAAGGCGCCCATGAGACACTCTTGGTCCTTTTTAACCAGACTCGCAACCCATGTACTCCCTCCCGCTTGGCTCAATGCAAGAACCCTATAGCTTACCTTGACTTCTTGTGATTTTTCAGAGTCCTCCCAAAGACCCGACAACTCAGCAATCGTGCTGAAACGAAAGATAAAACATGGAAACGAATATAAAGTACATCTAAAAAATTCTCGCTCTTATAAAGATCTGATCAGAACAAAACAATGTACGAGAGCTGGGATTAAACTGGGTCGTAGTGACTGTTCCAAGAACGGATGGTCTGTTTTAGTAGGAATTTCTTATATTAAAGACCTTCGCATTACCAGTCGTAGAAAAAAACACAGATGCCATCGAAGGGGTAAGCGAACATCAATTCTCTGTATTAGGTTTGCATTCATTCGATAAGTTTGAACTCACAAAAGCACGTTTCTGATATTCATTCTTAGTTATACTTTTAAAAAAATTCTAGAAAGGAAAAGTTAAATGAGAAGTTTGTTTTTAAGAATTCTGAGAGATTAAGAAATGTGGATCTAATCACCCCAGACCTCTGTTTGCCCAAGTGACCATAACACAGTGAGTTTCATAAGCTGACCTTTGGACTGGGCGGCAAGCGTTGGCAAAAACAGACGTGGAAATGCTTACAAGTGAGAGTAGAGAGAGAATATCTCGTTGTAGGAGTAATTCATCATCGCCAAATTGAGGAACAGGACGCAAAGAACAGTTCCAACACGTGGAGTCCCATCCAGTTGTAATCTCTGAAAGACTTGATATAACTTATATTGAAACATTGACGTGGAAGTTTAAAAATACCAGATCTCTACAGTGCCAGAAGATTCAGAACAGAAGATTCTTTACACGGATCCAGATTTTAAATCATTAATGTTTGAAAAAAAAGTATTGTCACGACCAACTTGAAGTTGCTAGAGTGTTCTGTTTATTTAAAAACGGCAATGAGCATACCGTGGTAATTGCAGACCTATATAGTTGACACCTTGCATATCAAAGATTTTTTTTAAAACAGTGATATATGGGAGGGTACTAGACTATAAAGAGTTTTTTAAGTTGCTCAGTGATAATTAATTCGGTTTTTGAGCTAAATTTAGGTTGTTTCCCTAACAAAGTAAAACAAGGAGCGTTAAAAGAGCTCAAAGAAGTCCCATTGCTGGTTTTACTTGACCTCAAAGGGCATTTGACACAGTTGGACCATGAAATTTTGAAGCATAAATTGAGTTTCTATAGAATCCGAGGTCATTGTCTACCTTTAATAAAAAGTTTCCTAAAGGGCCGTCATCAGTTTGTGGAAGTAAAGGGAAGTAAGTATTTGCGGAAGTAAACATTTGACTTCCGGAGTACCACACGGGGCTGTCATCGGCCCAGTTTAGTATGACCTTCATTTAGTAGCAAAATTGCCAACAAAAATCTTTTCGCGGACAACACTTCGATCTTAAACAGTATCAATGTGACACACCAAGGGCTTTAAAAAGACCTCGACGGTGTCAAAAAGCGAAAGGAAATCAAATAAATTAAAAGTTAAACCACAATGTCAACATAAAATTTGCTTTGATCGCACCAATTGAACTAATGAAATACTGAAGAACATAAACATATAATTCTTAACTTTCGGCAGCAAGAAAATGTAATCGAACGTTAGTGTAATTTTTCATCAATTAAAATTCAGACCACCTTGCAACGCAAACAAATCGCCAGAAAAATTTTTATCATTCAAAAAGTGTAATATTTAATTGCTAAAACGTTACATCAGTAGCACTCTATTTGACATTTTTGGGGGTTGAGATAATTATAAATAATTGCAAATTGAAGCCCACATCTAAAAATCAGGCAAGAATCGCGCCATTCATAGATAAAAATTTGCAGAGATATAAATCGTGATAAAAAATTACTTTACAGTTAGGAACAAGAACCAAAAACTGAACAAGTTCGTGCCATCACTTTTGCAACTGTCATTAAACAACCGGAAATTCAAGCCTCGCATTACCGAGGTGGTCAAAAGAAATATTTAGAATATCTAAAATTTAACCGAATAATGTCGGAAGAATTGCAATCGAACGGCTGACGGGGGCTCGATTCTTCTGACCACGACTGCAATCATTGGTTCAAACTTCGTTAGAGTCAATTAAAAAGGTTAACAAATCTGCGCATAATTTGCAAAGCATTGCATATATTTCGTTTTCCGCACCGAATGAGATGAAATTTGTCATTCTTCATCACATCATAAAGAGAGAGCGAGAAAAAAATCATAGAAAAAAAGGCTTACATTCAAGGGAATTCTCTTCAGATCTTCAGCTGAGATTTGATGTGTCTCGATAAACTCTTTGAACGACTCCAAATTCAGGACCCTAAAACACATGCAACACACAAAAAAACCAACATCTACCTAAGGTAAAAAACAGTTACGTAAAAACTCTTTTCAACCTATTATTAAAATTAGATTCAAAACTTTCGGGTGAAATATGACAGTCAGAAAAGAAACATTTTAACACTCCTTTAACAGAGCATATTTATAGTAATGGATAACAGGAGACTATGCAAGCCAATAGCTATAACACAAGCTTATGACTTATGAACAAATCAACAATGTTCACGTGGTGAAAGGGTGCACAGTCGCCACCCCACCCCCTCCCCCCCCCCCCCTCCGTTCATGGTACGTGTGCGTCATTGTACCGTACCCCCTTCATTAGAGGGTTCAATACAAATGTACACTATCCCCCCTCCCCCGTTCGTAACAGATGCACATTATTGCCCCCCCCCCCTCATTACAGATGTTCATTATCGTACGTACTCCCCCGTTCGTTACAGCTGTACATCATTGTAACCCCCCCAATCATAATAGATGTACACGATTGTACATCCTAACTCACTTATCCACAATTTGTCGTCCGTGTGTCGTGAACAAGAGCAGTTCCTCCACATAACGAGATGAAGGAATGTTCAATCTGCCAAACATCAAATCGGGCAGGTAGTAAACGGGCAAACACTTGAGGAAGTTAGGGTCCATTTTCTCATCCGAACAAGGATATAAAGGCGAGAGTTGTTGATTTGTCACCAATTCAACTGAAAAACAAAAATCATCTATTAGTATCGATAGAAACATTTCTTAAATTAAAACCTTCAAGTGCACATTTAAAAATGCCGAAAGACTGCAGTGCCAGAAGTTACAAAACCAGAAGTTCCTACTTAGCCAGAAGTTGACATCCGTTGACTTTCGTCATTTTAAAACGTGCGCGTTTCGTGTTTTAAGCATGGTTAAGTGACTCTGCAAAAGTCACTTCGAAATCTGACTCAATATCTGAAACCGCTTCGCGGTTCTCGATAAACGCCAGAAATTCTCAGTGACTTCAAGCAGGAGTCACTTAACCATTACTTAATCACCAATTAGGCTTTCTTCCATTTCGGCAATCAGATACTGTATCCGTGGGAAAGGAGTAATTTTAAAGAAATTTGAACTAAATTAGCCCAGTGTCACTCGATTCCCCAGACGGTTGCAACTCTAATCTTAAAACATGAGTCGTAAAAAAGCCCAACAAAATCGAGATATACTCGATTTTTTGGCCAATGACCACGGAAGGCATGTCACTTTTTCTACACTTAGCAGTCTAAGCCGGACACGTCAAAGTCACGACGTGCAAGTCGAAAGTCCAACGGAAAGATTTTTGGACTTATTCCGTGTTGCAAATCTCTGATTCCCTGAGTGTGACGTCATATCACAGCAAAGGTGTTTGACAACAACTGTGAGATGAGATGCTTTGATCACCTATTCAACTTCAATTTACCTTGCAGGCTCTCAATTGTTGTATACGACTCTGCAACGTGACATCAAGAAACAGCCAATCAACGACTGCTGGAAAAATGTTTACTGCAAAACACCTGCCTGTGCTGTGGTAAGAGCAGTGATGTTAAAATTTTTTATCGCCCTCTTAAACTGCCTTTCTCGTATCACAAAAATGAGCACCATTTCATACACTTCATATCAATTTCGATGGACCGAACTGCTTCGTATTCAAAATATTTGAAGATACATGAAAAACGCACAAATCTCATAATTCCAGCCCAATTAAAAATATAGTGCGAATAAATTGTTAATTATTTCTCAATATTGTTATTAAACCCTCTATTATTTTGAAGATGGTTAACAAAGAACATTGTCATTTCTTGCTTCCCAAAGTCAAAACTTTGTGGTTTGTTCCTGGAAAAGGTCCGGCCATTTAAAATTTTGAAATTTACATTGTAAATTAAAATTAGGAGACGGGTTTATATGGATTTGTAGATCTCCTTAGTGGATCTGCATGAGTGGATACAGAGCTAAAAGACAAATAAAACCAAAAGAAATAATAATTTCAAGATTATTCCTCTGATTTGTTGGCTGGTTATCAGAGTTTTGTTAAGGAGTACATCTCAAAAAACAAGAACACTTCTGAGTCCCGGAAATCTGCGAACAGTTGTCAATGTAAACACATTAGTAGAAACTGTCACCATATATCTAAGTTGGTGGTGTGTATACATCAGTCTTAACAGAGATCTTGCCTTAAAGTAATCTCGTAAAACTTTGTCCGTCACTTTATGCAGCAGTTGAAAATTCACATTAGATACAATCAGAACTTTAATAGAAAAAAAGTACTCAAATCTCAAGGTACAACACAATGGACCTGATAGCAATGGCAATATATCGTGTGGCTATTCTTTCACTCAGAGTAACTCAAAGATAAGATTATGGCCAAAAAGTTGTACGCCGATGAAGGTAATGCTGCTGGCACCCTTCAGTCTTTAAAACTTGTACTAGAACGGCTCAATGAATATGGAAATGCCTTTGGATATAAGGCAATGAAGTGTCACCTAATCTCAAAAATGAAATACTTAGAGAGCTAAACGGCATTTTTTGGGTATAGAAGTTTATGTGATTAAGCTCATCATGTTTTAGGGTTCCTTATAGGCGCAAAGGAAATTTGTGAAAAGTACCTGACAAATGTCAAAAAATTATTCGATCTTACTCGTCAAAAAATTATTCGATCCTAAAACGCGCTCAACACAATAAGGTATCGCCTCAGAATTTCTAAGTCCTATAAAAATGGAACCCAGTTTATGATTTTATTTATTGCAAGAACGACGCCACATTCCGCCGAGCTACCCCAAGAGGTAGAAAATGTAGTTAAAGAGAATTCGATCCCTTCTATACTGAACCATCCTTCTTACAACCATAAGTTTAGAAATATCGTTTCTCCACCAGTTAGAAGCTCGCTTAAACTTAATATTACCTGAACAAAAGGCAAACGAGTATCAAACATATCTTCAACCCTAAGAACCCATGGAAATTTTTAGGGCTCCAAACACAGTTGTTATGTAAGATCAGATCCCTGAAAAAACATAAAAGAAGCAGATGAATGTTCACGAGAAAATTTAGCGAATGAAAGATTAATTGATGAAACTGAGGTTTATTCTCTAGATCTTGCAAATGAAAGATGGCGTCAAGCTTGTTGAATGAACTGCCATTGAAAAGATAAAATTTCGATCTAACAAAGGGAAAATTTAGAGTTCGTATTGCCCTCAGAGGCGGCTGTGAACCTGTGAAAATATTATCATGTGCTCAAGGAGAAATATTTAATTTAATAATGCGTAACACTGCCCAAAAGATGGGTTTACCCACATTAGGTGATATGCGCAAATCGTTGTTCAACTTGATCAATGATGTATATGACGCCGAATGGGAGCACTGTCTTGAGACTTTACAGGGAGAAACCTTTTCAAATATAAGTACAGCAACTGATGACAGGCTCAATTAGATATCGAAGCAAATGGGCTGTTTTTTTACGCTTCCTTCGAAGTAAACCAGTTTAATCTGTTCGCTAAGTGTTGGCCTAGAAGCATACCGGATATATATCAAAGCGGATCATCAGAACTGACAAATGAACAAAGAATGACCTAATTGAAAGCCGAAGAGAGGTTGGCACCAAGAATAAGCGAGAAAAAGAATCATATTCCTTCCGACTTCATTAAATACACCAGGGCAAAACTTATGTTCAAGGTTTTGAGTTGCTCCCAACTCGGCCTACAAGGCACGCGATCAATGCGCTGGCGTCCCGTAGTCGAACCATTCATTGTAGTCATAGTAGAAGAGGGTAGGTTGTCGTCTTAAAGGAGCAGCTTCTTGAGAAACATCTCATAAAATATTAGGAAGATATCCAAAAACAAAAACACTTGTAATTTCATCGATAGCGTTTTGCTTCAATTCCTTTATTGGTGTTCTAAACTTAATTGTAATCTAAAATCTTCTTAACAAATCCATAACAAAATCTTCATAACCAAACAACAGAAGCGAAAGTGTCAAAAAAAGACTTAATGTCAGAGTAACCGATTGTCACTCCTAAACTTCCCTTGAAATGTGACAGATGTGGAGATCAATTTGATATTCAACATGCTCTCATGCGCTAGCAAAGTGGAAGCATTACTGAGGGACAACGAAGTTCCGCATGTGTTGCTGGAATTAGCCAGTCTTTCTTGGCCTTGCGCCTAAAAAGAACCAGTTGATCGAGAGCATACTGAGACTAATAATTCACTTAGAGCTATCTGCTGGTTCATGGAACTTGGAGCCTCGAGGAAATGGACTTGTTTGATATGCGTGCCACTAACTGAGCCCAAAACCTACAGCAAAAGGAATTAACAGATGTCTTAAAAAACTGAGCAGAGGAGGAACAGAGGGAAGTACCTGGAATCTCGTCGAGGGTAAAGGACATATCCTTTACTCCTTAAGTTTTTATCATCGATGACATAGAGCCTTATATATCTGTCGCCCAAAAAGAGGCCACAGTTCTTCAAGATTAATTTGCTTTAAAGTTACCCAATTTAAGGGGAGTTGGAACTAATGTACGATAACTTGTAACCGGATTTTGAAATTGAACCATGAATAATATAAACCACGCGAATGAGTATTTTTTTTAATGGATGATAACTTGTAATCGGATTTTGAAATTGAACCATGAATAATATAAACCACGCGAATGAGTATTTTTTTTTAATGGACGATAACTTGTAATCGGATTTTGAAATTGAACCATGAATAATATAAACCACATGAATGAGTATTTTTTTTGCGTTTTACTTTTAAAATAAAGTGTTAAAATGAAAACAGATTTGGAAGAACTCTTAACGCAAACTGAAGGGTCGTCCCTGGCCAAAGTGGAGTTACTTAACTGCTTGACACAAATTTAGGAGGTCAAGATTTAAACAAGATCATCAGACAATCCAAAAAAGAACAGACACTTTACTGAAGTTTGACCAAAAAAATTGTAGGCATACCGAGCACTTTCTCGAACAATTTCCGGAGGCAATCTTAAAATTTTTTTGGCTATCAGGACCTTCGGTCTTCTGCAACACTGCAACGCAGGGTTAGATCAATATGTCAACGTGTTTTTACCAATCAATTGGTCAATTTGAAGATCACATTCTAGAGTGCATTGTTTTGAAATAAAAACAACTTTAACTCACCTGTATGATAAGAATAGATATAATCTCGAAGTGCACGCATTATTTAAAAATAAAAACAGTTATAACATTTCAATAAAATCAAAAAAATTTTCACAAAAGGCTGATATTTTACTTTATGAGTTAATTTATTGAATTAGTTTGGCCGCAACTTAACAAAATCGAATAATTAAGACCGTCAATTTATTGCTCACAAGACAACCGAATTAAAGACCAAGTATTGTACGACAATAATCAACCAAACATTAAAAGTCTGAAGGTTAACACATAATATGGTTAGTCTCAAATTTTGCAGAAAGCAAACAGCTCAAGTTACCAGTCCCAAATCAAATGTTGATTCGCAAAACAAAATTGAAAATGTCAGACAGAAATTAAACTTCTCGGACTATTGATCAATATGATCTGTTTACTATGAATTTAAGTACATGTAATCAAATAGTTTCTTAAACCTAAGAACTTGTAGCAACTTATGCGTGACTTCAATGCTTAGCATGCCATCTCAAGAGATGTGATTATTGAT
>NC_134476.1:8797073-9008806 GCF_964194025.1 Convolutriloba macropyga
AGACCGAAATTATCTCTGATCAGACTTTCCAGACCGAAAATATCTCTGATAAGACTTTCTAGACTGAATGAGTTCTGATCAGACCATCTCCAGGCCATGGTCCAGACTCAAATTCAGACCATTGCCCAGACCTTAATCAGACTATGATCAGACCCAATTTCAGAACCAAGTAGCCTCTGATCAGACTCAGTCGAGACCATCTCCCCAGCTGACCACACTGATCAAAAACACTCAAAATCGCCATCGTCAGCCCTCCCGTCCTTTAACCACAACACTTAAATTGTCCACTCTCCTCTCATCAGCCTTCTTCTCAACCCTAACCCCATCGCTTGACCCCCACCCACAACACACTCTCACACACACACACTCACACACACACACATATATACACACAGACACAGACAGACACAGACAAACAGACACAGAAAAACCGGTTACCCCATAAACGCACACACAAAACTTACACACACGTTGGTTGAGATTTTACTGCAAAATTAGCTATAAAATAAAAGATTTGCGATGAATTTGAATAAAATTATTAGACCTCTGATCAGACTCAAGTGCGCTCGAATTCGCCTCTGATCAGATCCAATTGCGCTCGAAGTCGCCTCTGATCAGACCCAAGTGCGCTCGAAAAGATAATGATCAGACCCAATTGCGCTCGAAGTCGCCTCTGATCAGACCCAAGTGCGCTCGAAGAGGTTATGATCAGACCCAATTGCGCTCGAATCCGCCTATGATCAGACCCAATTGCGCTAGAAATTGCCCCTATCAGACCCAAGTGCGCTCAAAATAGTCTGATCAGAAAGATTTTACTTATGAAAAAATCTTCTAATTTTGCTATAATATATTCATTTCAAAAAACTGATGTTTGCAGTATTTAATTCATCTAAGGAAAATTATAAAAGTATTGCTAAAGAAAACGAAACCCAACTGTTGAGAACAATTATATTTAGTGTACCTTTTAGTGTATATTTCTGACTCAATTGATGAGTTTAGACAGCTTTCCATAAGAAACATCGTGGTCTCCAGTTTATCAAAGTTTTTTCTGAAGGGGACCGGCCTCTGGTATCGGCTGGACTCCTGTTTTCTGATCAGAGCTATCGGACTTTTGATGAGTCTCTGATCAGAACGCTGCTTTATGGCTGCCTCCTGGCAGTGCCAACATCTCTCATTAAAAAAACAAAAAAAATGAAAATGCGCTCGAAATGGTCCCTGATCAGACCCAATTGCGTTCAAAAGCATTTCTGATCAGACCCAAGTGCGCTCGATGAGGTTGTGATCAGACCCAATTGCGCTCGAAGTCGCCTCTGATCAGACAAAAGTGCGCTCGAAGAGGTTATGATCAGACCCAATTGCGCTCGATGTCGCCTCTGATCAGACCCAAGTGCGCTCGAATCCGCCTATGATCAGACTTATCAGACCAAAATGACCTCTGATCAGACCATCTCCAGACCATGGTCCAGACCGTAGTGCGCTCGAACTTCCGAAAAGACCCTGTAATTTCGGTCTGGGAACACACGGGTGTGCGCTCGACTGGGTCTGATCATAACTCAATTTGGGTCTGGACCTCAACCTGGGTTCCAGAAAATTTAATGGCGTCGACATTTCTACCTTTGATCTTCCGCTAAATTTCGAGGCCAGTTATTTCAATACAATTGAAGGCGATGGGGCGGAATCTCCCGTCCAATTGAAGATTTGGGGTGAGAGCTGTTTTCAACATTTAATACTCTCCATTTAAATTTAAGCGTCTTGATTTTCTGTGTATATACACAGCTTTTAGGGAAAAAAAGCTTCATGTGCAACTTTAATTTTGACTCCACACGGAAAGTCGCTGATAAAATCGTCGACATCCACCCATAAGGATTGCGCAGACTATCCCGAGTTTTGATTCAAATAAAAACGGTATTATCGAAGCCGTAGAGAATTTAGCCAATTTGAAGCATTTTCAGTTGAAAACTTAAATAATTGCTTTTCAACTTTACTGGAAACTAAATTGGTAAACTTTCGAGGTGATTTGTGATGGTCTGATTTTGTTTCTTTGAAGTCATGAGTTTTCAGATATTGCTGATTTTTCAAGTGTTAGTAGAAATTTTTAATGAGAAATTTAGTTTAAATAAATTGCAGAATATCCAAATTTATGAGTTTATGAGACATGTTGAATTGCTGCTTATTGTCAGAAACAGAGGAGAAAATTTCTTCATTGTAAGATTTAAAGTGTACATTTTCCGCTAAAAACCAATTTTTGCAGAATAAGATCAATATCAATTTTGTCGGTTGTTCAAAGCTAGATTAGAGAGAGTAATCCGATTTATGTTTTGCAGTGTGTGACAACTGAGTTCAATTTTGTTGAAATAGGTATATAGGAAATGAAAACTGTCTTCTATCTATTTGACTGTCATGTTCTACACAAACAGATTTCCGCCACTAAAAATTATTAGAAAGATAGTTTATAATTAAGTAAGATTTTTATGATAGACAATGTTAATGTCCAGAAAAACTTTTCAAAAAAAAATCAAAAAAATTTGTATCTAATCGTTTGAAAACTGTGTTTTCAGGGATCGAAACGCAACTCTTTTTAAATCTGAAAAACTGTTTATATGCGCTGGTTTGTTTACAACTCATTGGTGTTTTCAGAGCAAGCAAAACTGAAGCAAAATTTTCTGAGTGGCGGTCTGCAATTTATCTATATAACTATTTGTTCTTAATGTAATTAAAAAATGTATTTTTATTTTCGGATTTTACGTTTAGTTATTTAACCATAATAATAAAAACAAAAATTGATTTTTTTTGTTTTTATTTTGTTATTTTTATTTTTATTTCGAAATTGATTATTTTTTTATTTGTTTTTTGTATGTTTTACTTTTAAATTACGTTTAGTTATTGAAAAAAATATATCAATAATGGAAGTTAAATTTTGTTTACAGTAGAATTGGGGGAAACAGTTCATGAGTTGAAAAGTCTACAGAAAAGACATTTTTTCTGAAAGTTCATATATGTGCATTTACGGATTCGATTTTTATGAATTTACCTTATCTTTTTATGGCAATGAAAATCGTAGGAAATTACAAGAACTGCCTCCTTTCAGCAGCTTAAAGTAATTCAGAAGTATTTAAAGTTCATAGGAATATATATCATTATCTTACAAAATCGTTACAGAGTGGACAATATTATATTCATAAAGAGTCACCATCATTTTTTACAGCCGGATATTACAGCTGAGATGTATTAGAAATTAGGATTATTTTAGTAAAATTTTTTGTTTTTGAATTTTTCAACTTTTATGTCCATATTATATGTCAAACGCTTTTTCGAAAATTTTTTTGTGTTATGAACAGACCAAAAAAGATTTCAATTTTCTGCTAAAAAGTCTTTATTTATTTGATAAACTTATAGACAGTTTAACCTTTAAAGTTTTTTGACTCATAAAGAACAAGTAGTAGGGATTCAAATTGCAGTTAAAATTGTTTAGTTTATGTTCTATTCCTCAACCCAAGAAACCAGTCCATTTTTTTCTTACTGTATTCCATTTACTACATGCCTAAACAAATTTGTTTATCTTAGCCAGAGCTAACAAAAAACTAAAAAAAGCTAAAGAGCTAAAAAAAATAACTTTTTTGTGTAATGACAAAAAACAGAGCAGAAATTTCCCAAAACATTTTCAAAAGTGTGATATGAATGCTGACAAAAATTTGGCTATAGAAAAAAGTTCTTAAAAAGATACTTAGCCCTGTGCAAAAAATGTGCTTTCATTTTTCTGACCTATTCTGTTTTCAGCCCACTCGCTTAGCGGGCTTATATAACTTTTACGTCCCCAAGACGCACGTGCTATATTTTACATAGTAACGTGCTATATAACTAAACATAAAGCGTAATTGAGGGACACAAAAACCAGTGGGGGTCGAAGTATAATAGACCCTATTTATCTTATTGGATTGTGATAATAAATCAACTTCATGCTCCAGCTTCATTTGACTTATATATATGCTCTTACACTGGAAAGAAAGGGCTACCCAGGGTGAGCACTCAGACCAAAAGTCGGTTGTCCAGACTGTTCCAGAAGAAACATGCCTATATGTTCGGTTTTAGTGCGTTAAAGCTGCCTATGTCCAGACTTTCATGCGTTGATTCATGTTTTATAGACCGTGTGTTTTTTAACGCACTACCCCCCCCCCCCCCGGCTCACCCTCATTGCGCAGTCAATATTGGAACAATTGAGTATACGTATGTTAGCGTGGGTGGAAATGAATAACATTAGGCTAATTTAGTTCAAGATTGCTTAAATTTACCCCTTTCCCACGGATACAGTATCTAATTACCGAAATGAAAGAAAGTCTAATTGGCGATTAATTTCAGATATATCCCTCTTGTTAGTAATTGCGAATTAAGAACACAATCAATGGTTTTTGAAATAGATTTATTAGGTCTTTGAAATTGATAAGTTTTAGGCTGATTGCATGCTCAAAATGATTTTGTTTCCAAAAAACAATTTTTAAAAAAATGCTCTTCCGGACCTTGACCACGTAATGCGCCTCCAAGCCCTCCATCCCACCGGGGTGCTTTCATTTCGGTCTGGGCATATTGACGGACTTTCGGACTGGGACCTCAAATTATCGGTGACCTCAAGTCATTAAATAATTTGCTCTTTTTGAAATAGTTGTTTTTTAAATGTTTGTCGTTGAATGCTAACTTTGCCATGTCAATAAAACATATCTTTAAAAAACTCAGGCAGATTTTTTTATGTGAATAAGGAAAAGTTGATTCCATCTATTCGATACAGAATCCGTGGAAAATTTCTACTCATAAATACCGACAAACAAACCAGGCCTAAACAGCAAATATTCAATTTGCTCTAATCAATTCTGGCATGTTTAATAAGAATGCATTTTACTTGATAAGTTAAATTCAATCTAAACCATCAGATGCAGAATAAAATGATTGAATCTAAACAAGCATTCGCATTTGAGCACGTTTAAAAATTGTTTGAACATATAAACTACAACTGATATTTGATAACTATATCTGTGTTTTGTTATTTGAAAACATAGAAACTCAGAATGTTTAAAAATGCTCTCAAACTTTTCTTCAAAAATGTAGCAAATTACTTTGAAAAAGTTAAATTCTTCAATTTAGAAATCTAAAATTTTACATACATTTTTACAATTTTTTAAAATATATTTTTGTGAATCTTTTCAGAAAACGCTGCATTTTTGTTTCTCTACCAGTACATGTGTGAGCGTGTAATTTACACTATTTTAAACATCTCAAATCTTTCTTAAAGAAGAAAGCAAAAACTCAATTATCAAAAACAGTAGTAATAAAAAAAATAGGGAAAAAATTTCAAAATGACTAAAATTCTAGAAGTTTCGGAGGAAAACTTAGACGACCTTCTAGCCTACGACGACACATTTCTCGATTACTTCAACTCGTTTCTCAGTTCCGGTGCATTTCCGATTCCACTTTATTACGATCGATTAACCGGAACTATCCATGAAGTTGACATCGATACTTCCGCCTCGGTGGAACACCAACCCGCCAAGTACGGCCCAAACGACGAAGAACGTGAACGGGTTTTCAACTGGGTTAAAAATGACAGGTTACCCTTATTTTTAACCTCCCGGTTTTACCTCGAGTACAAGTTGAGCAAACATTTAGTTCGGACTCTTGAGGTCCGACGAGCTTCCACTTACAGCGGTCTGGGGGGCTACAGTCGACAAACTCGAAGCGACTCAACATCGACTTTCATGAACAGTGCTTCTAAAAACAGCACCGCAGAATCGAACGAATACGAACACGAAACGAATGCTTGGCCCGAAATCCGATACTCGGCTTTTAAGTACCTCCGACCGGGTTCCCGAGCGTTTAGTTTACCCATTTCCATAATGCGAGGGAAAAGAAAACGAGACGGGTTTTACGACAGCGATTCCGATTCCGATTCCAGTCCGGTTGATGTGGGTCGAAATAACGAGAATGTCTCGGCAGCGAAACATATGAAAAACGGGGAACCCAAAAGTATTTTAAAATCGGGGGGAAATGCGAACAAAAAAAGCGTCCAGCTTTCGTCAACTGATAAAAACCCTAGCAGCAAGAAAACTGAAGATCTTGGGCAAAATGGAAAAGTTGGCGAAATTGAAGCGCTAAAATTGCCTAGCACGTCAAACAAATCAAAACACCAAAATGAGGAAGAACAATTTTACGATGATTTGAATGTTGAAGATTTTAAAAGCGATCTGGACGCCGGGTCGGAAAATAACCGAGACGAAAACGAAGATGAGGAGCCGGTCCAAAGCGGAAAATCTTCCGTTTTTGAGAAATCGGCTTCTAATGTTAACAACCGACTGCTAACTGGCAAAGCGCGGAAAGTTCCGAACTTAACCGACCTTCAAGACGAAGATACAATGTTACGTAATGGAGCCATAAAAGGAAACACTTCATCAAGGTTCAGAAGACGAACTACAGCTCATAAACGGCGAACGGTTTTACAACAACTTAAAGAAGAATTTCTTAGCACTCGCGAAGGTCTGAACAACTTCAAAAAGTTTTTAACAACGACCGAAAATGGGAAAGATTTGGTCGAGTTTTGGGTCGAAGTTGAACAATTCAAAGACGAGCTTGAACAAATCGGTGAATTCGGGGAAGACCGAATAAGCGGAAAACAATTCCGCCAAATTTTTCGAGAAATTATGAACAAATATAATCTTTCACGTGAAACTAAGGAGCAAATTCGGAAGTCTTTGCAAAATGATGGTTTCAGTTTGACGGTTTTTATGAGAACCCAGTATGATATTCTGAGGAGAATCCGAACGTATTGGATTCCGAGGTATCTTGAACATATGGAACATACTGAAGGGATTCGAATTCCGTCGTCCTTACGACTTCTGTCAATGGATACGAAGTCTAAACCCTCCAGCACCGCTGGAGTTACGACTGTAACCGAACGACAAAGCGCTAACGAACTCACCGAAAATGATCCTGATTTTACAGAGTACGAGCCTCAAAACAACCCCGAATCTCCATCAATTCCAGACAAACTTCAAGATTTTTCCATCCACCCGTACGTCGACGTCTCCAAAACTTTGCCCTTGAAACCTGACGAAAATATAATTCGGATTATCCAAAACCCGCTCAAAACATGGAGCGAAGTTGCCCAGTTGAGCAAAAGTCAAGTTTCGCGGGTTAAAAGCGGGTTGAAGAGGACACCCGAAGAATGGACTTTAGCTTTGCAGCCTCGCGAAGATTTCTTTATCAAAAGTTTAGAAAACGACAAATTTACAGGCGGTCCGTTTTTCAGGTATCTTCAAAAACAATGTCTAAATTCCACCAGTTCGGAACAGGATCGGCTTCATATGAAAAATTTGGCAAAATTTTTGTTCTGGCAAGATGCAAAAAATTTTGGAAAAACAGCGCATCTGTATTCGAACCAACATATAAAATCGGCGGCAGCTTGGAATATTTTCAACAAATATTTCAACCCTCTAAGCTTGTGGTTTATCGAGATTGCACATAGCGAAATAGAATTAATGCGTGTCGAACTTCAAAATAACGGTGAAAACTTGAACAAAAACATTTTCGAACAAATCGCTGATAAAATCGTGACAGAATTGGAAAAATCGTGGATTAAGTACAACAAGGAGGACTTACAGACATTCTTGATTTATAGAGGTCAAAATGGTACCCAGTTGTTAACTAGATTTGCGACCTATTCTGGAATTCGGCTGGAAGATATAGAGCCAAAAATTCGTAAGTACCCTGGCTCAACCGAAAGCCAGATTAAACAGCGCGTACAACGTGAAAAGGCCAAACGGGAAAAGGAATTGGAAGTTATAGAGCAAGAGCGACGTCGGTTAAGGTCGGAGGAACGAAACCGAATTCGAGCCGAACGAAAAAGGTATTTAGAAGACCAAAAACGACGGCTGCATGAAGTTATGACCGAAGTTATAGCCGACAATGTAGCCCATATTGAGCAGTCGCGACCAATCAGAACGCGCGATTCCGAAAACAGAAGAGTAGCCGAAGCCGCTTCATTGGCCAAACGAAAAGCCAATAAGAAACAAAAGGCGAAGTCGGCCTGGCTGCAAACCTTGACCTTAAACTCTACTTTAGAGGACGAAAGTTTATCTCAAAAGTTTACAGAATACTTGTTCGAATGCGAGAGAAGTGACGCTTCAAACAAAATCAAACTTTCGAAAGATTTGGGGAAATTTTTCGAATTGACAAAACCGGACGAGAAGGAAAATCTGGGAATGGAAATTGTGAATAAATATATGCGGCGTGAAAGTGTTTGCAAAATTGACTTACCGCGAAAGTTGATCATTCGCGAAGTCAGACCTCAAGAATCGAAACTTCAAGCGGTTCTCGAATACGTGCAACCGGAAGTCGAGGAATATTTTGAGTTTTTCAAACAGGGTTTGCTGTATCTGAACAGAATGGAAAACAGTAAGAAACCTCATGGGAATCAAAGATTGTTTCCACCAATTTGGAATAAGAGGAAGATTGATAACGGGTTGGTTGACGATGATCAGGAAATGCCCGCAAAGATGAACCCTTCGGCCGATGATAAAGAGATGCTTAAGACAGGTATGGCAAATTTGCCCGATATTCTGTTTAATCATATTTTTCATCAGAAATGGTAGCGTTTCGCAAATTGTATCTATTTAGTGATTATAAAGAGATACAAGGAAGCTCGTTAATGTGCGTTCGCAGATGAAGTTCGAACCCGAGTTGATCTATATTTTTGACTTAATTGTCAACCAAATGAAGAGATAACCAAAAATAGATGTTTGAGTTTTAAAAAATTGTTTCACACCCAAACTACTAATTGAATTACACAATGCCATGCCTCATTACAACGCTCACAAGATCTCCAAATAAAAAGACTACGAGAAAAAAAAACAAAATAAGCAAAACTAAAAAATTAACGGCAAAACTCAATATCTAAATGTAAACGTCAAAATGCAATCAGATAAAACCTTAACTTCAAAAATTTTCTTTTACATTAAATATACAGCAGATGGGATTTTTTCTTAATAAGTTAATAAGACTAGGTAACAAGTTAAAAGAAAAAATAATTAGGAGAAAATCAAAAATTTATCGAAATTTTTTAAACCAAATAATTTCTAACGTCTTAAAAATCATTAGCTTTTAACAAAAATAATTCCCAATAAATTTACAATAAACTCATTACGAAATTGATAAGACCTGTCTTTGGTTAGACTAAGCCATAGAAACGGACTAAACAGAGATAAAGCTCAAGAAATTACAAACAATCTGCGAAAACACAAATCATTGATGCCATTAAAATCATAAGCTATTACCCAATGTAGTTTCTTTTATTTCAATTGTTATCTATACTAATTGAGCTACAACTATACTGAACGATTAAATAGCTTCACCTGGCCTCATTTGAAAATAATTGAACACTGTTGTTACGCGAACGTGGTAAAAGAAGAGAAAAAAAAACACAAATATTGAACACACACACAAAACATTTATGAAAACGCATGCTTTCCCCAGAAATAAAACGTCAGTTACGACATATTATCAAAATAAAGTTTGAAATTTGAATTAAAAAAAGGTGAATGTGGTCTCTCAATGATGAGAGTAAGTCAGAAGTTGACGACAAGAACAATAAATCCATACAAAAAAAAACAAAACAAATAAAAAAACGAAAGAAAAAAGATATGAAAATGAATAATATCATAAACTTTTCGACTATTCGCTATAAACTAACTGCATAGAGTAATGGAATTCATTCCACCTTCAATTAGAAGCTTTTAAAAGCTCTAAGCACGTTACAACTACATAGAGAAAAAAACAGAAAAAAAATTGATTCATAAAAAAAATGAGACAAAAGTGTCGAAGCCAAAAAAAATGAATTTCTCCTCACGAACAATTCTAGCTTTAATTAATTTTTCAACAACAATAGGATTCCATTTTTTTTCACTATGAGAACTCAACAAATCATCAAATATGAACAAAATTTTAAAACCACTAAATCTTTGAGAAAACCCGTTGTATCAACGACATCAAATTCAATAGCTTTCAACGGAAGTCAAAAAATTGGCTACGTCAGGCCTCAATGGGAATCAAATCCTGTTTGTTGTTGATCAGTCAGCAGTAAGACATCAGAATAAGTCTTATGACAATGAAAACAAGAACAAATGCCGACAAAAACCAAAAATTAATAAGAAAAATGCGAGAAAGTGTCGAAGACATTTAATCCAAAAACTTTTCTCTTAAAACTTCATCAATGATTCTTTTAATGTTTTATATGAGCCAATGGCAACTATGAATATTAGGATAATGCTGTACGATTCCAAAAGGAAACAAAGTTACGAAAAAAATTAAACAAATTTTAAAAAAAATGTGGAAACTCGTTGCATAGAAGTTATAAAGCCAATAATTGAAGATCAAACAACTAGCCAGATTATTTGTTGTTTAAATACCAAATACAGGGGTCCTGTTATTACTGAGAATGACTTAGAGTTTGCAAAAACAGGTTAAAGAGCGGCTAACGTTCAAAAAAATTCGAAAAAATAATTTTTAATGTCTTAACAACCATTAGTTGTCCACTCAAAGCACTGGATAGGTTCACTCAATGCTCATATGGAAAAAAATGCTCTTTTGATCAACGTGTCTATGGCATAGGACTTCAAAAATTCATTAAAATCTCAAAAAGAAAATCAAATTTTCATTGAAAATCACGAACACTCAGTGTCGAAGCCAAAAAAAATTGAGCGACTCCTTGAAAACTATTTCTCTGTTCATTAGACATCATTGGAATGTAGATAAGGTTTGTCATTAACGGAACTTCAATATGAAAGTTGAATATTCTCTTAGTGGCTTAAAAAACAAAAAACTTATAAAAAATTTTTCTAAAAAAACAGCTCTCAAATAGAATTCGAATTTTTTTGATAATAATTTTCACTGTGAGACCAGAACTAGTCTTTTTAATTGCCTTTCGTCTATCAGAAACACCAAACTGGTGCATTTTGTAGCGTGAAAGGTAATTTTGAATTTAATTTTTTATGGAAAAAATGTGAATTCAAACAAAAATTACGCTAAAAGTGTACAAAAGTGAACCAAAAATCCCGTTTACATGAAACTTCAAACCTCCATAACTCCTCGAAAAAAACAAAATTCAAAAGAATCTTTTTATTTTCGAATTTTGCGCTGGACGAGCTTTTTAATGATACCACTCACATTTCTCTACGATGAATATATCGGTCGGCCAAAATTGTCTGAACAAAAAAAACATTTGATTATATAGTCCCCCCGCTCAAGAAGGGTCGGAACAACTAGCGAAAGTTGGATTTTAACATTTTTAACATATTTCACCGGAAATTGACAATACTTTTGAAAAAAAACGGAAACTGTGAATAAAAACAAGCTATCATCGTCTACTAATTTTAAGCCAAAATTTTAAGCCATCTCTCTACGATGGTTATGCCTGCCGATTGGCAAAAATTGACTGAACAAAAAAACCCCATTTGATTATATAGTTCCTGATTATAAGGTTATGCCTAATTACATCAGAGTTTTACAAGATAAGCGTCTATTTTCAAAAACTTATTGTTTCAAAAATTTCAAAGCGAATTCAGAACAATTTCATTAAATGTTTAAAACTTCGTCACAAATGTGAAACATTTTTCAAAAAAACGTTTAAGAAATGCAAAAATCTCTTTGCACAAAAGGTTTGACTTTTTCAAGAAATGTTTGTTTCTTTATTCAAAAAAGATGGTTGCCAACAACATTGTGCCTCTAAAACTCCCGCAAAACTGACAATGACGAAATGGGAATTAAAGACACGTGATTGTTACAACGGTTTGATTCGGTAGCTAAGCTATGATTCAATAAAACCATTTCAATAGTTACTCAATTTTCTCCAACCGTTTACTGGGTTTCCACGACAAATATTTTAAATTTTTGAAAAAAATGTTGAAATGAAAATGTGCAAAACTTATATTCTTTTTCAGCTCTGGACAGACCTCAAGAAGAACGCATGCTAGCTATGCTTCACTCGTTCTTCAAACACCTCCAAAGATGTGTGAAAGGTTCCGACTGTCACCCCCTCCTGCCCAAAGGACTCATTTTCTGCTTCGAAGTGTCTCGGCTGCGTGAACTCATTCACCAGAACAACGACCCTCCCGCTCTTTCGAGGAAAATTGAGACTATAATTGAGGTGTTCCTAGAGGGTCAAATCGAGCCCCGAATCCAGTTGGACATTCCGGTGGATCTGGTTGTGAGAATTAGCAAGCAAGGTTAATGAACAATTTGAATTTTTTCCCAGTGAAACCGAAGGTATCTTAATAGCATAATCCTGATACAAAAATCTGGATCTTTTCCGATTGTGCCCTCCGCCGCCCCAGTGCGATAACACCCCCCCCCCCCCCCGACGATATGCCCCCCCCCCCCTCCGACAATATGCCCCCCGCCCGGGTCGAATGTCCTCCCTAAAATCCGCCCATGTTGATGTAAGAATGGGGGGGGGGGGGTAATTTGTCTATGGGGGGTAAATTGATGTAAGAGTGTGGGGGTAATTTGTTCAGAGGGGGCAGAGGGGGTAAAATGATGTAAGAGTTGGGCTGCAATAAATTACCCCCCCCCCCCCCCCCCCCCCCTGACTGAAATTGCCATGTAAGAGTGGGCTGCAATGGGCTGCAACGGGAGGACTTTTTCAGGAATTACCCCCCTGACTGAAATTGCCATGTAAGAGTGGGCTGCAATGGGCTGCAATGGGAGGAGTTTTCAGGAATTACCCCCCATGACTGAAATTGTCATGTAAGAGTGGCTGCAATGGGCTGCAATGGGAGGACTTTTAAAATGGTGTAAGAGTGAGGGGGTAATTTGTCCAGAGGGGGTAAAATGAGGTAAGAGTTGGGCTGCCAAGGGGGGTAAAATGGTGTAAGAGTGCGGGGGTATTTTGTCCAGAGGGGTAAAATGAGGTAAGAGTTGGGCTGCCAAGGGGGGTAAAATGGTGTAGTTGTGAGGGGGTAATTTGTTCAGAGGGGATAAAATGATGTAAGAATTGGGCTGCCAAGGGGGTAAAATTGTGTAAGAGTGAGGGGGTAATTGTCCAGAGGGGGTAAAATGAGGTAAGAGTTGGGCTGCCAAGGGGGGTAAAATGGTGTAAGAGTGAGGGGGTAATTTGTTCAGAGGGGGTAAAATGATGTAAGAGTTGGGCTGCCAAGGGGGGTAAAATGGTGTAAGAGTGAGGGGGTAATTTTTCAGAGGGGGTAAAATGATGTAAGAGTTGGGCTGCCAAGAGGGGTAAAACGATGTAAGAGTGAGGGGGTAATTTGTCGTGATGGTGCAATTCTAACAATTATTATTTATATATATATATAGACCGTCAAGAGTTGGACAAGCATCGATGGTCTGGAGGATAAGGCGACGCAGCTGAGGGTACAGAGGTTGTGGGTTCAAGACTGGCAGTCTTCAGGTATGGGGGCTAAAAGACTGAGGGGGTTAAATGATGTAAGAGTTGGGCTGTCAGGGGGTGTAAAAGGATGTAAGAGTTGGGCTGCCAAGGGGGGTAAAATGACGTAAGAGTGGGGCTGCAATGGGAGGATTTTTTAGGAAAATGCAGCTCAAAACTCTTACGTCTTTTTGGGCTGCATTGGGCTTCCAAGGGGGGTAAAATGGTGTAAGAGTGAGGGGGTAAAAGACAAATTAACCCCCCACTCTTACATCTTTTTTGGTCTGCCAAGGGGGGTAAAATGGTGTAAGAGTGAGGGGGTAAAAGACAAATTACCCCCCAACTCTTACATCGTTTTACCCCCCTTGGCAGACCAAAAAAAATGTAAGAGTGGGGGGTTAATTTGTTTTTTACCCCCTCACTCTTACACCATTTTACCCCCCCCCCCCCCTTGGAAACTCAATGCAGCCCAAAAAAACGTAAGAGTTTTGAGCTGCATTTTCCTAAAAAATCCTCCCATTGCAGCCCCACTCTTACATCATTTTGGGCGGAAAAATTCAACCCGGGCGCCCCCCGTACGATACCCCCAGTCACAAAGCACACCTCAGCACATGGCAAATAATTAGGTAAATGGCACATGCGTGCATTCGTATGGGGGTGCAAACAATATGCACCCAATAAGCTGGGGGGGGGGGGGAACAAACGGAACAGATACAAAAATCTTTATAACATGACTTTGATATTATCAACATTGAGTTGATGTCGATGGAGATGATCTTGATAAGATTATTTTTAAGGTGATCTTAATAAACAGATGACCTTAGTCACACACACTTGCGAGTATTGGTGAGATGATTCAATAAGTTTCGATTATCCGGACTTCATCAAAAGCGTTCATAATATAAATTGTAGCAGCGTCAAAATAAAAAATCCTTTTTTAAAAATAAAAAAAATGCTCAGCATGTTTCAATATTAAAAAATAACAATTTCAAAAGAGAATTCATTTCTTGTTAACAATTCCTAAATAAAACCACAAACTCTCTCTTGATCAAACTCCCACGCTTGAACGGCAAAACTAGGTTGAAACAAAAAAACATAGCCGGAAGAGTTCCGGAAACGACTCGGAGTAGAAAAACAGACAACTGATCTGAAGCACCTCCTACTTGATTACACTAAGCATTTTGAGTGAATACCAGGAAAACTTATATGAGATAAAAATGACAAATCAAAAAGCATCTGATAAAATTTACATCAAGTTGAGACTCCAAAAGTACACGTTAGATTTGTATACAGGTAGCTCGCAACATCATAATATCAATTGAAAGACAATCTATCAGTCTCATAAAAAAAACCGAGCAAAGGGAAAATTCAAAGCAACAGGAACAAGGGGAAAATGAATAAACAGTATTCAATAAAAATTAGAATAAAACTCTCTATAACGATAAAATGCAACCTCCCAAACAATATTTGAAGAACATGTAATTAAACTTTCTACTGGAGCAGTCAATCGACCAATACATTGCAGAAAAAAATTTTTTTTAAAACAAACAAAGTTAAAAATCAAAGAAAAAAATGGAAAAAAAATTAGAAATTTGTAACAACTAATTTCAGTGAAAGGTGCCCTGTCTATATTTCAAATGTAACTTTAGTATAACCACACCAATTGAAATCATCTTGAACAAAAAATGGTCAAGAAAATTGACTGCGAGAACCATAAAATTGAAATAAATAAGCAAAAAAACATTAAAAACAGATATAATTTGGCAAAACTTGCTCAAGTTTACTCAAATCGCTATATAACTAAAAAAACAACTCAGAGTTAATACTAATCAATTTGACAGACAACCAAAAGTACTAGCAAAAAAACTGACACAAAAGTGTAATATTTGCTTCAGGTGGTCAAAAAAACTTCCAAATGCACTGTTACCAGTTTAGATAATTGAGCGAAGCACCTTTAACTGAAAAATATGGAGTTGTAAAGCTATAAAACTGCGTTCAAAAAGCTTCACGTAATCAAAAATGATCGCTCGCTCAGTGAAATTTTTTCACACCTACTTTTTTTTTAGCTCTCTTTCAGAAAATCGACATGAAGAAACAATGTTGGCTGCAATGATGGTACCACGTGAAACTTTCAGACGCAAAAAAAGTGGCTATGGTCACAAAAAAGAGCAATGCTGCTCATTAAAATATCAGTCTGAAATGTGGGGAATAATACGAAAAAAGGGCAGCTGAGAACAGGCTTCTGTCGGCCTAATGTTGTTCCGCTGCGATTACGCAGGAACCACAATTATTATTATTATAACCACTCTCTCTCTCTTCTCTCGGCTCTTCTCTCTTCTCTCAGTGGAAATTTGACCTGAACTCTGTTTTCACGCATTTCACTTCCTGTTTCAAATGCACTCCAACGAAATTACCAATCAAAAACAAAAAAGACGCTCGGCCAATACTCTTCTTCGAGTCGTAAAAATATGACAGTCATTTTCAAACTGTTTTCAGGTCACTTCTTCGCCAAAAATGAACAATACAGTGAAATCAGCGGATTCGTAGACGCCTATGAGAAAATATACAAACAATTGTGCCCCTACTTTGCAGCTTTCTTCAAACACTACAAACCTCCCCCGATGTTGGAAAAGAACCCACAAAAGCACAAAATGTTGCGATTGATGGATTTAGAAATGCAAAAACGACATGAAGAGTGGCGGGGTCGATGTGCGACGCCCCAGTTTGAGTACAACTTGCCCAAATTGCCAGTGAAGCTCAAACAGAATGTGAAAGGGGTCCAAGTTTCATTTTCGTTTCAAGAAGGAATTCGCGCCAAGGTAAGAAGCCGAAAAAATTTGCTCAGGTTTATTTTAAAAACTGCGAATTTTGAACTTGTTCGAATCGCATTTTCATGAAAAGTCTCTCACGCAAATTGCCAATGTTTTACTATTCAATATTTCGGGTGGTATGTTAGCAAAAAATTTTTTCATGGAAAAAGTGATCCTATAATTATCGTTGCAACATTACTTGTAATCTGGAGAACTATATTATAGTATGTATTCTTACTTCAGCCAACAGCGAAAACTCTTCTACTCTTGCGTTCTAGAAAGATAAGAGTCGTACCAATAGACATATCTATAATTCTAGAAATAAAATCCAAAAAGAAACCTTAAACATTCTTAGTTTACTCCCCAGCCCTATTTCACAAACACAAGCACACACGCATGCATGCACGTTTACACAACACTCACGTACACACACATACGCACACACACACACACGCACACGCACACACACGCAAACACACGCACACACACACATACGCACGCACGCAGACACACACACACACACACACACACACACATATATATATATATATATATATATATATATATATATATATATATATATATATATACGTACGCACACAAAACACACACACATACACACACAAACGCAAGCACGCACGCACACACGCACCTCCAACTTCTAAAGTTTTCAAACCTTTTGCTAAAATTGCCTGATTTTCTGGGTCAGCAGGCTAATAAAACTTGTTTGCATGCTTTAGGAGAAAGCTTTAAGAAGCCCCATTGTTCTCTGTGCAAAATTGTTTGACATTTTTGTCCCTATTGCCTCCGACTGTGCTTCATAAGACGACCAAGTTTTTTATTGGAAAAGAATTTTTATCTCAAGGCGGTTTTTTTTGAGGACGTTATACTTAAAAAATAATAAAGAAACCACAGTTTTGGTCCTTTAACATCAAACAATTTGATCACTTTTACCTCCCATCTAAGTTCAGGAATAAATTTCAAAGGCGGCTCAGGAGTACTTGTCTAAGGTACCATTTTTTTTCTACCAAAAAAATCGTAGTTTTTGATATTGTAACACTAGGAATAGAAATAAGTTTTCAATTTGTTCTCAAGTTTTTGTGAGAAAAATTCTTTCACAAAACATTGAAAACAAAGTTTTTTCTCACAAAACGTTGTGGAAACAATGTTTTTATTCGCTCTTCATCTGGTTTCGGATAGTCCAGAAAGAACAGATTGAACGCGCTTGCATCTGAGTGAATCCGCCACGTCGTGTAATTATTAAAATAATATTGACGATATATTTGAATGACAAGTTTTACTGTTCAAGGCTCTTTTATTTCAAAATTCTATGTAGTTCCAAAATTCTTTTCAGTTTTTTTGAAAATAATTTGTTTGCACCAACCGAAGAAAAATTTAAAACTGGTGTCTGTATCACTTCTGTTTTTTCTCTGTTTTTAGGATGAAATAATTAACGTGGCAAAACAGTTAAGTTTCAGTTTTAAACAAAATGAGCGGACAAAATCGATAAATTAGAATGTTTTTCTCTCTGCAAATGCTCAAACGAAAATGTGATTTCAAATTAAAACTCAAACTAAACACAAACAGCTTGACTTACTTTTGCTTTTTGTCTCATTATAAGCAACGAATGTCGGAAAATTACGTTGGAAAAATCAAGCGAAATATAAAGCATTGTAAATACTGTAGAGTGCCAAAAAAGAAGCCACGACCAATAAAAACCTCATTTTGATTTGAAGCAATGCTTGCAAGAAAATATACTAGGAAAAAACCAACTCATGTCCAAACTTTTATTTGACTTTCATTTTTTAATTTGGCAGAACTGTTGCTTAGAAAATTTTCAACTGCAAAAATGCTAAATTGGTGTAACTGAACATGAAAGACGCGAGTTTCAAGCAAACAGATCGATCATTGAAGCTACAATAGTTTAAAATGAAAATGCTCACAAAGTATCTTAAAGCATTAAATGGCAGAAAGTGATTGAAAATTCAACAAACGTTTAAAAAATGGCTCTCTAGCTGTAGGCTCTATTCATTGAACCTTCAACGTTGATTGCATTTTTGAAGAAATGGCTTCATTTTTTTTTCTCGTTTTTTCCTTGGTTGGACTCTGCCGGGAACTTTTGAGTAACGTACAGACTTCTACGATCCGTATTTTTACATTTTAAGCCGATGTGGAATTAATTAAAATTAGCCAGATTTGCCAATGATTTAAATTGATCTTCATAAATCGAACCAGTTAAATTGTCGCCACTTGTCTGTACTGAGTTGATCAAGCAATTGTCATTTACACTGCTATCAAGGAAATAATAGTGTTGGTGTAGAAATGGTTAAAGTTTTTTGAGCCATCCAAAAGTATAGAGTTTTAAGTAGTGTGAAAATATATGTTTTTCTAATTTTCACGATCTGTTGGTAAAGTTTTGTCTTAAGGCTTTGTGCGCACTAATATGACCACAAATAACCTCCTGCTTTATGGAATTTTTTTCTATACCGTTCAGTTATCGTTGTTCTGTATAATCTTTTTGTTAAAGATCTAACTGAAGACAAACATCAAATTGGGTGTTTTTATTTATCTCAAGATTGTCGATACTTTGATGTGTCAAAAAACATAGCCTATTAACTACATGGTAGTCTTTTCTGAAGGTTAGCTCAAAATTACAGTCTACTTACAACTATAAAGAAAAAAATAACATATCTGGTAAGAACAATGAGATGTTATCAGTGGGCTTCACTTGCCCTATAGTTGGTATAATCTCAAAAGCATTGAATATTGAAAAGATTTGAAGAATTTGATAGCTGTAGAATAGCTTGACGAATTCTTACGTTTGAAACCAAACTTTCCAAATCTAAGAAACCGAACATGCCAGCGACCATCTTACGTTTAGAAAACCGAACATACCGGCAATATCGCAGAAAAAAGTCAGACTTTTGTCGTTTTTGTCTAACTAAAATTGATTATACCGACACTTTTCTCACTTTTACGAATAACGATTTCCGAACTAAGGCAGTCATATTTTTATAAAATGGACTATATGTAAAGATTTAGTAATTGATTTGCTCACTGAATACAGATTATTCTAGTGGCAAATCCATTCAATTTCAACAACATATCGGGTATGATTATTGTTCTAACTAATACTTCTAAAACAACCAAGGGACATAGAATTGTTATCTTGCAAAATTTTACAATTCTTTAAAAGAAAACCTTTCACAAAATTCGTCTTGAAAGATTCTGCCAGTCGTGAGCAGAGAACTGTTTTCAGTTTTACGATCTTTCAAAACCGCTATCTCAGAGTAAAAATTCCTACATGATAACAACTCGTTATGAAAAGCGTGAATTGCTCCCCTTATAACCCTGTTAATAATAGCCCTTAAACTTATCAATGTGACAGCAATCAAAATTATCGGTACTCCTAGCATTGGCTTTGCGACTGTTTCCTTTTCCACACATGAACAAAATATCATTTCATACATCTTTGTGAACAAAATATTGATTCTTCTTCCTTAATAGTGGTTTATGTGGCCTGATGAGATGAAAGACAATCCAATATCATTGATATATACCAAATACAAAATGTAGCCATAGAAATTATCCACTCGTCTGGAAAAGGTAACAGTCCCTAATTTAACCATCCCAGGTTTAGGTCCAGACCCAAATTTTATGTTGCAAAGAGTAAAATGAACTAGAATTAAATGTCCTCTTTGACCTGGTAGCACTGATCGGAATCGTTTCCGTTATTGCCCCCCCCCCCCCGCCCTCTACCCACCTACCTATATCAGTCAATTTTCACCCCCCCCCCAAATTTTATTTTCATCTTTATAAACCCCTTTGCTCAGAAAAAATTGCGTGTTGGTGGGGTGCAATAATGGAAAAGATCCCAGTGATCGTAGTTAGATTGTAGCTTTTGTTGATTTTTCTATCTCATTTTAAGAGCCCAGATGAGGAGTTGACCGAGGTAAGTAACTGCAAAGAACACTTATCATGTCTTTTGATTAATTTCACCATCACCCAGAAGCTACTGATTGGTTCTGCCCTGTACGAAATGTCACATGTCCGATAACTTTGAACTGATTCATGCCATTTTCCCGGAAAAATATTCCAATATTCATTAAAAATCTGCGAGCTTCATTAATTTCAAACTGATCTTGATTTAGCATACATCGAGTTTTAAGGAGGACGCCCGGTAGAGCCAAACGAGCGCAGAGCATAATATATTAAGATCCACCAATCATTAAGGGAGATTTGAAGCCGAATATTTCCCGTGCTCTGATTGGTTGATCTTAAAACTCATTACTTTAGAGGCAATTTTTTGTTAAAAAAATTAATTACAAAACGATGGTCTGTCCGTCGTTGCAATCTACCCCTCCCCCCGTCAGTGGTGGCAGTGGTGATGGGGGGGTTGCGGCCACGGAGAGGCTGAGTGGAGCGCAACCCGACCTCACACCGTAGATAATCAAGCCACAACAACTAATTAATTAGCCATTTCTTTCATTTTTTGCTCTTTAATTGAAACTGATCCGATTAATTGGGCATTCGAATTCAAGCATTCGGTTCTGATTCTCATTTTTCTCATTCGGTTTCTTCTCCCGTTTGGCTGTAATTTCTAGTTCCCTAATTCCTTTAAAATTATGAAGTTTCAACCCAGATAGCTGAATCCAATCATTTTATCTGCCCTTTCCCTAGCGTTCACTTTAAGATTACTGGGCAAATCAACTTTGCGAACTGTAAACATTCTTTTCAAGATTAAGATTGCAGGATCGATGCAAGTTTTTACCTAACTTGATAAAGTAGTGAAATTTGTTCAAGATTACGTCGCCAAACGTACAATTTGATCGAGTAATTATACGTGATTTTGTACGCATTGTTTTAAGATTAGGCTCACAAGACACTGACAGTAGAAAAAAACTAGTTCAAATTCGCTCAAAAGTGGATATTTTCGTCACATTTATCCACAACGCTTAAATTTTTACAATTCTGGATAATTGTAACGTAATTTTATCACTATAGTCCAAATATTGCCGTCATATTTTTTCACAAAAGAATTTATTCGAATGAAACCTAATTCCGCGTTTGTATTTTCTGTATCTTAAGCAGCTTTATTTATTGTTTTGACCACTACAGGTTACTGATGAACACTTAAGTGACAAGTTGATATAGTAATAAATTTTTCGGATAAAAGTCCCTCAGTTACCATTTGTGAACATTGCTCACTTCGAATTCCTCTAAATGCTTCCGAATTTTGTAACTTGAGTACGCGTTTCGCTGTCACAATTATTCACAATTCAAGTTTTAGTAAAAACGTGAATAATTGTGACAAAAGAATATCACATATGTCCGCTGAAGACGAAAATTTCTAAAAATGTACGCTTGGCGACTTTATGAAAAAGTATAGCGATATGATCAAAAAAGTGAATGCGCTGAAATTAATTTAGAAAAGTTGTTAACATAGTCCGATAATAATATTTCCCTCAATTGGCAAAAACTACCCAAAGAAGATAAATTAAAATTGTAATCGATATCCAAATTGAAGCGCACTCTCCTTTGTTATAGGGTTTAAGATCCGAATGCAATGTAATCCCACTATGAAGGTGAGTGAATTTGTTCAAAAGTTTCGTACCCGCATACAATTGTACCAGTATAGAGGTCGACTTATGAACCAAAAATGTTGGCTCTCCGAATAGGACGGCCATTTGTCATCATTAGTTTAAGATACATAATTTTTATGTTTGCAGGCCCTTGATGCGTTGCAAGTGCAGATTATGCAGGAACAAATGCGACAGGAGGAGCTGAAGAGAGCAGAGGCACTTCTAGTCAGCAGAAACTAACTATTTTTTTTTTAAAAAAAACGTAGCACCCAAAGTTGATCACGCAGAACTATAATCTACCGTCACGAGAAATTAGCTTTAATCGTTTTAGGTCCCGAAGGACTTAAATTTACATTATCCGACCTAATGCTGCACGTTGGTGCTAAAATACGGATGGACAGGGTGTTTAGCCGATTAGGAAATGTGTCAATTTTGATCGATGGTCCAATCTGACCACGAAAATCCGATGCTCAAAATATTAATTGTTCGACCAACCGATACAAATGATGTGCTGTCAAGTTGTCGGCGTAAATTAGCATTTTTGGGTATCAGCTAGACCCCCTTGTCGGTCAATACTTTCATCACTTATTACCACAGCTTTTAGTAAGTTGAAACCCCCCACCCCTCCACTCGCCCTCCAAATGTTACCATTTTTCAACTGCGCTATGCTCTTTATAATATACTAATAAATTTTAATCAAAAGTACAATAATAGTTTTGAAATTTGTTCTGTATTGGTTTTAGATATAGTATTTAAACTACAGTGCACAAGTCAGCTTCAGCCAAGATTAACAAAAACGAATTGCAACTCTTACACGCATTGGGCCGCCATGCCACGCTTTTGCGGAAAACGACATAAAATTAGCAAACATTTTGAAAAATAAAAAGGTGCTCAAAGAAAATTACAGGCAAATTAAAAGATATACAATTCAAATATATTAACAAGTCATTTGTTGACGAAAAACTGCTAGAGAGAATAAAGAAGTATTCCAGGAAAAAAGCATATTTCAAGAAAAATATAAGCAGTTTGAACCAAAATATGTACGTATAAGTAAAACGTTAGCAACTTGTTCGTTGGTAAAAAATTATCAAAAAGAATCAAGAAAAACCGGTTTTCAAAAAACAAAGAAAGATGTAAAAAAAACTAAGAAAATACAGTGAGATAAAAAATATGAACATTACGAAAAAACATATGCTAAGTTTCGAACAAAAAGCTCTCCAATCTGGTAAATAACCGTTTTTTATAGCCGCAATTAATTACTCAGCTAGTTAAAAGGCAAATCGAAGATTCACGATATGGTAAATAACAAAATTTAATTTCCTATTTATGTCTTAAATCACTATTAATAAAATCGAGAAAACCAACAGGCTAATTGAATGCAAAAGTCCGCTGAAAAGTAGTGACATAAATCGTGGACAAATGTGATAAGGTATTGTCACTTTTGTCCACAATTTGACAAATCGGCCAGAAAAGACCAATTGTATATCTTGCGGTGTAATGTGCGCATGGACTTTCCATAGGTCGAGGTAAAACTACGGGGCAGTGCTCGATACAATTTACAGTTACCAAAAGAAAAACGAAAAATTTTTTGATTTAATTTTTCAACAATACCAAATTCATTATTGATTTAATATTGATGACACCTTTTAATTCTGAATCCTAGTTGAGACGTGAGCTTATCCTGTCATAATATGGAACAAGTTCTTAATGATCTAGACAATATTACAATATTTTCAAAAAAAATTGCAAACCTCTCGCAAGATTTTCTCTGAAACTTGCAAAATCTAGGAGGACAAACGGTTCATTACAAGAAAATATGGGTACTCTAACACATCTCATTTCAAAGAAAGTGAAAAATTTATCTATGCCGCCCCAAAAAATATGTAAAAATCATTCAGCAATGAATTAATCTGGCTTGTTAAAAATCACGCTGCAGAAGTCTTTTCATTAAGTTACTTCTTTACACATAGGAGTTCCCTTCACCTCGAACTAGTTCAATTTAAAACATTTTAAGTGCAAAACTCTTTATGATCGCCAAAATAACTTGAAAATTGTCTATAAACCGAAAAAATGACATTACGCTACCATTTGCCGTAGAGTGAGGATTTACCACAGTGTGAAGGAAAAGTCATTCAGGGAATTTTATTTTCTAAGTTTTGCGTTGTGATCCAATGAATGACCTTCAGACGACAAAACAAAAAAGCATCGCATGGCAATTCCTGAAACAATCCAAAGAACTCACCTAAACATCCGCATTTGTCCAACAACATCAAACTTTGGTAGTCGACAAAACATATGACAATAAATGCGCAAAAGTACACAAATCTGAAAAACAGATTTTCTCAAAGCTATTTCCCACAAACTAGTGTCGTAAGAAGCATCGACATCAACTCCACTTTATTTAGCAATTGCCACTACGTATCCTTAGAATAGGCCTTGAAACAACCTTGCCGAAATCAACGAGAGACAAAAAAATAAATTGGGTAATATCAGTATCTTTTGGAAAGTTAATTGCCTAAAAGAAAAAAAAACTTCATTGTTAACAGTAGAATCTCATAAAACTATACAATCAAAAATTATATTTTTCTATCTTGCTAGCAGAAAAAGGACAAAAGGGCCATTTCAAAATATCACTAAAATATTTAAAAAAATTGACATCTTTGTCATCGAAAACAATAGCTAACTATAACGGGAAATTAGAAAAAATTACACCGCACTAGATGAGCAGAAAGATCTGTTGTTATTCAGACAAAAAAACAACCACATTAAAAGCAATTAAAATGAGCAGGGCTCTAAAATCCACCAATAATTATTGAAAGTAAATATAAGCGAAGTCAAGAAAATCACTGGTATGAATTCAAGCGACTAATTATATTCATTTATTCTTCAGTAGCAGCCGATGAGAAGTTTTATTAATGTACGTAATCTACAACAAGAAAAAAATGCACAAATACAGGCAAAAGTTGAAAAACAATAGGGTCAAAATTATATAAAAACCGATTAGCTAAGAACTTAGCTTTAATTAGGATCTTTTATGCTTGATTAGCAAACGGATCAGACCTGCCATTAATGAGAAAAATTGAAAAGACACTAAAATGAACAATGCATAGAGACAAATTTCAATTTGCAACTACTTCTTAAATACATTAGTCATAAAAATTTAGTTATATACAGGGGAGTAACTTGAATTAGATCTGTCTCATTATCAAAACCTTGATAGCTGAACAATTAACAAGACTAAGCGATAAGACAAGAGGAAATGCAAAATCACTTATATTTTACGACAACATGGTTTCAAAGATATAAAAAGCATTAGCTACCGGTTCAGGGATTCAAACAATTGAAAATGGGCGCAATTAGAGTACATGTGTTAAATTTTCATGCTTTAGCGCTCAAAGCAGAAGTCAACTTGCCAAATGGGAAAAAATTACTCGCAAAAAAAACGATTGTTCAATGACCAAATTTTCACCTCACTTTAAAGGTGGTTTTATTATGCTGCAAAAATAATAGTCTTTTCGCTCCGACTCATAACCAAGCGAGACAAATATTACCACTTTAAATTCACTTCTCATTGAGATTAATAGGTCGAAAACAGCTTCACAACTATTAAAACAAAACCAACTAACGTCGGCAAATTGCTCTCAAACAACCTGTTGGCTTCGTCAGTAGCTAGCCACGGTATAGTGAGGCTAGCTTTAGTTTAATTAAAGGAGCGTACGCTGAGCGGGGGTGCTGATGGGGGTGGGGGCAACAGTGCGGGGGGGGGGGGGCAACGGTTGGAGGGGGATTAAGCTGCACGGGGCCCTTACGGCCTAAACGATGTGCATGGTTAAGGATTAGGGGGAGTGGCGGGCTGATGTGGAGAGGAGGGGTGGAGAGGGTCAACTTCTAAGAACCGCGCTTCACAACATAAGTATGTCTCCAAAGCAGTTTGTAAATCGCGTAATTGGAGAGTAGTGAGCTGAAAGGCTATAAGAGAACTTGATGCCCGATTGGCGCTACCTGTTCATCCCGTTTTGAGGACGAAAAGTCCAATAGGTCAGACGAATAGGTAAAACAATCGAATAAAAGAACGACAGGACTAAAATAACTGCAACAAACTTCGCTTGAGACCAATTAAAAATTTAACTTTGTCATGCATCAGTCTTAGAGATTTAATCTGATTAAGAAGTGCTCAAATATTTCTCGAGGACAGTTTTAAAAACGAAACAGCAGACGTTAACTTCGATTGCACTTATAACTGCAAACAGGAAAAATTATCTATAAGAAAATCAAAAATAAGCATATCCAAGAGAAGCTTTCATTTAAACATAACCGAATAACGTCGGGCGAATTGCCCTCAAACGACCGGCAAGCCGTTGGCCTCAGGGCGCTCCCTCTTTATCCCGTTTCTGAAGACAAAAGTCAACTGGGTCAGACAAAAAATCGGCCAAGCAAAAAATCCATAAAAGAGAAACGGGATTAATATATTTGCTACAAATTGCTTTTGAGAGAAATTAACAATGGTTTCCTAAAAAGTGCCTGTTAGATCATTTATGATAAAAACCATTTCAACTATAACTCATTGATAATGAGGATCAGAGATGATGATATTACGCCAGATAACAGCAGCTGAAGTGCGGCATCAACAAAGACAGAGAGAGAAAGAGAGAGAAATAAAACGTGAACGAGTAAGAGGAAAGGAACCCTAACCGAAAGAGAGAGAAAGAGACAGGAATATCTTTCATGCTTGGATTCGACACTGCAACTTCTAGATTTCTAACCTTGTTAATAAAAAGATCACATAGAAAAGAACTGAAAAAGGCAAAATTAAAAAAGTTTTCAACTTCGTAATAAAAAAAGTTCAAAATCATTTTTTGTCTCGAAGGTTTGAAAATTTTGTCGGCCAGTAATGGTCGTTAAATTCAGAGAAGGACAAAGAAAAAGTTTGTATAGACATTAACATCTTAAGAACAATTTCATTGTCTCAAGCTCTGTTTCAAGCCTGAAAAAGTTTCACAAGCTCATAAAGATCCATAAACATGGAACAAAAAAAAATTTCCAAATATTTGAAAAAAAAATAAATTTTATCCAAATATTACTACAACTGGAGTAAAAAAATGATGATCACCATCCCATTAACTCTAGAAACTATGCTGCAGCTTATTATCAAGCCTTGTAGGAGGTCCCAGGGCCTCTGTTGCCGGAAAAACTGAAACATGAAAAAATTTCAAACATTTTAAAAAAATGCTTAAATTTGTGCCATTAAAAACTTGATGAACATTCCATTACATCTATAATTCATGCAGTAACATATTAGCAAACACTAAAGGAAGATCCGTGGCCCTTGACGCTAGAGAAACCTAAAACATGACATAAAATTTCAAAAGATTGCTAAAACTTGATATTAAAAATTTGAAAGGTAATCCACGACCAACAAAAATTTTCCGGTTAACTATTGTCAAACTCTAACGGAGGTTTTTTGACCCTTGAGGCTCAAAAAATTTGAATATTGGCTATAAAATTCAAAAATTGGAAAAAAAAAATTGGCAAAAAGTATCAAAAATACGCCAAAATTATACGACATTCCTTTTAATTTAGAAGTTATTCAGTAAGCTGTTTCAAACCTTAAAGGAGATTCCTTGGCTCTTAAGGTAAAAAAATCTAAAAACCGACAAAAAATTTTAAAAAAACTTGAAAAAAAGCAAGTTTTATCAAAATATTGCTAAAATTTGTCACATTAAAAAATCAAAAACTATTCCAAGGCCATTAAAAATTTGTCAGTAACATATTATCTTATATATTATATTCTTAAAAAAATCGTGATGTTAAAATGTTGAAACCATTCCATTACAAAGAGAAAAAATTCAGTAACTCATTATCAAACCCTAGAAGAGGTTCTTTGACACCTACGAATGATAAAAACAAAAAAGGTCAAAAATTTTCAAAAAGCTTGGAAAAAATTGGAAAATAGTCTAAATTTGCGTTTTTAGCAAGCGGTAGTTCGTCAGTAGCTAGCCTCGGGAGGGGGGTCTACCGGGGTCTGATTCGGGGCAACACTGGTGTGAGCTGAACAGCACGGTGGAAGGGGGGGTTGGGGGCATTAGGGTGGCATCAACTTCTAAGAACCGTCCTTCACACCCTAAATATAAGTATGTCTCCAAAACAGTTTGAGCCGAAACAGAGCTTAAACGTTCTAAGAGCACTTAATGCCCAGTGGGCGCCACCAGTTTATCCCGTTTTTGAGGACGAAAAGTCAAATAGGTGAGATGAATACGTCAAAAAATCGCATAAAAAACTAACAGGACCAATATAACTGCAACAAACTTCGTTTGAGACCAAATAAAAACTTAATTTTGTTATGCATCATTCTTAGAGATTTAATCTGATTGAGAAGTGCTCAAAAATTTCTCGAGGACAGTTTCAAAAACAAAACAGCAGACGTTAACTCCGAGTGCACTTATGACTACAAACAGGAAAAATTATCTATAAGAAAATCAAAAATAAGCATATCCAAGAGAAGCTTTCATTTAAACATAACCGAATAACGTCGGGCGAATTGCCCTCAAACGACCGGCAAGCCGTTGGCCTCAGGGCGCTCCCTCTTTATCCCGTTTCTGAAGACAAGTCAACTGGGTCAGACAAAAAATCGGCCAAGCGAAAAACTCCATAAAAAACAAACAAGATTAATATATTTGCTACAAATTGCTTTTGAGAGCAATTAACAATTTTTCCTAAAAAGTGCCTGTTAGATCATTTATGATAAAAAACATTTAAACTATAACTCATTGATAATGAGGATCAGAGATGATGACATTACGCCACATAACAGCAGCTGAAGTGCGGCATCAACAGAAAGAGAGAGAGAGAGAGAGAGAGATAAAACGTGAACGAGAAAGAGAAGGTAAGGAACCCTAACCGAAAGAGAGAAAGAGACAGGAATAACTTTCATGATTGGATTCGACAAAGCAACTTCTAGTTTTCTAACCTTGTTTATAAATAAGTCACATAGAAAAAAACTTAAAATGGCAAAATTAAAAAAAAAGTTTTGATCTTCGTAATAAAAAAGTCTAAAATCATTTTTTGTCTTGAAAGTTCCGTCAGGTAACCCATCTCCGAGACTTTAAAAGTTTCGTTGGCCAGTAACGGTCGTTAAACTCAGAAAAGGACAAAAAAAGTTTGAAAATTGCAAACGTTAAAAAAATCTTGCTAAAAGTGAAGACATTAATATCTTAAGAACAATTTCATTGTCTCAAGAGACTATCCCGTATCTCTGTTTTGAGCCTGAAATAGTTTCACAGGCTCATAAAGATCCCTAATCTTGGAACAAAAAAACTTTCCAAAAATTTGAAAAACTAACATTTTATCCAAATAATACTAAAACTGGAGTAAAAAATGTTGATCACCTTCCCATTAACTCTGGAAACTTTGCAGCAGTTTATTATCAGACCTTGGAGGAGGTCCCAGGGCCTCTGTTGCCGGAAAAATTCAACATGAAAAAATTGCAGAAAAATTTGCTATTAAAATCTTGAAGAACATTCCATTACATCTCTAATTTATGCAGTAACATATTATCCAGCACTAAAGGAAGATCCTTGGCTCTTGAGGCTAGAGGAACGTAAAAAATGACAGCAAATTTCAAAAAACCTTTAAAATTGCAAATTTTATTTGAAAAAATTGCTAAAATTTGTGATATTAAAAAGTTGAAAATTAATCCATGACCAACAAAAATTTTCCAATTAAATATTATCAAACTCTAACGGAGGCTTTTTGAACCCTGAGGCTCAAAAAATCAAAAAAATCTGAATAATGACTATAAAGTCAAAAATTGGAAAAAAAAATTGGCAAAAGTATCAAAATTATGCCAAAATTAGTGATGTTAAAATCTTACAAGACATTCCATTTAATCTAGCAATTATTCAGTAACCTATTTTCATACCCTAGAGGAGGTTCCTTAGCTCTTAAGGTGAAAGAATAAAAAAAACGACAAAAAAATCACAAAATTATTGAAAAAAAGCAAGTTTTATCAAAAAAATTGTTAAAATTTGTCACATTAAAAAATTCAAAAAACTATTCCATGGCCATTCAATATTTGTCAGTAACTTATTATCAAAAGACTTAAGATCTTTCCTGGCCCCTGGGTCTGGAACGACCTGAATAAGGGAGAGGTTGTCAAAAAATTTGAAAAAATTGCACGTTTTGTCAAAAAATTGCTTATATTCGTGATGCTAAAATGTTGAAACCATTCCATTACCACTAAAAAGAATTCAGTAGTCTATTATCAAACCCTAGATGAGGTTCTTTGACACCTAGGAAGGAATGATCAAAAACAAAAAAGGTCAGAAGTATTCAAAAAGCTTGAAAAAATAGCAAAATAGTCTAAATTTGCGTTTTTAGCAAGCGGTAGTTCGTCAGTAGCTAGCCTCGGGAGGGGGGTCTACCTGGGTCTGATTCGGGGCAACACTGGTGTGAGCTGAACAGCACGGTGGAAGGGGGGCTTGGGGGCATTAGGGGGGCATCAACTTCTAAGAACCGTCCTTCACACCCTAAATATAAGTATAAGTCTCCAAAACAGTTTGAGCCGAAACAGAGCTGAAAGGTTCTAAGAGCACTTAATGCCCAGTGGGCGCTACCAGTTTGTTCCATTTTTGAGGACGAAAAGTCAAATAGGTCAGACGAATAGGTCAAAACATTGCATAAAAAACCAACAGGACTAATATAACTGCAACAAACTTCGATTGAGACCAAATAAAAACTTAATTTTGTTATGCATCATTCTTAGAGAATTAATCTGATTGAGAAGTGCTCAAAAATTTCTCGAGGACGGTTTTAAAAACAAAACAGCAGACGTTAACTGCGAGTGCACTTATGACTGCAAACAGGAAAAATAATCTATAAGAAAATCAAAAATAAGCATATCCAAGAGAAGCTTTCATTTAAACATAACCGAATAACGTCGGGCGAATTGCTCTCAAACGACCGTCGAGCGGTTGGCCTCAGGGCGCTGTCTCTTTATCCCGTTTCTGAAGACAGAAGTCAACTGGATAAGACGAAAAATCGGCCAAGGGAAAAATTCCATAAAAGACAAACATGATTAATATATTTGCTACAATCTTGATAAAATTCAAGACATTAATATCTTAAGAACAATTTCATTCTTCCAACTGACTATCCGGTATCTCTGTTTCAAGCCTGAAAAAGTTTCACAGGCTCATAAAGATCCATAAACTTATTATCAAACCTTGGAGGAGGTCCCAGGGCCTCTGTTGCCGGAAAAATTCAACATGAAAAAATTGCAAACATCTGAAAAAATTGCTTAAATTTGTGCTATTAAAATCTTGAAGAACATTCCATTACATCTATAATTTATGCAGTAACATATTATCCAGCACTAAAGGAAGATCCGTGGCTCTTGAGGCTAGAGGAACCTAAAAAATGACAGAAAATTTCAAAAAACCTTTAAAATTGCAAATTTTATTTGAAAAAAATGCTAAAATTTGTGATATTAAAAAGTTGAAAATTAATCCATGACCAACAAAAATTTTCCAATTAATTATTATCAAACTCTAACGGAGGCTTTTTGAACCCTGAGGCTCAAAAAATCAAAAAAATCTGAATAATGACTATAAAGTCAAAAACTGGAAAAAAAAATTGGCAAAAGTATCAAAAATATGCCAAAATTAGTGATGTTAAAATCTTACAAGACATTCCATTTAATCTAGCAATTATTCAGTAACCTATTTTCAAACCCTAGAGGAGGTTCCTTAGCTCTTAAGGTGAAAGAATAAAAAAAACGACAAAAAAAATCACAAAATTATTGAAAAAAAGCAAGTTTTATCAAAAAAATTGTTAAAATTTGTCACATTAAAAAATTCAAAAAACTATTCCATGGCCATTCAATATTTGTCAGTAACTTATTATCAAACGACTTAGGATTTTTCCTGGCCCCTGGGTCTGGAACGACCTGAATAAGGGAAAAGATGTCAAAAAATTTGAAAAAATTGCACGTTTTGTCAAAAAATTGCTTATATTCGTGATGCTAAAATGTTGAAACCATTCCATTACCACTAAAAAGAATTCAGTAGTCTATTATCAAACCCTAGATGAGGTTCTTTGACACCTAGGAATGATAAAAACAAAAAAGGTCAAAAATTTTCAAAAAGCTTGGAAAAAATTGGAAAATAGTATAAATTTGCGTTTTTAGCAAGCGGTAGTTCGTCAGTAGCTAGCTTCGGGAGGGGGGGTGCACCAGGGGCTGATTGGGGGCAACACTGGGGTGAGGGAAACAGCGCGGTGGGGGTCTTGGGGCAATAAGTCTCCAAAAGAGTTTGAGCTGAAACAGAGCTGAAAGGCTCTAAGAGCACTTAATGCCCGCTGGGCGCTACCTGTTTATCCCGTTTTGGAGAACGGAAAGTCAAAAGCGTCAGAGGACAAATTGGTCAAGCGAAAAATTGCATAAAAAAGACCGACAGGACTAATATAATTGCTACAAACTTCGTTTGAGAGCAATTAATAATTGAGCAAGTTGCATTTGAACAAAGTGCTCACAAACTACTGGCCTGTGATTGGTTGCGAATGGTAGCACAATAAAGCTCTTAACAAACTATAACCAAAAGAGACAGATCAAAAAGAGAAAACTAAAAGTACATTGCCTAATTTAACTAATTAAAATAAAAAATGAAAATTCTAACTTTTTATTTCAAGAAATAAAGGAAGGTCAGGGGGTAGGTTGGGCCGTGTGGTTGATTCAGTAACCCATTATCAAACCCTAGAAGAGGTTCTTTGACACCTAGGAATGATAAAAACAAAAAAGGTCAAAAATTTTCAAAAAGCTTGGAAAAAATTGGAAAATAGTATAAATTTGCGTTTTTAGCAAGCGGTAGTTTGTCAGTAGCTAGCCTCGGGAGGGGGGTCTACCGGGGTCTGATTCGGGGCAACACTGGTGTGAGCTGAACAGCACGGTGGGGGGGGCTTGGGGGCATTAGCGGGGCATCAAATTCTAAGAACCGTCCTTCACACGCTAAATATAAGTATAAGTCTCCAAAACAGTTTGAGCCGAAACAGAGCTGAAAGGTTCTAAGAGCACTTAATGCCCAGTGGGCGCTACCAGTTTGTTCCATTTTTGAGGACGAAAAGTCAAATAGGTCAGACGAATAGGTCAAAACATCGCATAAAAAACCAACAGGACTAATATAACTGCAACAAACTTCGTTTGAGACCAAATAAAAACTTAATTTTGTATGCATCATTCTTAGAGAATTAATCTGATTGAGAAGTGCTCAAAAATTTCTCGAGGACATTTTCAAAAACAAAACAGCAGACGTTAACTGCGAGTGCACTTATGACTGCAAACAGGAAAAATAATCTATAAGAAAATCAAAAATAAGCATATCCAAGAGAAGCTCTCATTTAAACATAACCGAATAACGTCGGGCGAATTGCTCTCAAACGACCGTCGAGCGGTTGGCCTCAGGGCACTGTCTCTTTATCCCGTTTCTGATGATAGAAGTCAACTGGATAAGACGAAAAATCGGCCAAGCGAAAAATTCCATAAAAGAAAAACATGATTAATATATTTGCTACAATTTGCTTTTTAGAGCAATTAACAATGGTTTCCTAAAAAGCGCCCGATAGATCATTTATGATAAAAAACATTTCAACTATAACTCATTGATAATGAGAATCAGAGATGATGACATTACGCCACATAACAGCAGCTGAAGTGCGGCATCAACAGAGAGAGAGAGAGAGAGAGAGAGAGAGAGAGATAAAACGTGAACGAGAAAGAGAAGGTAAGGAACCCTAACCGAAAGAGAGAGAAAGAGACAGGAATATCTTTCATGATTGGATTCGACAAAGCAACTTCTAGTTTTCTAACCTTGTTTATAAATAAGTCACATAGAAAAAAACTTAAAATGGCAAAATTAAAAAAAAAGTTTTGATCTTCGTAATAAAAAAGTTTAAAATCATTTTTGTCTTGAAAGTTACGTCAGGTAACCCATCTCCGAGACTTTAAAAGTTTCGTTGGCCAGTAACGGTCGTTAAACTCAGAAAAGGACAAAAAAAGTTTGAAAATTGCAAACGTTAAAAAAATCTTGCTAAAAGTGAAGACATTAATATCTTAAGAACAATTTCATTGTCTCAAGAGACTATCCCGTACCTCTGTTTTGAGCCTGAAATAGTTTCACAGGCTCACAAAGATCCATAAACTTGGAACAAAAAAACTTTCCAAAAATTTGAAAAACTTACATTTTATCCAAATACTACTAAAACTGGAGTAAAAAAAGTTGATCACCTTCCCATTAACTCTGGAAACTATGCAGCAGTTTATTATCAGACCTTGGAGGAGGTCCCAGGGCCTCTGTTGCCGGAAAAATTCAACATGAAAAAATTGCAGAAAAATTTGCTATTAAAATCTTGAAGAACATTTCATTACATCTCTAATTTATGCAGTAACATATTATCCAGCACTAAAGGAAGATCCGTGGCTCTTGAGGCTAGAGGAACGTAAAAATGACAGCAAATTTCAAAAAACCTTTAAAATTGCAAATTTTATTTGAAAAAATTGCTAAAACTTGTGATATTAAAATGTTGAAAATTAATCCATGACCAACAAAAATTTTCCAATTAATTATTATCAAACTCTAACGGAGGCCTTTTGACCCTTGAGGCTCAAAAAATCTGAATAATGACTAGAAAAGTCAAAAATTGGGAAAAAAATAGCAAAAAATATCAAAAAAAGACACTCCATTTAACCCAGAAATTATTCAGTAACCTATTTTCAAACCCTAAAGGAGGTTTCTTGGCTCTTAAGTCGAAAAAATCTAAAAAAGACAAAAAAAAATTCAAAACTTGAAACAAAGCAAGTTTTATCAAAAAATTGCTATAATTTGTCACATTAAAAAATTCAAAAACTATTTCATGGCTATTAAAAATTTGTCAGTAACTTATTATCAAACCACTTAGGATTTTTCCTGGCCCCTGGGTCTGGAAAGACCTGAATAAGGGGAAAAAATGTAAAAAAAAAAATTGAAATTGCTTCTTAAAAAAATCGTGATGTTAAAATGTTGAAACCATTCCATTACCACGAGAAAAAATTCAGTAACCCATTATCAAACCCTAGAAGAGGTTCTTTGACACCTAGGAATGATAAAAACAAAAAAGGTCAAAAATTTTCAAAAAGCTTGGAAAAAATTGGAAAATAGTATAAATTTGCGTTTTTAGCAAGCGGTAGTTCGTCAGTAGCTAGCTTCGGGAGGGGGGGTGCACCGGGGGCTGATTGGGGGCAACACTGGGGTGAGGGAAACAGCGCGGTGGGGGTCTTGGGGCAATAAGTCTCCAAAAGAGTTTGAGCTGAAACAGAGCTGAAAGGCTCTAAGAGCACTTAATGCCCGCTGGGCGCTACCTGTTTATCCCGTTTTGGAGAACGGAAAGTCAAAAGCGTCAGAGGACAAATTGGTCAAGCGAAAAATTGCATAAAAAAGACCGACAGGACTAATATAATTGCTACAAACTTCGTTTGAGAGCAATTAATAATTGAGCAAGTTGCATTTGAACAATGTGCTCACAAACTACTGGCCTGTGATTGGTTGCGAATGGTAGCACAATAAAGCTCTTAACAAACTATAACCAAAAGAGACAGATCAAAAAGAGAAAACTAAAAGTACATTGCCTAAGTTAACTAATTAAAATAAAAAATGAAAATTCTAACTTTTTATTTCAAGAAATAAAGGAAGGTCAGGGGGTAGGTTGGGCCGTGTGGTTGATTTGCATTACTGTCGTACAAGTAGTAAGAAATGGGAGAGCCTGCCGTCAATTTTTACTCTTGGTGCAATTTCCGATAATAGATTATTGGTTCAATTGCATGTACTATGCATAATGTATACATACGATACATGAATAAAACATACAATATTTATATACGTCAAAAAGTGGGCGGTATACCCCCCTTCTTTTACACTAGTACATTACACAGTATACTCGCCGCTTAAATGGGAGTATACAAAGAGAGTTTAACTTTAAAGTTCTAAAGACAAAAGGAATGGAATTAAAAATTTTATTATAAAAACAGTTAAGGCGGTACAGTATGAATAATGAGTTAAGCAATATCGATATCATATGTTTACTTTATCAATCTATTGAGCAAGTGTGTGGTGACAATTGAAGAGAGGAATATCAGATGGCTAACTAAATTGGAATTGAAGTGAACAAATGGTTGAAGTGAACGATACTGAATAACTGGTTGATATAAAAACTGGCTTCCTATATATAGTCAGCAAAGTGGGAATTAATTTCCCATATTTTTAAAAGTGGGATAAAACATCCCATATTAGTTTTTGGGATAAAAGTTCCCATTTTATTTTTGGGATAAAAGTTCCCATTTTCTCATTTTCAGTACATCCAACCGGCGACTTAGCGGGTTTTGTTGTAACTAGCTGGATATACAAGGTTAGACATAAAAATTTAGATATAAAAATTTACAGACATGTTTAAAACAAAATTAAGAATAAGATGGTTTCTAGAATAAGAATAAGTTTCTAGTTTTAGTTTCCTTCAAGTTGATTTATTCTGTTTTGCAAAAATTTTATTCGGTTCATTAGATTCGCGTTCTTTTTCTTCTCTCGTAAGAAGTTTTGCTCCAGTCCCAGCGTGTATGTGTCCCGCTCGTTGTTGAGGTCTGCGGTTATGAACTGGTAGGGGACTGTTAAGTTCTGTCGGTCGAGGGATATATTCTTTAGTCGATATGTCTTTAATTTTGAGTTATAAGATTGGATCTTATAAATATTTCCCTCTGGTAGCACTCTGTATTGGAGGCCCCAGTCAAAGTTTGGGTGTCCTCTAAACTGCCTATTCCTCGTTCTTTCTTCGTTGAATTTCTGTTTTTCCAATCTCTGGCTCATGCTAAGGATTCGTGGCTGTATAGGGCAAATTGTAGCTGTGGGTTTCATGTGGGTGGCTGTCGGAGCAATCGTAACTTCTGTTAAATCCAATTTTTTTTCTCCTCTCCCGGTATTGATAGTGTGAATACTCTTCCCTGGTGTAGTTCGTACTGGTTGTTGTTCTGGTGGTTCTTGTTGCTGGCCCATCAGTTCCTCGAAGGTATCGGGGAGAATGAAGTCATCTAGGTCTGGCATGTCATCGTCACCTTCGTATCCTAAATTCTAAAAATAGAAATAACATAAATGTGTAGTATGGATAAGATATTTATTTTCTATATATATAACAAACTAATTATTTGTGTTTTTATTTATAGTCGTGTATATTTTTTAAAGTCATTATTGCTTTTATACGGGGGAAATTGGATTATCTCCATTTTCTTCTATTGCAACATTGTTTTCATGTCTTTCATTTCTAATTGCACTATATAATGGGTGCGGAATATGTGGATATAGATTAAAGTGTGTTTCTTTCATTTCAGTTACTAAATGTTCAGCATCATCTGGCTGTTTCTCATTGGTTGTCTCATTTTTAAAGATAGAAGTCATAATAGAAGTGAACAGAATATTGTAAGTGGCAAATAAGATGATTTTGCCAAAATTAACAGAAGCTCCTGTTATTTTATGTATTTGTAGGGCTTTTACAATTGTTACAACAATTTGAATAATAAATTTCAAGAAAAGAAAAGCGGCAAAATAAATTCCACATTGCTCTAAGATAAATTGTGTATAACCGAACATTTCTATATAGCGGTTATCAAAGAAATTAGGAGAAATAAAAGAGTCTAAGTAGACTGTTCTCATTGGATAGTTAAGATAAGTTCTATCCTCACTTTTAAAATTATCTTGAGAAACAACAAGTTCTTTAGAGAAAGTTTGTATAGCATCTTTCATTTCGTTATTGAATTTAATTCCGCGCCAAAATTTCTTTAATTCTTGATCAGTAAATAAATATATTTCATCACTATCCTGGAATTTGTATTTAGTTAATCTTTGTGGAGCAATATTAGGCTCAAAAACAGAGGGTCCTTTGACTCTAGTTATACCCGGTGTTAATTCAACCCAGGAGTTATCATCTTCAATATCTAATTGAAATAAATTATCGTGTTTATCTACACATGATCGTTCTTCAGCGCTAGTGTATGTCTTCCTAGTAATTGGATCAACGAAATGTATTTTATTTTGATACATTATTGGAATTCTATTATAACATTTCTCCATAATTTGTAAGGGTGAGAAATACTGTGGGCAATGATATAGCCATGCAACATTATCATTAGTCTCTAAGAACATTGAGCGATTATTTGTTAGTAAGAATCCAGCCATACGTGGATTACTATGCGAATAGACTAAATTTGTTCTCTTTATAGCACGTTCTAACTCACAATCGGTTTTTATCATTTGTAAATCTAAAAGCTGTAGTCTTCTTATATTAGTATATTCGTAATAGTCAAATTTCGTTCCCATATGGGCTTCATAATTTATTCCTGAGTGCAGATCAATATTTGGCTCTCCATTTGTATATGAAGTTCGTTTTACGAGCAATTTGCCTCTTGTGCTATTTACATAAGTATTTTTTACAACATTTGGAATTGGTTTTTTTGCCTTTCCTGTATCCATATCGAATCCTCCTTCATAATGTATATATAATGAGCTATAAGGAGTAGGATAAACTATTTTGTTTGAGTCGCAAATTGACTGTGGATTATTATAAATCTGAAAAATGAAAGTATTTCGTGGCCCTTTAAATGGTTGCGCACGTCTAATAACAGCTTCTGTTGATTCAGGTTCAGTTTCATATTCTCTTACTATATAATATTTTCTATCTATTTGTATCATTTTTACTGGAGCTGTGTGTAATTCTTCTATTATACAATTTTCTCTATTTTCCCATGTATATGCATAAGGATCAGTTGATCCACTGTCACAGCCCATTTTGCACACTATAAATAAGGGAGCAAAAACACAAAAAATCATTCTTCCTTCTTCATCTCTTAGTCAGCCTCACTGGTCACACCAATTTATACTCGCCGCTTAAATGGGAGTATACAAAGAGAGTTTAACTTTAAAGTTCTAAAGACAAAAGGAATGGAATTAAAAATTTTATTATAAAAACAGTTAAGGCGGTACAGTATGAATAATGAGTTAAGCAATATCGATATCATATGTTTACTTTATCAATCTATTGAGCAAGTGTGTGGTGACAATTGAAGAGAGGAATATCAGATGGCTAACTAAATTGGAATTGAAGTGAACAAATGGTTGAAGTGAACGATACTGAATAACTGGTTGATATAAAAACTGGCTTCCTATATATAGTCAGCAAAGTGGGAATTAATTTCCCATATTTTTAAAAGTGGGATAAAACATCCCATATTAGTTTTTGGGATAAAAGTTCCCATTTTATTTTTGGGATAAAAGTTCCCATTTTCTCATTTTCAGTACAACAGACACAGAGTTCTAAGGGCTAATATGTCAATGCCCAATGTTCAAAACAAAGGTCAACGTTTAACAAAGAAGGTAACCCCATTTTAGAAAACCTTAGTGATTCAAATAAATGTCACTAATAAGATAATTGTCACTTCAGATAAAAAGTAAACAAGAGTAAAAATTCCGTCGCAAATTGGTCGTAAAAGCTAACCAACAGGACTAAAATAATTGCTGCAAACATTGATTGATACAAATTTACAAACATAACCGACGAACGTCAGGCGAATTGCTCTCAAAAGACTGGCGAGCGGTTGGCTTCGTCAGTAGCTGCAGTTTGGGGGGCTAGCTTTAGCGTAATTGGAAGGGGTGTGTGGTGAGCCTGGGGTGAGGTGTCAAGCGTGTTGTATCACGTACGGGTGCAATAAGGTGGAGGGGTGAAGAGTGTGGATGAGACGGGAGGGGGGGGGGTGAGGAGGGGTCAAACTCACACCCTTTACACCATGAATTTATGTCTCGAAGACAGTTTCATTGAAGCGCATTTAGAGACTAGTAAGCTGTAAGGCTCTACTATAACTAAATGCCTTCCAGGCGTTACCTGTTTATCAAAAGTCAAAAGGGTCAGACAAAAAATCGGTCAAGCGAAAAATCGCATAAAAAGACAACAGGACTAATGTAATAGCTTCAAACTTCGCTTGAGAGCAATTAAACACCAAAAGTATCACTCAGACATTCAAAAAAGCAATTCATGGCTTGACAGTTTTGATTCGAAAACTAAGTTTGTTTAGGATAAATTCTAATCTCGAACAAAAATAAAAGCACTTTTAAACTTTAAGTAATCATAAACAATCAGAAGCAAATAGGCTTCATAGAAATATGTCTGTTCCCACGTTAGAGATCTGTTTAGTCAACAATAACCAAATTTTTAGATCTATTAAAAGTTGAAATGATTGCTGTAACTGTAGGAAACTCACTAGATGGCTTAATTCACAATCACAGCAATGAACACATTAAAATAATAACACAGGTGTTCAAATACAATCATCATGTAAGAAATCCGATCGTTGAATTCTTCATCAGCACAGGAACAAAAATATTGATAAACATAAACCGACAAATGTCGGAAGAATTGCTCTTGAACGACAGGCGAGGCAATTTAATTCAGGGGCTGTAGCCTAGATCAAATTATGGGTGCAAAAAATTTTTCCCCCGCCGGGATTCGAACAACTGCCCTCCCGATCCACAGCCACAACTACTAACCACTGCGCTACAGATCACATACCTCACTTATTCTGCAACCGAATTTATATTAGCTTTACTTCAGAGCAATAGAGATCACTCAAAATTGAAGAACGAAAGTGTGAAAAAGTCACTTGAGAAGTCAAAGAATGTTCTAGAAGAAAAGCGCAAAACTGTCAAGCGAAAAATTTGCATAAAAAAAGACAAACACGTTTACAATAATTGCTATGAACTGCGTTCAAGAGCAATTAATAAAATGCCCTGCTGTTAAGATCACCTTTATCGCCTCCTAGTTTACACATGGATCGAGATTAGCAACATCTTCAAACACGCTAGCTGACGCCATATAAATATTCAACATAAACAGCGTTCATAAAGTAAGTCAACATCAAGGTGTACCGCAAGATTACGGGTGCACCGCAAGGTTACCAAAAACGCAACCACTAGCACGCCCGCTCTTGTTTTCATATTTCAAATATGAGGCAGTAGCCCCGACAAACGGCAACAGTAATGATGCATCATCTCAGTAATTTCTTGTTTACAAAATAATATTTCAGGATTGATGTGTTATTTCGCTACATCTGTATTAAATGTCAACGTTAACAGAAAATGGGCTTAGAACCCAACGGAAACATATAAACGTTAAAACAACAGAAAAGACATCACTAAGTAAATTTGTCACTCTAATGCTACATAAAAAATAGGTTTTCCGGAAACTGTTTCTCAAACAGAGCAAAAGAATCGAACAGTAACTTTAAGACGTGTATCAATGTTATTATCTGTCAGAGCGTTTTTAAAATCAAAGTCTCGGAGAAACAATTGCTTTGATCTGATTTCATAACCGACATAACTTTTTTAGATCTATTCTGTCCCCCCCCCCCCCCCCCCCCAGTGTTTTTTATGCCCCCCAGTTACAAATTATATGTTGTTATATAGCACGTTACTATGTAAGAAAATAGCACGTGCGCCTGGGGGTCATAAAAGATTTATGCTCACTAAGCTGGGGGGGGGGGGGCAAAACAGAATAGATCCGTTTTTTTTGCTCTTTTCCATTTGTGCCCCCAAGCTTAGCGGGTACATATTATTTGCACTCAACAGACGCTTGTGCAATATTTTTCCAAAATGATTTACTATGTAATGTCAGGAGCTTTGTAACGGGGGGGGGGGGGGGGGCACCAACGGAACAGATCCAGTTTTTTATATAAAAAGTTGTTTGTTTATAACTAACATCAAGGTTGAATTCTTCGCTTTGAAGATAATAGTTTTTTTACTGTTTTCATCGCAAAATTAAACTCAGTCTTCTAAATATTCGGCTCCGTAAGCAGCACGAATCAAATCCAACTCGTCCTGTTCACGCTTACTCCGTTTAATTTGAGCTCCACCTTCGGAAGTATTACCGACACCATTTCCACCTTGATTTGATGATAGACTGTTTTGACCTTGACCATTTTGCAAATTTGCGCAAGCCTGGAAAAATGAGAAAACTTCAGGTGACATCACTGGCTGATTATTGTTCGGAATCGGTTGACCAGGAACTTGTCCAAACTGATTTTGGCCAATATTCAACATTTGGGGAGGAATCGCGGCGGGATTTATCGGCAGTGGCATTGGAATCCCATTCATAGGCGGCTGAATGGGAACTTGGTTCAAGGTTGGCTGGGGTGGATATGGCGGAATAAAAGGCGGAATGTTATTGCGTGAAATGTTGTTTTGAAAGTCTTGAGCCATATTGGCCGAATCGGAACTCTGTCTATTGACCTGAGAATCGATTAAGTTCTCATGTTCGCCGAAGTCGTTACTTCTGGAATTCGAAAAAGTTTCTCTTTCGACGCCATAGAGATCATTACATCTATTTTCATTGTAGCTCTCGTGAATTTCTGAGCCGTCAAAATCACTAAACGAATCGGTCGTCCTGCGACTTGTGTTTCTCGTTTTCGGCATTGCGTAATTTTCCGAGTTGATACCGTTTGCTGGTTGTCTTCGGCTTCGAATTACGTCATAAATGTCCCGATTTTGTGCTTCGTTTAGAAATACATTGTTCCCATTAGAAAGTTGTGATCTGTTTGTGAATTCAGATTCCGGCGAAACGCTCATTGCATCATAATCATTCATTACGTCATCACCCTGTTCGAAATTATAAGATTGCGTAACAACGGCAGGTTCCAAAACACGCGGATTAAATGCCCGTGGCTTTTGCGGTGACTTCTTAGGGACAAACGAGTCATCCTTCGGTTGATTACGTTCGAAATTTTTGTACCTGAAAAAAAATTTCCCTAAGTCTATCTGAAATTAAAACCTAGCCAGCAAATAGCCGCCGTTGACACGCTTGACGCACATCGGTATTGAAACAGAAAGGGAATCATAAATCGACTAACCTCGGAAAATTTGCTCTCGAATCACAGGCGGGGCAATTTAATTCAGGGGCTGTAGCCCAGATAAATTTTTTTCCCTATGGGCGCAAAAACAACAGACTAAGGTCGGGTTCGAACTCCGTGCCTTCTGGGCACTCTTCCCATACCTCGACAGCTGCATTCACCACTCGGCTATCACGTTTTTGTCCTCGACACTCTAGCAACTGGTTTTGTTTGAACAACAGACTTTATTTCATTGTGAGAGCAATTGAAATCAATCAAAAAGAAATGCGTGAAAAAGTCACTTGAGAAGTCAAAGAAAAGCGCAAAAACTGTCAAGCAAAAAATTTGCACAAAAAAGAGACACACGTTTACAATAATTGTTTCTCATTCGGGAGCAATTAAAAAGAAGAGATCGGAATTGAGAGGTCTTCTAAGAGTCCAAAAGTATTCTGAATTGATGTCCAGATGCAGTCAGATTCTAAAATTTTATTTAAATTTAGCTTCTAAACTCCAATCTATTAAGCTTAACACTAATGCCAGCTGGCAAGCACTCTAATGAACTTTGATACCCTAATGAACTATGGGGGAGTTCTTGTTTTAGGCGTTTCTTTTGATTTTGCTCTTTCAATCATGAGGCATTCACTAAGTTAATTCACTAATTTCAGTGAGTTAAAGAATTTAAAATCCATTCAATTGAAACAGTGAGTGAGGTGGGTCACAAGTAAAGCGTGAAAATCGTGACTTATGTAAAACGAAAAACGTGATCAAAAAGTAAAGCGAATTAAAACAAAAAGAGAGCGTCTAAAAAATAGCCGTTTGAGAGGATGACGGCGACTATTAAACAGTAAAAACCAAAGTCAAATGCATGTGAACCAAAAAAAACCAACAGCGCGAAAACAAATTGTTGTTCAAATACCTTTTTATCGCTCTACTTTAGATAGAAACAGTTTCACGCCACAAAACCACCTGCTCTTTCACTCCACTTCCTGTTTCGGTGTGGCCAAAATTGTCACTTTAATTTGACTTCAAAAGTCATGAACATGTGTGAACAGATCTTAAAAAACAGCGCCTCAATACAATTCAAATTCTTTGAATCGTAAAAAAAGGAGAGCACCTAAATATTAGCGGTTGAGACTGACAGCGGCTGTTAAGCTATGATCTTAATCAAGTCACCACAGATGTTTGATTTTGAGGATAAAAAAGTATTTTTGAAAGTTCCGAGAGCTCGTTAAAGACATGAGTCTTTTGAAAGTTCCGAGAGCTCGTTAAAGACATGAGTCTTTTAAAGACATCAGTTTCAAAAGATTAATGTGACCTGCGTAAGGGTGGGGTTGAGAGGCAACATATCCGAATACTGTTTTTCCCTTTTGTCACGAACAATTTTAATTTTCACAACTATGAATGACAAATATAGTGAGCGTTTTTGTTTTCTAAAAAGAGATTTAAAAAGCACATGAGCCATCTGTATCTTAAAGGGTCATCTTGAAAGGCCCCTACCGTGCTATGGGGCTATAACTTTCAATTTTGTGGAAATATTAACTATATTGAGATTTTTTAAAATTTCAAAGCGCCGGCTTTTAGAAGCTAATCAAAAAACACAATTTACTAACCCTTTATGCTTTTTCTGTTTCTTAGGGTCAAACCGCAACGGAATTGTATTTTCCCTAACGACAAACGGTCTTTTAGTCACTTCGGTCTCCAGGTATTTCTGTTCACTCGATTGACTTTTATCTTCACTCAAGCGTGACATCTTTTCCATCTTCTTAGCCCCAGTAACTGTCCACCCATTGGCTGATGAGGAATCAAAATCACAATCATTTCTCTGTGACTGTAGCATCAAAGTCTCTGATTCGTCGAAGTAGAATCGCCTGCTATTGGTCAGGAAATCGATGACGTCATTGTCGTAATCTTGGAGAACTTGAAGGCAGTCTGGAATTTGTTGGATAGTTTCGTGGAGTTGAATGAAAGCGATGTCTGTCTCTTTCACAGGTCCTTTGTCCGATAAAAGCTGATAGAATTTGCTAAAAAAAACGTTCAATTTCTGCTGATACAGCTAATCCAAACTCGACTAGAATTAGAAATTTAGGGTCGAATCGTTTTTGTTTCAGACCCTTTTAACTTCATGAGCAAAAAAGCTATGCCCCCCACCCCTCCATTCTCTTCATTACCAAAAATGATCAAATTAGCGTGTATATGGCTTGGAGGGGAGGGCAATAACTTATGTCCGTGTTTCAAAATATTACAACCCAGAGGTCATAAGATGATTAACGAACTGTTAACGAAATCGAGTTTGGGCTGAATACTGCAATTATTGAAATGTACTTTCAAATCTTGCAAAGAAATAGTAACTGTCCTACATTTTCACACATTAAATTCGACCGATAGGATACCCTGGTAGCCGAAAACAAAAAGCATTTTTTCAAATGTTAGAAGACTTTTAAAGATTTTGTTGCCGGTTTCTTCAGCTGGAATTAACCTGAGCACGGAAAACTTGAAAATATTCCATGTAAGATGTAGAATCCTCATGAGCGCTAAGAGGCGTCTCTCGCGGGATCGGGGCTGTCCTGGAATGCATCGCTCAGTAAAATTATTTCAGCTTAATCTATTGTTTTCATTTTCGGTTTATCCTTCACACCCTCATGATATCCAATATTTTGTCTAATTTTCATGCTATTGAAACCTGAATTAAACCTGCTCTTTCTTTCCATCTAGTCCAGTCTTGACTATGTATATACTTATCGGATCTATTCTGTTTTGGGCCCCGTGTTTTTTACGCCCCCCCCCCCCCCCGTTACAAATGATATGTTGTTATGTAGCACGCTACTTAAAAAATAGCACGTGCGCCTGGGGGGATGGGAGGGGCGTACAAGGTATAAGCCCACAAGCTGGAGGGCCAAAATAAAATAGATCCTAATTATCAATGCCCATTGTACAAGACGAATTCAATTATTATTATCATCCATTTTGCGGGTGGGGGTGGGGGTGGGGTTAGCATCATTATTATAATCCAGTTTGTGTGTGTGTGTGTGTTGGGGGGGGATCATGGGATACTAACTTGAAGAGAAATTCGTGCACCATGGTTTGTGTTTCGAAAGGGTCCTTCTCTTCTTGACAGAGATCACTATTCTTCTGCCCAACATTATCTCCTCTGTTCGTAGAATTTAGTTCTTCGTTCTGAAGACTAGAGAGAAGCGCATTTTTCTTCGAGCTTGTTCTTCTGGGAATCTCTTCATCGTCTGCGTCTGCTCTAGAAAAGGAAAATTTGGATCTATTCTGTTTCGCCCCCAGCTTAGTAAGCATAAATCTTTTATGACCCCCAGCGCACGTGCTATTTTCTTGCATAGTAACGTGCTATATAACAACATATAATTTGTAACTGTGCGTCATAAAAAACACTGGGGGGCCGAAACAGAATAGATCCGAAAATTCTCATGTCATATCGTTTATGCCATTCGGATATCTTGCATACCACGTCAATTTCAAAAAAGCAACTTAATTATTATGATTTTGCAAAACTAAATGAGCCCCACTCAATTATCGTAGATATTATAAACATACCCGGCAGATTGCCGGAAAATAGCCGCCGTTGATTCCAATAAGCATGATTGAGATTGAAAGAATAGAAGATATTGAAAAAAAAAGATTTTTGTACAAAAACATTTTTTAAGTCCGATTTATTTTGATGGCATTTCGTAGTTGAACATAACGTACTTCTGTTTCTTAGAGAGAGACTACAGGGGCTACTATCAATACCAATAAGCATTAGAGATGGTAACTAAGACTTAAAGGAACGACGTTCAAATAGCGGGCATCTAAAATTGGGCTTTATGGGTTTATCCCGTTTCTACTTCTGACTTCAATTTTTTATACTGACTCTGTTCATTTTGAATTGCTTTGCTGAGCAACTGATGTTCAAAACCACTTTTAGCAGAATGAGAGAAGAGAGAAACTAGCCTAGAGAAGTCAAAAAGATATCACGCAAAATGTTGAAAAAGCGGCAAAATGAGGTAAAGCGAAACATTTTTTTATTCGACGAAGTAAAAAACATAGCAGGACAAGTCTTGACGTACAATTCAAAGAATTTTCATTGACTAAACAGAAAACTAGACCTAGAACGGACTAAGAATGGATTGGAAAAACCATTTAAAAAAAATCTGATCCAAAAAATCGAAAAGACAGTAAAAATCAAAGTGAAATTGCCGCATGTGAACAAAAGACCACTACCGATAAAGCGAATTTTTGTTCAAACACCGTATTCTCACTCTACTTTAAAATTAGATCGATAAAATTTCACGCCGCAAAACCAATCGCTTTTTCGCTCCATTTCCTGTTTCGGCGTGACCAAAATCACTGCTCCAATTTGACTTCAAAAATCATGAAAATGTGTGAACAGATCTTAAAAAAAAGACAGCGCCCCAATACAATTCAAATTCTTTGATTTGTAAAAAATAGGAGCGCTATAAAAGCCGGCTGAGAAGATGAGGGCGGCTATTAAAAAGAAAGGGATCTATTCTGTTTTGAAAGCTTAGTGAGCATAAATTTTTTATGACCCCCAGGCGCACGTGCTATTTTCTTCATAGTAACGTGCTATATGACAACCTATAATTTGTAACTGGGGGTCATAAAAAACACTGGGGGGAAACAGAATAGATCCAAGCAAGTTTGTCGTCCCGGGTTGCTCATCATACACGAATCTTATTAATCATACTAGGTCATATATGATTACTAGTATTCAAACAAGGTCATATATAATTTGAATGATTTCTTAGTAGCCATACAAGGATCATATATAATTTCCTAGAAACCATACAGCGATCATACAAAAATTCAAAGCCTAAAAACTATATTTTTCATTTTCTTTTGGTGTTGAAAAAATTTCTTGGAAATCATACAAGATCATATATGACACATAAAACATTGATTGGTTCCACAAAATCCCGTAAAATATAGGACAGAGGACATAATAAAACATACCCGGCAGATTGCCGGAAAATAGCCGCGCTTGATTCCAATAAGCATGATTGGGATTGAACGAATAGAATATATTGAAAAAAAAGACTTTTGTACAAAAATATTTTTTAAGTCCGATTTATTTTGATGGCATTTCGTAGTTGAACATAACGTACTTCTGTTTCTTAGAGAGAGGCTACAGGGGCTACTATCAATACCAATAAGCATTAGAGATGGTAACTAAGACTTATAGGAACGACGTTCAAATAGCGGGCATCTAAAATTGGGCTTTATGGGTTTATCCCGTTTCTACTTCTGACTTCAATTTTTTATACTGACTCTGTTCATTTTGAATTGCTTTGCTGAGCAACTGATGTTCAAAATCACTTTTAGCAGAATGAGAGAAGAGAGAAACTAGCCTAGAGAAGTCAAAAAGATTTCACGCAAAATGTTGAAAAGGCGGCAAAATGAGGTAAAGCGAAACATTTTTTTATTCGACGAAGTAAAAAAAAAATAGGAGCGCTATAATAGCCGGCTGAGAAGATGAGGGCGGCTATTAATTATTAAATCGCATTTGTATTCCACATTTGATTCTTTGTGTGGGCTAAAAGAATAACTTTTCAGCCTAGATATACTCAGAAAACGAATTTGAGGTTATCTGCAATTTTTTGTCAAATAATTTTTATAAATGAGCATTTATAGGTATAAGCTGGCTTCAGAGAATATCAGAACTTTATATATCGATTTGGACTTACTCCTAAATTGAGTGCCCAACTTTGCCAATGATATTGTACGTTTGGGTCTTTTGGCGGATCACAAAGTGATGCCGGGGAATCACATGAGTGAGCCTTGCCGAATGAAATTTCAAAAGATATAAATGGTTAAAAATTTATAAAAAATAGATGTATAACTCTTGGTATTCGTAGTAGGATCATATATGGTTGCTTTGTAGTCATACAAGGTTCATATATGATTTCCTAGTAGTCTTACAGGGATCGTACTAGGAAATACGTTATGATTTGTATGATATCATATATGATCCTTGTATGACTACTAAGAAGTGGTGACCCGGGATTACAGCGTCTGAATAGTTCTGAAGAATGTAGATATATTGAAAATGGTACTTTTGAAATTGACAGCGTAAAAAAGCTGCTTACGATAAAAAAATATCATAATAGCTGGGCGCAGCTTACAGCTGAAAATAAGTAGTAGATAGGAGCGGTTTACAGCTACAAAAAATAAACCGACTAACGTCGGAAAAATTGCTCTCTAATGACAAGAGGGGCAAATTAATTTAGGGGCTGTAGCATAGATAAATTTTTCGGGTCTTTCACATTACAGCCCCCCCCCCCCCCATTATGGTATATTTACCATGATTAGTGGGGGGATGGGGCTATAGGTTATCTGACCCTTAAGCTGGGGGAGGGGCATAATTGGAAAGACCCAATTTTTCTTTATGGATACAAAACCATCAGACTAAGGTCGGGTTCAAACCCCGGCCTCCTGAGTCCAATTCTGTCATCTCGACAGAAGCATTAACAACTCGGCTATCAGGATTAAGGTATTTTTTACAGAAAGCTAAATCGAAATAATAAAAAACGAAATTTAGATTAAGAAACACAAAACGGATGTCATTTTATCGAGCAAGTGCTACTGCGATTAAACTCAGGGATTTATTCTGTCCCCCCCCCCCCCCCCCCCAGCTTAGTGAGCATAAATTTTTATGACCCCCAGGCGCACGTGCTATTTTCTTACATAGCAACGTGCTATATAACAACATATAATTTGTTACTGGGGGTCATAAAAACACTGGGGGGGGGGGGGGAACAGAATAGATCCAAATTCAGACTATGTATCCTCTGTTTCTCAAGTGCACCTTAGAGGTATGATCTATCCAAACACAGGTACGATCTATAACTTGTTGGTGAGGGAATAATATTAATTTTATTTGAGTAATGGCTGTCATCTCCTTATGGAAAGATCTTAAATTCAATGTGACATGCACGAGAGTTACGTTCTTCAGCGAGAGCACAATAATAATTGAACTAAATGCTGCTCTCACCTAAATGGAACCAAGAAGTTCAATAGTGGGCTTCAAATAACCATATTAGAGGTTAACATATACCACTATTAAGATTTAAAGTGAAAAATAGCACCAGTTTTGCGCACTTTTCATTTGACTTTTAGTATTAAATTGCCGCCAATTGAGTTCAGCTGGTTGAAATGGTGATTTAGACAAATTTTAGATCACGCGAAACGCAAAAAGTCAAGGGCGTAAAAGTTACTCGAAAAGTCAAAACTGTCAAGCGAAAATTTTGCATAAAAAAGACACACATGTTTACAATAATTGCTTCTCTACGAGAGCAATAAAAAAGGCTCTACGATTCTAAAATTAAGGTCGTCCGCATGCCGGGCCCAGTCCTGATGAGTGCAGTATAAAATACATCATGGAACCTGCAACTAAGTGAATTTAACTTTGGCCAATAGAATATACTGCGCTATACGTTCAAAGTAACTAAAAGTTTGCCTCGCTCTCTGATATTTGTTTCTTATGACTATCACATTGTCCCTATACTAGTGCAAGAAAAAAATTAAATCTTGCTGTAAACCTTTAAAAGCATTCCCTCAGGAGCAAATTATTCTGGTATCGACAACACAGCAGTAGCATTCTGAATTTGCGGAAGCGATAGCGACAAATAGAGCTGGGATCTCAGCTCTATTTGTATAAGCGTAATTTAACAAAAAAACAACAATCTGTACAAGCTGACTAGTGTTTGAAAGATACGTACAGATAAACTTCCTTTCCAAACCAATAAATGATAATTCAAAAACCAAGGTAGAGTAACCTACAGTGTCATAATGCTCCGTGAAGTCATATAACACAATTAACTGATTAGGATTAGGGTTCAAGTTTTTCTAGATATCGTCCAAACAAACAAAAAATGAGTTACGGTCGAATGACCACTTCGAAAACCATATTGTCGGACGTTTAGTTTGAAGCGGAGAAAAATACACAACTAATCAGATAATATTCGCGAATGCCACAGACAAATGAGGCATCACTTAGATAGATCGAAAGATTTCTATATTCAGCTTAAAACCTATTTTGAAAATAGGCACCACGAGGGAACCCTTCTAGTAATGGGGGCATTCTCAGATGTAAAACAATCAACAGAAAAATAGCATAAAAAGACCAACAGGGGACCAAATTTCAATAAACTGTTGAGCTGACTCAAGAAGCAATGCTTTCATGTCTTTTCAGCAGCTTCGGTGATTTGTACAATTAGAGATGAGCACAATTCTAAGAAAACTGCTTAGATAAGTACTTATAGACATCTTCAATTCGCCCCTTTAATCCTTTTTTCGAGGGCAAAAACGCAGATAGTCACAATATCAGGCAAAAAGTGGATATGAACTCGCAAAAACATAAAGAACCAAACATAGCCGACAAATAGCCGCCGATGACGTGCTCGACGCACATCTGGACTGAAACAGGAAAAAAAAGAAGAGATAGAAATTGACAGATTTTTTTCCAAAGTTCCAAGAAGTGTTCTAAATAAGTGTGCAGTTTCAGTTAGATTCTAAAACTATATTCAATTCAGCTTCTAAACTGAAAGCTATAAAGCTTAATGTCAGCTAGCAATCGCTCTAATGAACTTTGTTAACCTAATGCACCATGACTTAATGAACGGGCGTTATCAGTTTATCCGGTTTCATATGATTTTGCTGTTTTGACTTTGACTGTATTCACTACATTGCGTAATTCAATGCGTGAAACAATTTAAAATCCATTCAGTTTAAACACGAGTGATGTAGGTCAGATGAAAATCGTGGCTTATGTAAAACGAAGAACAAGACCAAAAGGTATAGCGGATTATAAAAACGTAGCAGGACAAATTCTGCCCTACAATTCAAAGTTTTCATTGACTAACAAAAAAATAGACCTAGGATGGACTATGACTTAATTGGGAAAACAGTAAAAATCAAAGCGAAAAACCACTAGCGAAAAAAAAACGACTTTTTGTTCATACACCGTTTTCTCACTCTACCTTTAAGAAAAAATTCAACGCCTCAAAACCACTCGCTTTTTCGCTCCACCTCCTGTTTCGTCATTGCTTCAATTTGACTTATAAAATCAAAAAAATATGTGATCAGATCTTGAAAACATAGCCGGAAGACTTCCCGAAACGACTCGGAGTATATCTTCAGCTGCCCTAACTAACATAAGGAGTCTCATAATTAATCATGCAAATTAATATGGAACAAAAACAGGCAAATTGACAATGGAAAAGTAACTGACAACAAAAATTGATAAAGAATCTGATAAAAATTAACTGAGAATTGCGTCTCCAAAAAAACTACCGGCAAGAACCTTTGGAAAAATTTAGTTCTCATTCAATAAACGACTGTAGACTGACAAAAAACAGCAAAAAGTTCATACAGGGAAAAACAGGGAAAAAACAAAGGAAATATAATGTGGAAAAAATATTTCTGAAAAAAAAAATTTGAACAAAATTATCCACAAAAATGGTATTTCCCATCAATTATCTCCCAAATAAATTTAATTACTGTTTCTGTTCAGGCACTTTTCCGACCAAATACTGACGAGAACTTAATAAACAACAAAAAAAGGCAAAGAACGAAAAAACATTTCAGAAGAAAATTTAGGAAACTTTGTTTATTTCAGTGAAAAGTGCTCTCTCTGACCTTCAATAGCACCTTTTAGGAGCAAAATCTATAACATAACCGACTAACGTCGGCCGAATTGCTCTCAAACGACCGGCGAGCGGTTGGCTTTGTCAGTAGCTACGGCACAGCTTAGTGAGGCTGGCTTTAGCTTAATTGAAGGGGCGTAAGTGGGCGCAGCGGGGGGTGGTGCACCGGGGGCTGATGGGGTGGAAACAGTGGAGGGGGGGGGGGGTCAATCTCTAAGAACCGCCCTTCGCAACATAAGTCTCCAAAACAGATTCTGTGAATCGGATATTTTGAGAGCAATTAAAAATCGAACCTAAATTAGGGTTAAAAAAGAAATATTATAGGGAGAAGCTTAAACTGAGCAAAAACATTCAAAAAGGATTTAAAAAACAAAAAAATCGACAAGGATTTGCTTAGTATTATCTGAGTAAGATCTCATCAAAATCAATAAAAAAAATGGATCAAAAGTCAACCAAACTACTAAAACAACTAATTTGACCCACAGAAATCCCCAAATCCTATCAAAATTTGAAGAATACAATTTGCTGAAAAGGCGTAAAACATGGCAAAAGAGCAACAAAACAGCTGAAAACTGAATCTGAAGCATCATTTTTTGATTCCAATGCTCAAAAAACTTTCAGACGCACTAATACTAGTTTGAGCAAAAACATAGCTGGTAGACGGCCAGAAAATAGCCGCAATAGCTTCGTAGATCTGCAATCTCGAAAAGATAGTAAAAGACAAAAAAGAAATTTTCCATTAAAGGCTGAGATGTTATATTTTGATTACGAATCTGTATAAATGATTGCTGCTTCCATTAGCTGCTCTTATACATTCTACAACTGGAATGACACAAACTCACTTGACCTTATCTCTTTGAATTAAATTCGAATAACGTCAATTTCAGAGTGAGGAAGTCATTTTCGAGAGTGAAGTAAGTCACGTGTGTGTGACCAAAAATTTAATAACGCGAATGAACAAAAAAATTCGCTCTACTATGAGTCAAAAATGGTGTCATGCACGCAATTCCGTTGAAATTGCATAAACAAATCAAAAAGCAGATTTGAAGTGGTTATGACGTCATATGGTCGTAACAAAAATCTTGACGATGAAATGAAATATAGCCGAAATCCAGAAACGACTGGAAAGAAAAGTCCAGATCCTCACTGTATTAAGGCACATTCTACACAATTAAGCTGCGCATTTTGAAACAACAACAGGAAAAATATCACGGCGAAAACTAACTGACAGAAACTGATACACCATCTGATAAAATTTGATATTAGTTGAGGCTCAAAAACTATTGGTGAAATACCCTGAAAAAAGGTCGTTGGCAAAACAATAACAATTGATAGACAGCTTTTCAAATGGGCTGCTAAACAAAAACTCGAGGGAAAAAAGAAAGGAGATGACGGACAAAAACGAAAAGTAATATTCTTTAAAAAAGATCTCTATCGAACCACTAATTTCAGAAAATAAAGTTCTCTCATACATCAGACACCCACCCAATAATTGAGAGAGGTACTAATCAACAACTAAATAATAAAAGACAAAGACCTGAAAATATGAAAATAGTTTAATTTGTTTAAGTGAAAAGTGCCCTGCTTACATAAGATTCCTCCCGAAAATTATTCCGCAAAAACATTATATAGCCTTTTCTGCTCAATCGGTCACCCATCCAAAACCCAGGAGAAGTTTCAAACGACTGCTGGAAACTGCCAAGATAAAAAACCTGAAAAAATGAAAAACGCATAATTGATTTTTGTCCAAAAAGGCCATGTCTAGACTTGAAGTTTCACCTCGTAGTAGCAACACCTATAGAATAACTCTTAACTCTCTCAAAAAATGATATAACCAGAAAACCAATCACTCTCTTCGTCCGGCTATTCAACCCGGTCAGCCGTTTGACCTAAATACTTAGTTTTCACCCTAAAGCATTGACTTCAATACCCTGTTTCAAACACACTCCACATCGATCGAAAAATAAGTACATATGTTCATTTAGCGACCATGGCTTAAACACATCACACAGTCATCGTTCTGTCTATATGAAAAAAAAATATTAGAAAGATTTGAGAAATTAAAATACTTTGCAAAAAATGGTCAAAATATTAAAATTTATTTTTAAAAATGTATGAAAATTGTAATTAAAAGAAACATTTTTTCATTGAATTTCAGATATTAGACTTCAAAAAGCAAATGCAATTTTAAAATCACAAAACTAAACCACTGGCTGAGCGCAGAAACAACATTTCAACGATTTAAAACCAAAAACAAACAAAAAACAAAGAAAAATGGGACAAAAATTGCAAAAAAAACGAATTAGTATGTGTAAATTTGTTATAAAAACAAAAAAAAAACTCACGTTCGAAAGATTTGTTCAATGCACTAATTGCCAAACGAACGTTGCCATATACGCTGATTCTGAAGAAAAAAAACGCAGATCAAAAAATGTGGAAATTTAGGGAAAAAATTCAAAATTAACTATAAATTTGAAATACAAGCCCATTTTACACTTGAAAAGAATTATCAGATTCTGCAAGGAAAACTTTGTGATATCAATTTAAGAAAGCTGCGTATTAATGCAGCATCAAAACTATTTCTGCAGAAAGAAAACAAACTACAAGTAAAAAAAATTGAGCCAAATTGACGAAAAAACGGTTATCTATATGCGCCGGTCTCTCGAAAACACTTTTCAAAGCCAAAAGTCATTCAATAATCGATGCACATGATGAAAAAACTTCTCTCGCTCAGAAAAAATTAGCTCATACGTCAAATTTACTCTTTCGCTTTTAGGTCAATACATCGTTCTGAACTAAAAGTACTTCCGGTAAAAAAACCTTAAGAGACCAATACTCCTCTTCAAGTCGTAAAAAAACCAAGAGAAGGAGAACAATAGCCCCAGTTATCGCTGTGTTAAAAAAGAAGAGCCTAAATAATAGCCGTTGAGAGGCTGACGGCGGCTATCAACAAGACTAATGTTACTCTAATGGGTAGCTGCTAAGAAAGACTTACAAGGCGCCGAAACGGTTGCTTGACAATTGCTCAGTAGCTGACTTTCGGTTTCTTCTTCTCTTCTAAAACAAAACAGAAAATTTTACTTAACAAATTTGTTGCAGGACAAATTTGAGTAACCTTAACTTTTTTTACTACAATTGTTCTTAAGAATTGTTGAAAAATTGCCCAGAAACTCGTCTACTAGAGAAACAAACCCAATCAATTAACTGGTTAATTAATTTGAACTTGATTTATAGGTAAATTGCGAGTATATATGTCAATCACAATAATTTTAATCTGTAAGATTATCACAAAAATCGAAATAAGATTTCATCAAAATTTGGGGTCCAACTTCCTAGACGTACCATGGTGATGACAATTTCGTCGATAGTTAAGTCGTAAATGATGAATTCGCTTTGCAAAGCTCAGATATATTTAAACCTAATATGCATAAAATCAATTCTAAGGTCAGTCAGTCAATAGAATTGTCTATCTCAAGCTAAACCCACCACTACAGTAAACATACCATCGACTGTTTATCAATTTCAGTCTAGATACAGCCACTAATACTAATTGCCCGAAGAGACACAGAAAACTTTGCTCATTAATAATTATGATAGCTCTCTGTAAAGCTATTCTGTTAGGAGTTTCCTACTAATATTTAGGTTCCGTGTACCGTTTTTATGTTTCCTTTTCAAATATTTTTCTAAGTGTTTAGGTTCGCAAGCGTCCGGTATTCTGCTAAGATGAGAAAATTTCACAAGTTCTGAGGTTGGAAAATAGCACTAAGTTTCGCAAGAATCAATTGAAGAATGAATGAATAATTCGTGTTATGCATTTCGTATTTATACTTTTTATTTACATTTTTGTCCAATCAGAATTGAGTTCATTCTATTAATAGATAGTGAATATTTTATAAGTTTTATTTGAGTCTGAGTCTTCATGCTCGATACTGCGGCTATCTAGAAAAGCGTTTAGCATGGGTTGGAAAACCCATTAATATGTGAGTTTGATCTCTGGTTTTAAGTAGTGTCAAGTTTTTCTAGATCGAAAATGTTCAGTTTTGTGGGTTTGTTATGTGCACTTTTGTGTGTCAGTTTTGCTTGTGAGAAGATTCCTCGGAATGATTCTGTGGCAATTTGTTGCCAGTACAATACAACTTTTGTCGTTGGGGATAGAAATGTGAGCTTTGTCCCCTTTCGTCATTCTGTATGCGGTGAATGGGTGGAGGCATCTGGAGCTCAGGGGATTAGTTTTGCTATTATTCCTTGCGTAGCTGCATTGGCAATCTCGTTCTTAGTGTGATTAGAAGGCCCAGAGAAGTCCATTAGCATTAGTTGTAACGTCAGTAAAGATTAGATTTGAGATGAACTAATGCAAATTTTTTTGGGAAATGTGGTAAGAGTTAATTGAAGTGGTTCCCAAATGTCTTTTTTGATTAGATTTTGTGGGATTAGGAGGAAATGGACTGACAGAAATTGGGGGAATTTTAATGGGAACGGTGATTGTGAATCAGTGATTTGAATTTCAGTTGAATATTTAATACTTAGATTGACTGCGAGCGGTCACGAGTTTTTGGTACAAATTTGTTGGGGGAAGGGGGGGGGGGTAGATTCTTTTAAATTGTGTTTGCTCGGTTTTATTTGGAAATGGTTTTTTGGTTTTATTATTTGTCGAGTTTAGAATTATTATTTCAGTGAAGTATTATGGCTCGACAGTTAACTGGGTTAAAGGTGTCAAATATTCTATCGACACATCCAGAAAGGTTCGTTTTGTTTTTATAGTTTTAAAGTTTTTGTTTTCATTTGATACAATATTTAATATGGCCTTGTTTAGGCATACCCGGCAAAGAAGTGATCTATTGGGGGATATAAGTAAGTTTAAGGAGGAGTATCTAAAGAGGGGTAAGTTAATAGAACTTGGGTGGAAGGAAGTTCCATGGGTTGACGGATCTGGGTTGAAGAGTTGGCATCAATTAAGGGCTAAGTTAGTTGAAGAGGGGAGGGGGTCAATAGTAGGTGAAAACGGTTGGCCGAAATTGCCGTTAGAGATTCGAAATGAAGAAATAGTCGGAATAAAGGAAGACTTTTGTAGAGAAGTGGAAGCGCTTGCTGATATAAATCAAGTAGAAAATTTTATTGATAATATGCCGGCTTATCATGATGAATCACGCATATATGCTAAAGTGTCAGCTTATGATGGTTTGTATGGCTCAGTCGGCTGGACATTTAATATTGAAGGAATTCTAAATGGAGAAGTTCCCTCTGACCTAGATTGTAATAGGAGAGATGCAATGATACAGTTTGGTCCTTGGTGGACACGATCACATATAGAAATAGGTGGGAGTGATAGTATATCAAAGACAATTGTAGGAGAAAAACTGTTTCTCATTTGTGGGAGCTACACGACGTCCATCGCATTTGATAATGTTGTAGGAACACCCCAGTATTTCATGGAATTAATTAGACGTGGTCCTAAAGCTAGTGAGCTGCCGAGTGATATTTGGTTCTATTTATCGAATAAGTCTAGTGTTTTATGTCAGCCATCACTCTGTGCTCATGCTGTTTTAACAATGTCATTGGGAGTCTCCCTAGTTACTGGTTGGGAAGCACATGACTTACGAAATTCAAGAGTTGCCCAAAGGACATTTACTTCATTTGGGTTAGGGGCTCGAAAGGGAGTTGTTGAGAAACTTTTGAAAGACAAAGGCAAGGAAGCCGCTTTAGAATGGGCATTAAAGAGAGATAAGGACGTCGGTGGCTCCTCAGATGTTACGGAACATATACAATCTTTAGTAAAGAATGAATTCACTATGACTAAGAGACCATATAAGAAAAGGATTAAGTGGGGGGGTGTGCGTAAGTCTAATAAATTGAGTAAAACGGGAGACGTGGGCGAGCTGGAAGAACAACCAATTGTGTACACTTTCCTGCCTCCAAAGGATCCTTCCAAGCTTTAACGTAAGTTCCAGTTTCAATAATTTGGGTTACGGCAGGTGTGAATATTTATGAAAAAGTAATTGCCCGACCTTTTAAAGATTGTTATTCCGAGCTAAGATGGTGATATATGTCTACAAATATGGTTGAACAATAATAGTTTGATGCCAATTCAGGTGCAGAATAATTGTTTTTGAGAAGAAATCGATCTTTTTGTCAGTTCGACGTACCCAATATGATGTAGGGTATTCGTTAAAAAATAATTGCCCCGTGTTGGGAAATACTGCTTCAACGTTAAAAGTAAGTTTTTTTGGAAGAAATAAGTGTAATTAGTTAGAGTTTGATGTCAATTTACCCGCGTAACACTTTTTCCGGAGAAACATACACTTTTTTTTTAAAAGCTTTTTTCTCACCTATTATGTTGTGCTGAGTGGTTTGTAGTGGTTGTTCGCGCTCTCTCATGCGGTCTTCGATGATAACAGAGGTCTAAGTAATCAGATAAGAATGAGTATAAAAGTGTTTTGAACCGTAAAAAGGGGTTAAATATGAGTATTCTGCTTTTTTTGTAATTTTCTAAGTTTTTGTTAAGAATTTGTAAAAGGAATATAATGGAATCTTGTTCAATATATACACACAAGGTTTACATCAAAATGCATTTTAGTGGGGAATGAGATTAGTGTGAAGGGGTATGAGGAGGGGCGGGTCGAAGTAACAGGGAATCATTCATTGTGTAGTTCGAATGTTGGTTCGAGGGTGTCGTTGCTGGGGTTTTTAAGACTGTCGAGAACTTGTTGATAGTCAAAACAGTTGGGGCTAAAGGTGACGGTCTTTAGGGTGTATCCCGGGTCAACAAATTCTACAAAAAGGGAAATGGTACCGTCATTGCGGACAATGTAGTCGTCAAATGTGACTAGCATTGCTCGGCGACCATGACGCAAGTAAAGGTACATGGGGAAAGGGAGAATTGTTGGGAAGTAACCCTCGTCATGGTCTTGTCGGTAAATATCCCAATTAATGAAGGGCGAATTTACATTATCGTTTAAATTACTCATTTTAATTAATATTTAGTAATTCAAATTCCCCGTGTAAAAATTCCTCTGTGCTAAGTTCTATAAATGAAATAACGTCAATGTAGGAGGGAGAATTTTTTTCAAAGATTACTTTGTGGGTTGTATTTTCGAACGTGGTTACCCAGAACACAATGGACTCATCAGGAAATTTAAGGTATTGATCAAAATAACACAAGGAAATATTAAAATCTATATAAAAATACATAAATAGGGTAAATCTTGTGGATATAAAATCAAAATATGGGAGAGTGTCTTCATAATGTTCGAGTGAGAGAAATTCGGGGGTTGAGGACCTGGACATTAGTGTGTTTGGGATTTTAGTTTGGAATTGTCTATGGCGAGTAAGGGGGTTGGCTGAAGGGGGAACTTGCGATTGGGGAAGGGGTTAAAGGCTCATCTGAAATAATTTCGTAGTCGGGGGATTCTGGGGTGTCGGGGATAGGCTCGGGATGCTGTGAGTGTTGAGGGAGGTTGCCAATAACTAAAGGATGGTGAAAAATGAAATCAATGTTGGCGTTTTGGTTATTGTTATTTATGCAGTTTTGGATTTCTAACCAAACGGGGGATGTGTAGTCAATTATAACAGGGTATGTGTGCACGGTCACTGTGTCGTTGATAATAAATTCCTGGCGTATATTAAGTTGGATGAGTGGTTCCTGGTGTAAGAAAAAGGAGATTCTATAACTATCGATTGTGGCGTTGTAATGATTAAGGGATGTAAAGATTGGGTTTTGTATTTCTATGAAAAATTCGTAAATGGGTTCAGCCATTCAAAATTTTGTTTTTCCATACAATTTAGTAAATGCTGCTACTGGAGTCTGTTTTCTGCATTCAAGGAATAAATAGTGAAATAATGCATTTCCCCAAATATTTCCGCTTTTCTGAAAATAATTCCCTGTCTTGTGATTGGTTGGTAATTCAAATTTCCATTTTCGCTTTAGCTCTTTGTTAAATCGTGTATATTTTTCATTTTTGGGGTCTGAGTTGTGTTGCATTTCACACATTCGCTTCCCCGTGTGAGTTTAAAACTGTATTTGATTTCGTTTTATTTAAAGTTATTCTGGTTTGATTCTGTTATGTGGCAGGTAAGTTGATTTATCATTTTTCTCGGTTATTTAGAATGTGATTCCTTGGTTGTTGTTTTGTTACTAGAGTTTGATGGTCCCTGATGTCCTCTTTTTGGATTTGAAAATCAAAGAACCTGATAGGTCTGCTTTTGCTCGAATATTAAGAATACCGCTGTTGCTAATTTCTGTTTCGCTTGTCTTTCCGTTGGTTTTTGTGTTAATGCTGGACTGCGATTATTTATGCGCAAACATCTTTAGCGCTTGAGCTGATAACTAAGCGGCGTTTTGGAGGCTGATGAGATTAGCATTGTAATGTAAAAGTTTTCTTTTTTTCTTTTAAGTTTCCGGTTTTTTTTTTTTAGATTTTTTTTTCCAAATTTTGAAATAGTATCTTTGAGGAAAGACTTAGGAAAAATTTTAAGCCGGGTTCCACGAGGAGCCCGGGGATCCGTTATTCTTTTTTTTTTTGAGTCCGATTTTTGGGCTGAAAGTTTGAGGGTCGTAGCTCTTCTAGTTTTCGAGATATCGCACTTTAAAGTTGAAAATTTTTCTCGACACTTGTAATTTTTTTCAAAATTAGTCTTTCCAAGGGAAATTTTTTGGACTTAGGCGTTTTTGCTTCTCAGATTTTTGTAAAAAAAATTTTTTTTTCTTTTTTTTTTCTTTTAAATGAAAATTTTTTTCTCTTAGACACTTCCGGTGTTCATGGTTCGAAGCGGGTATGCTCCGTAATGGGTGGGCAATTTTGGTTGTGTATGGTCTGGTATATGAGTATAAATTGGTTGAGAAGTGACAGGTGGAGGTCTGTTAATATGTTCAATCGTTAGTGTGGGCTCTTCCGATCTTTTCAGTCGTTTGATGTAGTCCCTCAAAAAGGTGTACGGTGTACGTACTCGTGTGCTATCGTTGTCCTGCTGGGTGTCAAATTCGTTTTTAATTTCCAAAGGCAGAACAAGTGAACATTTATGTAGTGGATGTTCAGGATGCTCTTGTAGATATTCATAGTCATTGATTGCAACTACTTGCACTGGCTTCGTTTTGATCTTTCTCCCTTCGTGTGTTATTCGGAAAGGAAACCGGCGGTGTAGTTTTGCCCATTTATGTAAAAAATGTGAGTATGTGAGATGTAGAAAAACACTTATCAGGAATGAAAGGAATCCAAATAATAATGACATTTGCCATGGAATGTATTCTTTCAGTCTGTTCTCAAGCTTTGGTTTCAGTGCTTGAATCTTCTCCAATATTGGTTGTGCAATTTTTTCGATCGTTTGTTTGCTGGTTCTTCTTGAATCAATTTGTTGGAATTGTGGCTGTATCTGATGTAGAATTTGAATTTGTGCTTCTGATCTTGATGAGAAACTTGGTAATTCTTCAAGTGGCGGTAGGAGGTTAAAGATGGTACTTATTGGGTCAGGTAATTGGAAGTCAAGTCGTATTGCCGGTACCGAATCGCAAGCTGTAAGATCTGATCGTAAATGAATGTTTGGTCCACGCAGTTGTTTTCCACATCCCAGTGTAATGATGCAAACTCTGCATCCAGGATGCTCAATCCTTGCTAAGGGATTGCTGCCATTCCCTGCGCTCTCGATGAGTGTGTAGTCGTCGCTTGCCGACGTAATTAACCAACGACCGAAGCCGAGATTGCGAGCCTTTTCAGTCAATGGCAATTCGATTACATCCAATTGACAGCGTTGCAATGCAAGTAGCTCGTCGTCGTGGTATAAAAGTGTAGCCATGCAAGACTGATAAGTCTGCTCTGTAGGTATGGCTTTTGTGCATATTGCATATTTTTGGGACCCAATACAATTTTCGAGCTCTTTGTCATCGATAAACGCGAGTTCTTCTCCGTCGTCCGAGACGGCCATGTATTTGGCTTCTAAACGCCAAACTAATGCTTTGCCTGTATCCCCGTCTGGCATGGGGATGGGAATGGCATGCAGCACATTCATAACTGTGCTCTTTGATGCCATCGGTATGGCCAGTGTCAGGATCAGACCTGATTCAATTGCCTCAACTTGTGTGACCAATTTTGTCTCATAGTACGAGAGAATGTCTTGGATTGGTACGGCAAGTGACAATCGGTCCTGTAGCCCATTTTGTTGTAAGTGTACCATTGTAAGGATTTCATGGAGCTGCTGACGAGGTACCAGCGACATAGGTAATAGCTGGTTCATGAGTGGTGTTAGTGAATTCAGAACGTTTATTCTAAAGGTGTACAGAGCTGCTCTGTAGGTTTTAATGTTCGCCAGAATTGTCTGAAAGATATTGCTTAAGACAAGACTGTGTTGGTTTATTTGTTCGCGTACATAAAGGTATTGTACGCAATTTCTCATATGGTGGACATTCTGACGGAGCGCAGTGAACTGCCCCTCTGCTAGCTCCCAGTTCCTGTTTTGGGTTTTAATTATCTCGTCCTGCGCCTCTTTTATTGCTTTAAGTTCTCCCGAGACTACAAAGAATTTTTCGTTCTGTGAAGTTGTTATCTCTTCGACATGTTCTGTCAGGTATTGGAGGTAAGCCATGGCTTGTCTGATGTTTTCTTGGTTTCGTTTTACCCGTTTGTCGCATCCTCCAAATACGGATTTGATAAAGCACAGGAGTTTGTCTCCTGCGCCAATGCCAATTCCCAGAACTGCAGCAGCTGCGGCTGCAGCGGCTGCTGCCCTTGGTTTTCGAGAAAAAGTTGTGTCCGTTGCGGCGTGTGAGCGGAGGAGTTGTGACATTTCTATTTTTAAGGTTTCGATATCCTGCTGTGCGAGTTCGTTTTCCATGATAGCTTGTTTCGCGATCCATTGTAAACCAGATGTTGATTCAGTCATGTTGGTATAATTGAGTGGGCAACTATAATTCTTTGAAGTCCACATACTTGCCAGTTCTCGAGTGAGATTTGTAAGTTTCGACTCTACTGTTTTATTGTAGACTGGGTAAGGGACTAGAATTTCTGTCTTTACAAATTTTTCTGTTAAGAGAATTTTCTGATGTAAGTTAAAAAGTACACCATCTTTAGTTGCCACTGCCGGCTGGTTACTTGAGGCGGTTTGAATATTTGTCAATAAGTAAAGTAGGAAGCAGGCTATAGCTTGTTCTGGAAGGTAATTGAACATGGTTTATGAATGGGGTTGTTTTTTTTTCGAGTTGAGAATGCTGCTGATTTCGAAGTGAGTAAAGTTGAAGAATGATTTTACTAGTTATTTTTGTGGTATATATAGTGAATACAAGCGATTGTCATTGGGCGAGATAATAGCCAATAAGAATGGAGCAGTAAAGTAATGACGTCATAGTAAAGAATCTTCTGTATCCGTTGCGTAGTCCAGAGTTTGATGAAGATTACCGTCAATTTGTTGCCTATGGAGAGTTAGTGGAATGACCCGTCTTCTGTTTGGTAAAATTGGGCCTAGGTCTATTAATTCTCTGGGAGGTACCCTATGCCTTAATGGCGATGAGTGCCTAGGACCTTGGAAATTAATGTCTGAGTCAGTTTCTGTTGTTTCGAATACTGGATCGTCGTACGATGCTACCTCGTTATATTCTTGGGAGTTGGTTACTGCTAATTCGTTTGCTGAATTTCGCAGAGAATCTTCCATTCCTGGTGTTTGTTCAGTTGCATCATTGTTTTGGGGCATTGAAGTGTTGGTTTCCGCAGAATTGAAGGTATCCTCGATGTTTCCCGAGGCTATTGAGAAATAGAACTCAAGCGAGGACTCGGGGTCACTGGTGCTAGTTTCTATATCGCTGTTTTCTGTATCACTGAAAACAATGGAGAGGTCAGGGTCAGGGTAATGACTGAGTGGGAAGTAAGTGATCACTTTCACTTGCGGATCTTCTTCGGAAACTTGTAGGCTGTTATATACTGAGTGCTCTCTTGCCAATGCAAGGTGGTCGCTTCGTCTCAGGTTGTAGGGCCTTTGTGAGCCAAATCGTGCATCTGTTTGAGGGAAATTACTGTTTGCGGAAAAGACGTAATCTCCCACATCTATTGTTTCTGGTGTTTCTCTTGCTTCAGACGGCACGGAGCCTTCTACAAAGAATGTATTTTCGTCGTATATAGTTTCCTGTTGTATTTGTTGATGGTTTGTTGGCGGTTCTCGTGCTGAGAAGCTCGCTGTTTGTACATTTTGATTGAAACTGATTGATCTCGTTTCTGGCACTGTTCTGGGTAGAGTCATTGCTTCTTGGTTGATGTGGTTCTCGATCTGGTTATCAAAGAACTGAGGTTCTCGTTCCTCTTCAGGGATTGAGGGATCGGCCTCAAAATTTCGAGGGTCGATTGATGCTAAGTCTTGGATTTCATATTGTGGTTTTATTGGTCGCAATCGCATTCTGTGTACACATTGTGTATAGTTTGTGTTAATTTTCCGCACAATATAGTTGGCATTTGTGAGTCTCTTTTCCACTCTGTACATAGGAATCCATCTGCTCTGTTGTTTGTTCATAGTTGCGATTTGTGTTGTACATTTTGGGTCCAAAATGAGGCAATAAGTGTGCTCTTTCAGAGGAGATGCATTGGCTTTCCTGTCGTAATATTTCTTGTATTTGAGGTATGAATGAATAAGATTTTCTTTCACGGAAGCGAATAGCTCAGTTGTTTTATCCTGGATTTCCTTTATGCAATCCGCTTTTGGCTTGTGTTGCCAAAGACGTGTGTTTTGAAAGCGTAGGTCGAGTGGGTTGACTGGTGTGCGTCCGTGAAATACGTCTGATGGCGTACACCCTATTGCTGGAGCGTAGGTAGTGTTGTGTATGAATACTGCAATATCAACGTATCTATGCCAGTCAGAAGACGTTTGGTTTTCATTTATTCGCAGAATTTGTTTGAGTGGGGCGTGGTTTCTTTCGAGTAATCCAATTGTTTGTGCGTGTTTCAATGTGCAGTGTTTGAGTTTGATCTCAAGAATTGTGGCAAGTTCGCTCATTAAATGTGACGTGAAAGCTGTCCCTAGGTCGCAGATTATCTGTGATGGAATGTATGAATGTTTCAGGAAGATAGAAATAAGCGCTCGGGCTACAACGTCGGCGTCACCTTTCATCAGAGGTATTGCGAATAAGTATTTCGAGAAGACATCTATCCCGGATAATATGAAGGTGTACGGTGAAGGGTGCATTTTGCCGACAAGGTCGATGAGGAGTACATCTGCTGGAAAATTTTGTAAGGAAGACATTGGTTGTAGAGGCGGTCTCAAAGCTGCTGTGGGACTAGGTTTAGTTTGTAAACAAGTCACGCAGTTTCTGATGTAGTCAGTTAGTGTTTCGGTGAAATTGGGGAAATAGAACCGCTTCCGAAATTCGGCTATGGTACGCGACACACCTTTATGTCCGCTCCAGACACTGTTGTGGATGCGGAAGAGTACTTCTTTTTGCAAGTGAATTGGAACACAGTATTGTTTGATGAAGCTGTTGCCCGTGTGATTGTAGAACTTTCTGTGTAGCACTCCGTCAAACATAGCGAGTCTTGGGTATTGTTTCAGGTACTTTTTCAAGTCTGCTGAGAGATATTGGGCGGTTCTTGGTGGGCCTCTTTCGAACCAAAGGATAACTCTTTTGATGTCTGAGTCTTTTTGTTGTTCGGCTCTTAGATTCAGTGGCGAGTGACCGGTTGTATCAAAGTCGTCCATTGGATTGTGTTCGTGTATTGCCTGGAGCTGCGCCGGTTTTATTTGTTGAATATGAACCTCCTCAATGATTTCTGTTTGGTCTGTTTCGTTGACGGTCTGAAAAAGATAGTGTTTCCTAGTGTTTTCCTTGGATGTTTCGTGCAGGAGTGTATTAATTGAGTTGTCCGGGACTTCGGCGGTAGTGTCAATTTGGACTTCACTGATTGGTATCTTCGAGTTGATGCGAAGTGTGAGTTTCTCCTTCGGATTTATGTGTATCCTTGAGAGGTAATCTGCCGCGAGGTTGGCTTTTCCAGGGATATGTCCTAGTATTATGTCAAAACTCAATACGTGATCTAATGCGTTCCACAGCGTTGGTGGAATGATCTTTGTTTGAAAGAATCTAGTGACAGCTCTGTTGTCTGTCAGGACTAGTACTGGTTTCTCGCATCCCCAAAGGATGTTTGCAAACATATCAAGGGCAAAATGAACAGCAAGAAATTCTTTCGCGTAGATTGACATCTTGAGTTGATTTGGTTTGAAAATACGTGATCCAAAACTTACAGGTGCATAAATTTTGTGTTCAGACGTTCCGTTTGCCGTTTGGGTGTAATCCTCGATCATTAATACAAATCCAGCAGCATAGAATGATGCATCGGCCATAATGACATATTGTCTATTGGTCATCGGTAGCCTCAGTGATATTTCACAGGCTGATTGTAGATCTTGTGTCAGTTTCTTTAGCATTATGGTGTGTTCCTCTCTTATTTCAAAGTCTGTTTCTTTCTTAAGTAATCTGTAAAAAGGAAGCAGCTTTTCTCCGAGCTCTGGTATGAAGGCTTTGTAAAAATTGAAGAAACCGATCATTCTTTTTGTTTGCTTAACATTTTTCGGCATCTTGAATGTTCTGAGAAACGTCGCGATTTTCTGTTTGATGGGGGTCAAACCCTCTGAAGTTATCGTGTTCCCCAAGAACTGAATTTCCTTCAAACCAAAGGCGCATTTATCTGTAGCTAGCTTCATTCCTGATTCTCTGATGCACGTAAAGACTGCTGATAGTTTTTCCAGCATATCTGGGAGATCATGAGCACCTATTCCAATATCGTCTACGTATTGAAAACATTTGTCAGCGGTAATTACGGGGTCAAGATTCTGTCGCATGAATGAGCTGAATGCGCTAACACTTCTGCTCAGTCCTTGTGCTAATCTTTTAAATGCGTAAGTTCGCGATGCAAAATTGAAAGCGAGCAGTTGAATGGATTGCTCGTCGGCCATTGGCACGGAGTAGTATCCGTGGCTTCCATCCATTTTGCAAAAGAGCTTTTTGCCTGCAAGATGGCTTCCTGCGTCAGCCAGTGTTGCTATTGGGAAATTGTTGTTGTTATAGTCATTTCGAATCAAGTGGTTGATTTTACGCAGATCTATTAATATTCGTAGTTTGCCATTCGGTTTTCTTTTTGCAAAGATTGGTGATGAATATCTACTGAATGGCAACGTTGTAATCACGCCGTAGTATTGTAATAAGGCGAGTTCTACTAGGAGATCGTCTTTGAGGTGGATGGAAACTCTTTGGTTTTTTGAATATACTGGTCTATCAGTATCAGGCGTCAGTTTTACTGAGAATTTTGAGGTGTAGCCAATGTCAAGGCGATGTCTTGTAAATATATCGTTGAATTCCAATAAGAGATCCTCTGTCTTCTTCTTTTCGTCGTCTGTTAGGACACTTCCGTGCCAGTTAAAGGATTCCAAGAATATTTTTCGGTCCTCTGCATTATCCAGTGGTCGAATGGACTCTCTCTTCTTGAAGCGAATGAGTTCTTCGTAAATCCGTTTTTCTAGTCCTGTGAGTTTGGATGGATCTTCAGTTGTCTCTGGGGTTGGGAACCAATATTTTGCGTTGTGGTTAATTGTGATGTGATTTAGCTGGCCCTTCGCTACTTTCTCAATATGTTTCGATATGGTTTTTGTTGTCTTTGAGAAATTATTTGTTTCCAGCAACTTGGGCTCTAATGGGATAAGATAGCGAGCTTGTTCGGGTGTGATTATCGTGAAGGTTGCAGGTAGTGTGTTTCTTTCGATTGTGATCGGTACTTCCGTTGTGTTGATAGCCATTAGTTGAATTGGTTTGTCCTTTAGCATTCTGTTTATCGTACTCGTGAGGCAAACTCCTATGTTTTCGAATTGTGTTGTGGGCTCTACTATTCCAATTTGGTGATCTGCTTCTAATGGTTGATAGGGCATGAGTTCAATCATTTTCTGTTCGCCGGGGTTAATGATAACTCGAGTGGTTGTTTTTAGATAAATTTTACGCTTATTATTGAATCGTTTTGATGTTTTTGAGCCTGCTGTCTGCATCAAATTCAGCTGAAATGTGAAATCAGGGAAATGTAGATAGCGGTTGTGGGCGTCGATTGTTATTTCATTTTTGTCGAAAAAGGGGAATCCAAGTAATATGCCTGAGAGTTTCTCAAAAACCATAAAGTCCTCTGTGAGTTCTAAATGGCCAATTTTGAATGTTAGTTTTGTCGTGAATAAGATTTGAGACTGATGCATAAACGCTGTGGAGACCGTAATTTCCGGTGGTGCCTTTTTTATGGGTTTTTGCGTTAGATGATTGTAGATTTTATCAAAATGTTTTTGTGACATAGCGCTACTAAATGCTCCAGTGTCAGCTATCGCTTTCATTGTAATTGAGCCTAATTGAATAGGAATTAGAAAGACGTTTTCGTTATAGCTAGTTGTACAGTAAGAAATTTTTTGTAGAAAAGCATGCAGGTTATTCAGTTTTTTGGCTGTTGGTTGAATGGCATTGTTGCGTCGCGATAAGGTGGTTGCCTCTGAGTGCAATCACGTGCGGTATGCTCGTTGCTTGCGCATATCCTGCAAAAAGTTCGCATTGGCGTGGGAGATCGTTGTCGCTGGTTGTATTGTTGACTTTGGTTGTTGTATCTGCTTATCGCGTTTGTACCTCTTCCTCTACCTCGATAGAAAGGGCGGTTATGATAACCTGAGAAGCTTCTATTTTGGTTTGGCGTTCTGTATGCTGTGTTATTTCTGTTGTAGTTTGTGAAAGGCTTGTTAAATTTATTCTGGGTGGTGTTCGGCCATCTTGGTGGCGTTGTTTGTGAGACTGATGCCTGAATTGAAGCTATTCCTGCTGCCATTATGTTTTCGACCGCTTGGTTAAAAGCAGAGTTTTGGGAGCTTGTTAGTGAGTTGAAGGCTGTGGTGTGTGCTGGCTCTGGGTTTAATTGGTCTATTCGAAGTCGTCTTTTGACTATGGAGCATAAGTCGTTTACTCCGACATTGTCCAATTCTCTGAGAAGAACTTTTTTGTATTTGAAGGGCATCCCCTGTATAAATTGTTCTCGGATTCTTCTTGTGCGCTCGTCATTGCGGTCAATTCCGGCACCAACGTCATCGACGATTGCTAAGTTGGCAAGCCGCTGTAAGTCAGTTAGAAAATCGTCTGGTTGTTCCTTCACGGGATCAAATTTTCTGCTCTGTAAGTCTAACTCAAAATTACGCCGTTGGTCTGGGCCTGAGTAGCGGTTGCGTAACTGTTCTAATGCGTCATCAAGGTCGTTTCGTGTGTTTTCTGGTAAGCGTAGATAATAGTTTAATGCGTTTCCGTCGAGGTGTAAATGTAGGTATCGGGCTTGTTGGTTGTGATCCGCCGGAATTCTGGCAACTGCTATGCTTGCTCTCAAAAGACCTTCAAATTGGTCCCAGTTTTCGTTGGGTAGTCCGGCAAAACGTTTGAGCGATACGTGTGGTGGGTGCGGCGCGGCCATATCTGTTGTTGTTATTTATGAGTGAAAGGAACAATTCTCCTGTTGATCTTGTCCGTTTGTTTTCAATCGACAAAGTGGGCAGGTCTGGCGTATTGGTTTTTGTGAGGTGATTAAGTTGGTTTTTCCTGTATTAGCTTCTATAAGTTCGTGTATATCACCTTCTTGGAGTTTGAGTTTTAATGAGTTTGATTTATTTTTAATAATGAATATTCCATACCTCTTGGAGATCGATGGAACAATTTTGACATTGGGGAGTTGTAAAACGGCATCCAGAATTTGCTTGTTTTTGAGTGATAAATTTCCCAAAAGAATAAACATTAATTTGAGATAAACATGAATTTTGAGACAATTGTTTCTTTTTTTTTTATGAAGCTTCAGCTGTGATGATTTTTCTCTGATTCCGTTTCTTTAGTGTTGCAGAATGACGCTCTTGATCTCTGTCGCCATATGATAGCTCTCTGTAAAGCTATTCTGTTAGGAGTTTCCTACTAATATTTAGGTTCCGTGTACCGTTTTTATGTTTCCTTTTCAAATATTTTTCTAAGTGTTTAGGTTCGCAAGCGTCCGGTATTCTGCTAAGATGAGAAAATTTCACAAGTTCTGAGGTTGGAAAATAGCACTAAGTTTCGCAAGAATCAATTGAAGAATGAATGAATAATTCGTGTTATGCATTTCGTATTTATACTTTTTATTTACATTTTTGTCCAATCAGAATTGAGTTCATTCTATTAATAGATAGTGAATATTTTATAAGTTTTATTTGAGTCTGAGTCTTCATGCTCGATAATAATCATTACGTCGGAACAACTAAATTAGGTAAGCAAGAAGACACTGATTGATGTTAGAGTAAAAAGACAATATGATACACTTTTTTCTCTCTTTAACGTCGGATCAACAAATGTTGTTCACGAAGTTGGTGATATCTTTCGTTAAGTTACGATAACCGTTGTAAAATGAGACACGCGGCAAACTGCCGGAAAATAGAAGCAATTAAGTCTAATGTTCTCAATTGAAAATGAAGCAACAAAAAACAGAAATGGAAGATGTAACTGAAGGCCTCCTCTTGAAAGGACGTCATAATTAATCATAACCGACTAACGCCGGACGAAGAGCTCTGAAACGAAGAAATGGCTTTTAGTGTTTGAACTGCTTCCAATAGAGTTCAACTGCTTAAAATTGTAGTTCAGATAAATTTAGATCACGCAAAAACAAACAAGTTAGGATATCAGCGAAAAAAGAAAACAGAAAAAAAGAGAACTATGCATCAAGAAAGACCATTCTTTTTCTTCTGATTTCGTTTTCCCACCCTGACTTGAATCATAGTTTTCTTCGAAGAGCAACGTTTCAAGAACGAAAAATGAAACCAGTCTGAGGCAGTCAAAAACTTTGATTGACGAAAAAAACACCAAGACAAATCCCGAAATACAATCCAAAGAACTTCTATTGACTAAAGAACTAAAAAAATGACTGTCCGTATTTTTACAGAACCAGCTTTTTGTAGACAAACCATCGGACCCTAGAAAACCGCACCTGAAGTAAATGACACTACGTGACAAGAGGACAAAAAGTACAACGAATAAGTGCCAAACTCAAAAAACCTTTCGTTGATAACACGCAGTGACAAATTCATGAAAAACAAACAAAAATCTACTGAATACTTTAAATAGGTTCAATAAAAAGCCAATAGTACCTGTTATTAATGAGACCAAGTGATACGACAAAAACAATAAATAAGGGTAAAGCTAAGAAAAACTCAAGTATATTTCGTCGAAACAATGGAGGTCAGATAAAATAGCATCTGTTCCCAATTAGATTACATGTATCCCAATTTTTAAGAACATTCAGAAGAAAACAGCAGGGAAAATAGAAGTAAAATTGCAGCACGTGAAAAACAAGTCCCTCACAAACCAAAAAATGGTTCAAGCACCAATATTTCACTCCACTTTAAAATAACTTTCTTTTTTGCTCCTTTTTTTACTTCCGCGTGAAATAAATCACAAATCCAAGTTCACTTCTTATTGACAACAAGAAGTCGAAACCAAGTGTTAAGAGATCGTAAAAATGAACAGCACCAAATTACAATCAAATTGCAAAAAACAGGGGGTGACCGGAGTGTCAGTGTGGGGAGAGGGAAACGTCGGGGGATTCAAGCGATGGGGGTAGATCAGAGGGGGTTCAAATCGAGAGTTGGAGGAGGGTGGACAATGAGAGTCTTGAGGGGGTGATGGCGGGGGTTACTGAGGGTGAAAATTTTTGAAGATTAAGAACAGCCCTTCACACCATGAAAACATTTTGTCTCCTCAAAACAGTTTTGGTGAATCGCGTTCGTAGAGTATAGTCAGGCTTCGGACTCTAAGACAACTTAATGCCCTCCTTGCGATACCTGTTTATACCATTTTTGAGAAAGAAAAGTCAAATGGGTCAGACGAAAATCGGTCAAGCGAAAAATCGCATAAAAGACATTAGGACTAATATAATTGCTACAAAGTTTCTTTGAGATCCATTAATAAACATACCTGGCAGATTGCCGGAAAATAGCCGCCGTTGATTCCCATAACTCTGTTGGGATTGAAAGAGAAGAAAATATCAAAAAAATTGATTTTTGTATAAAAACATTTTTAAGTGCGATTTATTTTGCTGTCATTTCGTAATTGAACATACTCCTCTCTCTCACTGAGAGACTACAGGGTCTAGTATCATTACCAATAAGCATCATAGATAGTAACTAAAATTATGATAACAAAGTTCAAGTACCGGGCATCTAAAAATGAGCTTTATGTGTTTATCCCGTTTCTATTTCTGACTTTTTTTATAATGACTCTCTTCATTTTGAATTGCTTTGCTGAGCAGCAGCTGTTTAAAAGGACTTTGAGCAGAATGACAGAAGAGTGAAACTAGCCTAGAGAAGTCAAAAAGATTTCACGCAAAATGTCGAAAAAGCGGCAAAATGGGTAAAGCGAAAAAAAAGTTCGACGAAGTAAAAAAAATAGGAGCGCTATAATAGCCGGCTGACAAGATGAGGTCGGCTACTAAACATAGCTGGCACATTGTCAGAAAATAGCCACAATAGCTTTGTAGATCTGCAGTATCGAAAAGATGGTAAAAGAAACAGACCATTAAGAAATTTTTTTAACATACAGAGCTGTCTGTAACATACAGAATATGTTTACACTGTTGCTGATTCTATTAGCTGACCTTAAATACCCTTCAGTTAGAGTTATACCCACTCATTTACTTTATCAATTTGAGTTAAAGTAAAAAAAGGCAATTTCAGAGTGAAGAAGTCGTTTTTGAGAGTGAGGTAAGTCAAGTGTTACAATAAATTTAATCACGCTAATGAAAAAAAAATCACGTTAAATTACGAGTGAAAATGACGTCACGCACGCAATTCAGTTGAAGTTGAATGATGGAATGAACAAAATGCAGATTTGAAGTGGCGATTCTGACGTCATATGGTCGTAACAAAAATTCTGTTGATGAATTAAAAAACCAACAGAAGGCCAATAATAGCCTAAGCTATCGCTTTGAGGCAATCAATAAAAATAATTGTGATTTCTGCCTTATCACAGCGGAAAAAAAATAGGCCACGGCGGCCTGTTCTCAGCTACTCATTTCTCATTATTACCACATTTCAAAATGTTCTTTATGTACGCCGCGTTGCTCTTTGTTTGGTGACTATGGCTTCTTTCTTTTGCATATGAAACTTTTACATGTTACCATTATTGTAGCTAAAATTGGACACACAGCTAAAATTGGTCGTGGCCAACCTGAATCTTTGGTTAAGTGAGAGCTCATCCTCACACAGACCGCTTCACGGAGGCATTGAATTGACCTCTCAATCTGTAGCGTGTGAGTCACGCACACCCTTCTCGGCTATTACGCCACTTACCGGCTATCTTACCACCCAGATATCAGAGGACACTACTATTAAATACTAAATTCTAATTGGTAACCAATTGTACAAAACTATTCTTAACGTTGGTCTTAATATTTCCAATTAGGTTAACTTTTTATTGACGGAAAGTATTAATTGACAGTTTCACTTGCCGTACTGTTATAATTTGAGATCCAAAAACCAAACAAGCTTTCTGCGTTTGAATTGAGCTCAAGACGCTGCTTTTTGGCACTCAGTATTACTTATTGAGCTTCACCTATATCGGCCTGGTTTCGACTGGTTAAAAACACGACACGTCGAAAGCAGTAGTCTAACCTGCAAAAAAATTAATTAACGACTTCAACAGAAAACAACGTGAACTGCACATGAGCACCTAAATCATTGAAGCTCTTCATCGACAAAAACTACCAGCACAAAGAACAACTTCTAAAATTTAACCTTCAAATGGTTTAAACAACAAGAAGCTCACTCGTTAGTCATCAACATGATATTGTTATTTAAAATATCAGTAAAAGATACATTTCAGCGAATACAACTCAAAGTTCAACAAAAAAAACATAGCCGGAACATTGCCGGGAAATAGCCGCCGTTGACGCACATTGGGATTGAAACAAAGATAAAATTGACAGAATATGTTTAAACAAGTATTCTAATTTGGTATGCACTTTCAATTAAATTCTAAAATTAAACTGAATTCAGCTTCTATATTGAAGGCTGATAAGATTAACAAAAATGCTAGCGAACAATCGCTCTAATGGACTTTGATAACCTAATGCACTATGACTTAACGACCGGGCTTTATATGTTTATTCCGTTTTTGATTTTGCTCTTTTGACATTGACCGTATTCACTACATAATGTAATTCAAGGAGTGAACGAAATTAAAATCCATTCAAATGAAACAGTGAGTGAGGTAATTTGCGAGTCCAATGTGAAATTCGTGACTTATGTAAAACAAAAAACATGACCGAAAGGTAGGACAATTTAAAAAACATAGAGAAGTCCTGGCACAATTCAAAGAAATTTCATTGACTTAACAAAAGACTAGACCTGGTACAGACAACAAATGGATTGAGCGCCGCTTCGAAAAACAAAACTGAACTACTGAAAAAAATGACAAACATCAAATTCGAATTGCCGCGGGTGAACAAAAAACCCCAATCGAGAAAGCAAATTTTTGTTGGAACGCCGTTTTCTCACTCTACTTTGAAATTGGAGTGAAAAAATTCACGCCACAAAACCACTAGCTTTTTCGCTCCACCTCTTGCTTGACCAAAATAACTTCTCCAATTTGACTTCAAGCCATGAAAAGGCGTGAACATATAAAGCGCCCCAATACAATTCAAATTCTTTGAATTGTAAAAAACATAGCAGGACAAGTCCTGACCTTGAATTCAGCTAAAAATTAAACAAAAATTGGCGTAGCTCTAGAATCAGCTTAGGGAGGCTACCGCTGCAATTTTAAGATTTAAGCACTACACGTCAATAATTTTGGTAAAAGAGAATTTAGTTTTGCAATAATCTTGATCTGTAAGAACTGATGATCAATCACACCTGTTGCCGCTATTTCTGCTGTCTTGCAGGCCCTTTTCGCTAAGATTCAGCAGTGTTAGTATCGCGCTGAATCGCGCTAAGTGCTAGTAGTCAAACACTCTTAGTGCAATTGTTTACCAATAACTTGATTTGTATTAAGTAGAATACAGTAAACATGGCCGGCAAAATGCCAAACACAGCCGCGAAAGACTTGCGTTCCGTAAAAAAGTATTGCAATATAGCTACGCTGATCTCACAGCTATAATAACAATAATTTTGGTGTTTGGTTTATCGTAGCGGAACAAAAGTAGGCAGACAAACGCTTGTTTTCAGCTACCCTTTGATTACCCCCCCCCCCCCCCCCCCCCACACACACACACACACACACACAAACACACATTTCAGACTACTCTTTTTGTGAGAATCACTACTTTTAGGCGACTTTTAGGTTCATGATCTTCAACAATATTTGCGCACTATCCTAGACTTTGGACAGTATTTGAACAGGTGACGTCTCGACAAATAGGCATACCAAAATATAGAATTTTCAAATCTGATTGGTTGAGAAATTTAAAACCCTAATTTTATGCGTTCAATCAACAATCTAAATTTGCTATACCCTAATTCTAGATTATATATTTTAACGCGGGTGGCCATGTCTAGCGGGCCACGGTCATGCCTCAGCGGCCCGTGGGACTTGATATAATATAAATCTATCACAACCGAACGTGACACCCCCCCCCCCCAATATAATTTTTCTCTTTCGGCTTATCACGACTTCTGAGCAACTCTACGTTAACATTTAAATCCTTTTTTAAAACATGGACTATTTTCTTGAGCAATCAGCTAATAAAAACAGTATTAACTTTTTTCTCAATTCTGATTGACCAGCAATAAAAATTCTATAATTTCAACCAACCGGTATCGCTCCTCCTTGCGGATTCAAATCAAACTCTCTACTGGACCCCGCGTTGTTGTTTTCGTCTGTTCTTGGGGTCAAAACCTTCAGCTTATCCTCGGGCAAAGGCTCCGGCACTGGTAACTCATAGCCCATGACTACGTCATCGTTTTTCTTGTCACCATTTAGAGAAGCTTTTCGTGGTTCTTTGGAAGGTGTCTTTTTGCTCTCCTTTTCGGAAGAACTTTCTTGTCGAAACTTTGACTTCGAATCACTGTTGCTCTTCGAACCTACGTCATTTGTCTGCGAAGGCCCCATATTTGCTGCGCTTTCTACATTCTCTTTGTCAGCATTACAAATACTTTCTTGCTTCTGGCGTTTTTTGTTTTTCTTTTTATTTGAGTGGCGGTTTTGTGGGATCGGTTCTGAGATCGGTTTCACCTGGAATGCTGATTTTTGTCTGCCAGTTGACGCATCCAGGATCACAACAGATGAAATGGTGCCAGAACAGTCCGGTGTAAGACAGGGAGTTCCGGGAAGCTGAAATAAAAAAGTGAACCACATGATAGGAGTAGATATCCATGCAACCCCACAAAATGACCGATTTCTAACCAAATCAACCACCAAATCAGTACTTGGAAATTTGACTCTTCTATCTACAAAATCAAGAACAGACGTGCTAATGAACAACGAACTCAAAATAAAATTAAACTTTTCTAGGGTAATGTTTTATAAAATTGATAGTAATGGCTACTCGCATTAACAACGAAATGTAAAATCATTATTGATTCAAAAAACTACCAACAAATTTTTTTGAGCCGGTAATAATCGGACATAGTCAGTTATTAATTATTTTTCCTTTAATTTTGCGCTCTGTAAGCCACCTCGGAGTCACTTTTGCGTAAAATTCAATCCAAAAACTTATTCTACAAAAAAGAACTAATCTATTCGACTTCTATATTCTGAAGCTTAGCTAATGAACAGCATTTCATCACACTTAATGTTAATTTATTTTTCTAGTAAAGAGTCCTTTCGCTGATTTTCTCTATAAAATGTCCAGCAACTCAAAAAAATGTCTTATGCTATACTCTCATTAACAAGCAGTGAACCTAACTACCAAATCAAATTCAATTAAAAAACGTCTTTTTGAAATCGCTTGTCAGAAAACTGTTTAATATCATTTTTCTTTCTTGTTTCAATGCCAATGGGAGCCATGGAAATCAATCGTGGTCGTTTTTCGGCAATCTGCTGGGTTACTTCAAATTTTGACATGTGTCTTAAACAAGTTATAACTCAGTCTGGCTTCAAAGAAAACACTAACAGCCGTTCTCTTGTGATATTATTAGAATACATATACTGTATATGATTACATATTAAGAGCTAGCTGAAAACTTTCCATTTTTACGCGTCTTCAAAGACGCAAAATGTTGAAAGAGCGCAACACTAGCCAAAGCGAAAAATTATTTGAAGCAATAAAAAAAACAAACATAAGAGGACAATTGCTTAGCTGTAATTCAAAAACTTAGCAAAAACGGACCAAAAAACAAGACCTCGAAAGGACTAGGAATTGATGTTAAGAATTTTTAACACTTCTGCTTCGTTCAACTCTACTTCACATAACCAACAGTCCAAATTGACGTCAAAGCCTTTAAAATAAGTGGACATATCTTAAAAACAGCAGAAATACCCGGAACAACAATTCATAGAACTTTCATTGACCATATAAACGTAATTAACTAACGTCGGCCAAATTGCTCTGAAACTAATGGCGAGGCCAGTAAACTTATCGCACGTAAAACAAGAAAAACTATTAAGCATGCTAATTGTTACAAACAGCCTTTTCTCACTCTAATTGATAGTAGAAAAAATACTTCACGCGGCAAAATTCGCTTTCTTCGTTCCACTTCCTGTTTCGGCCTGACCAAAATCACTACTCAAATTGGACTTCAAAATTAAACAAATTTTGTCAAAAGATCTCCAAAATAAACCGACTAACGTCGGGCAAATTGCTCTCGTACAAAAAGTGAGGCAATTTAATTCAGAGGGGGCCGTAACTTAGATATATTTTTCTTCATGGGTGCAAAAAATGCAGATACAGGCGGGATTTGAACCCTCGACCTCAGGGGGTCTAGACTGCAGCATTAATCACTTGCCTATACGGGCCGTGTAAGTGACAATATTACAATTGCTTCAGTTTTAGCAACAGACTTAATTTCTGAAAGAGAGCAAAATAGATCAAGCAAAAATTAAAAGACAAGCAAATGAAATTCACTTAACAGTGTAATCCAAAAAATGCTCTACAAAAAATGGTCAAGCATAAATTTTTCATTAGACTGACACAAACGTTTACAATAATTGCTTCAAACTTCGTTCGAGAGCAATTAAAAAAGACAACGCCCCAATACAACCAAAGTTCTGTGAATAGTAAAAAAAAACGCAAAAACCAGCCGACCGAGAAAATGCCGAGGCTATTTTTAAACAAATTTGAAAAGAATTGAACGGTTCTAATTTATTTATCCTTTTAATGCCCAGTCATTTAAACCCTCAAACGGGGCCTAACCAATTGCTAGAAACCTTACTCTACAGCAAGTAAAGATAAAAAGTATAACAGTGAGCAAAACAAGTAGCCAAACTAAAGACAGAATAAAGTAGCCAACTATATTTTCTACGCTAATTGCATTGCTCTGCCAAATCCAACCCCCTCATTTTTTCGAGGCAAAAAAAAGAAACGAAAAGTCAGGTAGCAAACATAACGGACAAACGTCATGTGAATTGTTCTCAAACAACTGACGAGCGGTTCCCTTCCTCAGTAGCTACCTATGATTTACGGAGGCTGCACTCTATGGGTGGAAAGATGTGCAGGGGGGATTGGTGGTGATGGGGGGGTGATGTTGGGAGGGGGGAGGGTCACAATCTCCAAGAGCCGCCCTTCACACCATGAATTTATGTCAGGAAAACTGTTTCAGCTAATCGCATACTTAGAGACTATTAAGACGAAAGGCTCTAAGAGAACTTAATAACCTCTGGGCGTTACATGTTCATCCGGTTATTGGGGACGAAAAGTTAAAAGGATTTGACGAAAAATTGTTCAATGAAAATTGCATAAAAAAGACCAGAGGACTAATATAATTGCTACAAACTTTGTTTGAGAGCAATTACTAAAAGTCGGCTGAACCGGCTATTAAAAATTATTTTTAAATACAATTTACGCAAATTATCACACATTAAACAATTTTCGGGAAGTTTCAAGGAGACTTAAAGTAGAAAAATCGTTTCAACTTCAAACATGGGATCTGAAAAGTACCTATCATAAGGTAAACTAAATATAGACTGCAAGTACATTTACCTAAATTGGGTAAGTAAATAGTCCTTTACTGCAAATTAACTAGAATTTGTACTTTTACCAGCAAACAACTGAGAATTGGCAGTTATACCCTCCCGGAACATCCCCTGCAAAAAGGAGTCAAAGTAATTCTACCTGCAAATTGAAAATAAAAATTACAGATAGCGTTACCTAGAAAAAAATTTAAGTAAACTGAAGATCGAAGTACCAGCAAAGTAAATGAAAAAATACTTGAAAGTTATGTGCAGAATCAAGTTTTATAAACAATTCCAGTAAAATTCTACATACTTTTTTCCAGAAAACTTTCCGGTAATCTTTTGTTTGTGTATTAAAAAGCACAATGTCTAATATACAATAATTTTCAGATGTAGCTACTAGCTGTATTGGTTTGATATTCGCTAAGCATGATTTAACGGTGCTACGAAAATTGGCCGACAGGGCGTCTAGCCGACAAGGAAAAAATGAGAAATTTAGCCGACAGTTTTATCATAATTGGTAATAAAAGTCCATAGTTGGTCCATAAATCAGTAGTTCAGTTGTGATAGATTCATATCAAGTCCCACGGGCCGCTGAGGCATGGCCATGGCCCGCGAGGCATGGCCAGATGCGGTAAAATACGGTCCGACCACGGATAGTCCTTCGTTACACTAGTTGATGAAAAAACTGCGGTATATTTGTCCGCTTACGAAATAGTGTTTTAAATCGGCCAATCACAGCTTCAGAATAAGTTTTATTGCTCATTTTACTTAAATTGTCGGTTTAATTTCTCATTTTTTGGTTGTCGGCTAAACGCCCTGTCGGTCGATACGGCGGCCACCTGTTTTAACAGTAAAATTTGAAAATAAATGACGCCAAAAGTAAATTTAGCTTACGTTTCTGAGAAAAAGCTAGACTTGGGACTTTTTAAAAGAATATATGTAGCGTTATAATGCGCAAGGCAAAACAAAAACAACATACAAAGCACATCAACATCTGCCTCAAACAATAATGCGCAGCTTTTGCTACTGCGTAAGTACAATCCGGACTAGCAGTAGCAGAGAGCAAATTTACTTCACACATCACTATTTTTAGAAAAATAACGACAATCAACCCAAATTGAGCTTTCCACCAGCAATGCATCGCATTTTGTCAACGGACCAAAAAAGTTTCACTCCACCAAAACTTTGTGAATTTTCAACGTAATCAAATGGAACAAAACCTCGCGTTGGTTGATCATAGAAAAAATTGACTATCTGTGATCTGAAGTCATATTTAGTCAATGACACACCAAAGTGTCGGCAAAAGTTGCTGTTGACCCTTTGACGTCCATTGAGATAGAAACAGAAAAAGAAAATACGATAAAAATTGAAAGCTCTTATTCTCAGTGTCAAAAAATATTTGGTCACCAGGTTTTAGTTAGATTCCGCAGTTATGCCGACTTCAGCTTCCTAATAATAATACGAATCAACATTCGCTCTAATGTCCTTTGATAACCTAATGCACTATTACTTTATGACCGGGTCTGGTTAATTCATCCAGATTCGAGACTCGTTTAGAACCTAAAACGTAACTAAGTCAAAAACGAAATGAAAACCTAAGAGGACAAGTGCTGCAAAACAATGGAAAAACATTACTGGAAAAATTGGAGCTCTCAGGCCAAACCAGTAGACCAATTGAACATCAGTAGCCAAAAAAAGAAAAAATGGATTGACAATTTTAGGGGAAAGAAAACTATCATTTAAACTGCAGATACTTTTGTTGTGAAGGGATTGAAAAACAATTTCTGCTATTATAAAACACAAGAGGGGAAAGAAAACTTGGCTGCTAAGGAAATCTAGCTGAGTGCATGTCAAGTTGGATACGAGAAGCCAGCCAAACAAAAGAAACGTCAAAAGGCTCAAATTTAGCTAATAACTATAGATTAGCTGAGATTTCATGTGGCCTATGTCTTCAAAACCAAAATGGCAGCGTTAAAACCACCTCAAAAACTCGAATACCGGCTGAAAATAAATTGATTGGCCACTAGAACTCACAAAACAAAAATGGCAAAGTTTACATACGTCCACGCCATCAAAAAGGATGCTGATGACGTAGAGACAAACAGGCAAAAACAACAAATGTTGACAAATTACTAAAAAAATACTAAAAAAATGGTTAAAAAAGTTAAAAATCCGAAAACAATTCTATGAAAACAGTTCTATAAAATCTAATTATCGGTCAATCTTCAAGAGCTAAAAAGCTTTATTTGCTCCTAAAGGATGCCAAACAAAAGACACTGAATATTTTTTTAAATTGAAAAAACCAAATAAAATAGATTTAATTTTGGCGTTGAGGCCGGTATCTACTACAGATATTAAATTAATAATATTAAAAACCGGTTCTTACGGCATAAGACCCATATGCAACATGACCAACCCCGACGAAATATATAACTTTCTTAAAATATCAAATAACTACTATAATCAGTTAGTGGCCTCTATTAAAACTTATTGCTCCCTGGGCTTTACCTGATTATCGCGTTTCGAAGAGTAAAAGTCATCAAAAAATATGAGACAAACGTCATTACAAGCTGTGAATTCCGTTCTGACTAATTCAATAATTTATAAATCTGACCATACGCCTAAAGATCTGAAAAAAGATTCAAAGGCAAAATCTCATTGGTCTCAAAAACGTATTTTGATTGGTCTCAAAAATCTCAAAAACGTATTTCTATAACAAAATGTTTCATCACATCAATTTATTTACCTTTACAAAGCATAACACTCCTTTAATTAATACCAAAGAAGGGTAAAAAACAAAAAAAAACACCTGCCGCCACTCTTCATAAATTGAACAAAACTTTTTGAAAACAAGGGTTTTGAAAAAAATTAGCTATAACAGAAACCACTATATAAGAAAGAGACTAATTTATGTTAAATAATACAGCCATTAGAACCTCTTATTACTCAGACTGAACGACAAAACACGATCAATAAATGACGGCACAATTGGAAAAAACATTTTTTCTAAAAAGAAAAAAAACTCTAAACGTCAAAACAATTAACACAAAACCGAAACCTTTACCTAGTTTAACTTATGCCTCATTAAAATGTAGATTTCTTTTCAGTTATGAGACTAAAAACCATACTGTCGATACACGAAAATTCTTAATTGTTTTTTTAAATAAGTACCGTCAAAACCAAAAACTATGAAATAAAACAACTAATTTTTAAACCTATGTCGCATTAAAAACCAATTAGACTGACCAATGATGATATTAAGATACTAGTAAGCAAAAAGAACAAATGCGGGCAAAACACAAATATTAATTAATCAATGAACGCAAGTTTTATCAGAGTCAGTAAAGCCGATAAATATGAACTAATACAACTAATCAGCTTCAATTAAGGCGAACTAAAACGTCGATTTCGTCTTTTCGTTACTAATCGTAGGTGACAGGACAAAATAAACAGCAAATACAATCCCAATTTCTAACAATTAGATACCCACTGAGGGATACAAACCTCTGCAAATTTGCATCATTACAACATATACATTACTTTTAGTAGCATTTGAAAAAAAAATCATAGCAGGACCAGTCCTGAAATACAATCCAAAGAATTGAAAAAACAGAACTAATGTACCTGACCAAAAGATCAATTGAACAATCCCAGCCAAAAAGACAAAATAGTAGTTGAGAAACTAAAATAATCGAAAACTAAAAAAATAATCATTGCTAAAATAATCATAATCGACACTCCTGAAGCTTTTACCCTGAATGGGCCAAATATGATACAATTCAATATACTCATTTACTCACGCACAAGCTTTGAAAGATCCATTTGCCACTGAAGGTAGGTAAACTTGAGAAATAAACGCTTAAAAAACGGAAGTGTAAAATTTCTAAATTTCGCAGAAAATGTTAAAAACCATTTTTTTGTCCCAGAGTTCTGTCAAGTAACCTATCTGCAAAATTTTAAAAAAATTATAAACAATTCAAATTTTTAACACAATCTAGCAAAAATTCATAATAATAATATCTCCAGAACCATTTCATTATCTACAGAGACTATCCAGTATCCCTATTCCAAGCCTTAAATGGTTTTACTGACTCATAAAGATCGATAAATTTGAAAACTGATTAAAAAATTTCAGAAAATTTGAAAATCAAATTTTATCAAAATATTGCAAAAATTCGTGATATCGAAAAGTTGAACACTATTCCATTGCCCCTAGCAACCTTGCAGTAACATACCACCAAACCTTAAAGAAGTTGCCTGGTCGCTTAGGCTAAAAAAATTTAAAAAACGAGACAAATTTTTTAGAAAAACCTGAAAATTGCAAGTTTTAACAAAAAATTACTAAAATTCGTGACATTAAAATGTTAAAATCAATTTCATTGCCACACAAAACTAGATTGTAACCTATTATGAAACCTTAGAGAAGATTCCTCGGTCGTTGAAGCTGGAGAAACCTAAAAAATGACAAACAATTTCAAAATTTCAATTTTTATTGAAAAATTGCTATAATTTGCTATTTTAAATGTTGAAACCCGATACATGGCCGCTAATAATTTTTGAGTAACCTAATAGCAAACCCTAGAAATGTCTCCTGGTGCTTGAAAAACTTAAATAATGATAATAAATTGTTAAAATGAAAAAATGAAAGCTTTATAAAAAAAACGTTTAAAATTCGTGATGTTAAAATGTTTAAAACCATTCCATTACCACTATAATCTATGCAGTAACCTATTGTCAAACCGTAGAGGAGGTAACTTGACTTCTAGGGCAGAAAAAACTCAAAAAGTGACAAAAAATTGAAAAACTAAAAAAAAAATTGTAGAAGTTTGTATAAAATTGCGTCTTTATGTTTGGAGTACCAAAGCATATAGCGCTTAAAATGGTCATAAAAAGTAATTATGTCTTGCAAAAGACATTTAAAAACTTTTAGAAACCTAAATTTTAAACTGGTTTAACAAAAAATTCGAATATGACGATAAAAACTCGAAAAATTGCAACATTTTGAGCTCAAAAACTCCTAAAATAAACTTTTAACCTTGAATTACGGCCTTCGCAGTAGCTTCACCATTCGAGAGGACAACTAAACGCGGAGGACAACTAACGTTCACTTGAAGGACAACTAAACGCGGCTAATGGTCTCTAAAGAAACTTGATGCCCGCTGAGCTTTACCTGTTTATCCCGTTTCGAAAGCTTACAAAAATAAAAAAAAGACAGAGTACCAATACAATCCAATTCTTGGATTGTAAAAATCAAGAAAAGTAACCCTAAAAAAGCTGAATGCCCGCATGTAGAAAAATAAAGAACGCTCAGAAAAAGTTAAAAATTAGTTTTATCACTCACTCTACATTAAAAGAAATTTGAGAAAAAAATACGCCTTCAAACTTCTTGTCTTTCGGCTCCCTTGACTACTCCAGCGTAATTCAATCAGTACTCCAATTTGACTTGTCCTTGACAGCAAAAGGCGAAAAAAGTGTGAACAGATCTTAAAAAAGGATAGCGCCCAATACAAAACCCTTACAATAAAATTCAAAACCAAAAAAATCTCTGGATCGTTAAAAAAGCAAGACAAGACCTGAAGAATTTAATAAAAAACATGACCATAAACTTTTTTCCTGGAACAGCCTTTTATTGTCAACAAATGTATAGCCCTACTTACTCGAACAAACAGAAAAAAATGTGAAAAAGAATTATTTTCAATTACTAGTGGTCGTAATTGTCAAAACCAATAACAATATCAAAAACAACTGTCCACACTACGCACCATGAGATTGCATAAACCAGCTTTAAAGAACGGAAATTACAAAAAAAAAAGAAAAACAATGAAATTGAAACGTTTCGAAAAGCAAGAGCCGTCAAAGTCAGTAAGACATTTAAACATAGCCGGCAGATTGCCGGAAAATAGCCGCCGTTGATTCCAATAAGCATGATTGGGATTGAAAGAATAGATATTGAAAAAAAAAGATTTTTGTACAAAAATATTTTTATAATATTGAAAAAAAAATTTTTGTACAAAAACGTTTTTTAAGTCCGATTTATTTTGATGGCATTTCGTAGTTGAACATACTTCTGTTTCTTAGAGAGAGGCTACAGGGGCTACTATCAATACCAATAAGCATAAGAGATGGTAACTAAGACTTATAGGAACGACGTTCAAATAGTGGACATCTAAAATTGGGCTTTATGGGTTTATCCCGTTTCTATTTCTGACTTCAGTTTTTTATTCTGACTCTGTTCATTTTGAATTGCTTTGCTGAGCAACTGATGTTAAAATTTACTTTTAGCAGAATGAGAGAAGAGGGAAACTAGCCTTGAGAAGTCAAAAATATTTCACGCAAAATGCTGAAAAAGCGGCAAAATGGTAAAGCAAAAAAAAGTTCGACGAAGTAAAAAAAAATTAGGAGCGCTATAAGAGCCGGCTGAGAAGATGAGGGCGGTTATTAACTATATATTGAAAAATTTCCGGCAAAAATTGCCACGGTTAGAAAGCCTATTATTCAGTGTTGACACTAAGGGATGACGTGACAAAAACAAAAGCCACTACATTTAAGATTCAAAGTCGCTTACATTTTTCGAAAAAATGGTTGCTGATTCAAATGAACCATTGGCCACAAATTGCAATCACTAAATAGCTTCAATTACTCCTTCTTTGAAAGCAAAGCAAATGAGAACTTCCAGAATTGAAACTGTGAAAATACAACCAAAATAACAGCGAATAGCGGCAAAACTTAAAAAAAAACATAAACCGACAAATGTCGGAAGAATTGCTCTTGAACGACAGGCGAGGCAATTTAATTCAGGGGCTGTAGCCTAGATCAATTTTTGTTCATGGGTGCAAAAGACCTTTCCCCCGCCGGGATTCGAACCACTGACCTCCCGAACCGTTACCCCAAGCACTTCCAACTTCGCCATCCGTACCTTCTGCTTCATGTGCTGCAACCAATTTATAATAGCAATAAGCTTTACTTCGGAGTGAGAGCAGTAGAGATCACTCAAAAATGAAGAACGAAAGGGTGAAAAAGTCACTTGAGAAGTCAAAGAATGTTCTAGAAGAAAGGCGCAAAATTGTCAAGCGAAAAATTTGATTAAACTAAAGACACGCACGTTTACAATAATTGCTATGAACTTCATTCAAGAGCAATTAAAAACCTCTACTATTTGATGGAAATAAATAGTTTTAAAATCATGAAACACATTAACTGCTTGCTCGTGGAGAAAATCAAAAAGTTGCAACAATACACCAAGAAAAAAGGAAGAAAGAACGATTTTAATTCTCTAGTAAAGAGAATTACACAGCAACAAAAGGAAAGGTACAGTTATATGTTTACTTAAGAATTATGCTAAATTCTCTAACCTAGAGAGGACAGGCTATCAGGCCCTAAGGCCTACACAGTACCCACCCTGGGTCATGACCAGCAAGAACTGAAAATGAACTTTTTCTCTGCAGTCTCAGCTTCAAATCTGGAAACAGTTTCACTGGCAGCAACTGTCGTGGATAAAACTCCACGGGAGAATAAACAAATTTTTCCAAAAACCTTTAGAAAGTATTTTTTTCAGTGGAAAAATATTTTAAAAAGACAATACTGGCCATATCTCGAAAACTAGAGGGTTTTGAAAGGTCCAGCTTTGGCAAATTAAAGGCAACTCTATTTTGCATATCTGGTGTCATGCACAGAAAGGGTCCCAAAAAATGCGATTAATGAGTTCATTCCCTATTAAACTATCACGAAAAGTTAACATAACCGACTAACGTCGGGCGAGTTGCGCACAAACAACCAGTTGGCTTCCTCAGTATCTAGGCACGGTTTAGTGAGGCGAGCGTTAGCTTAATTGAAGGGGCATGAGGTGAGCGCAGCGGCATGAACAATGTGCAGGGGTAGGGATGGGGGGAGGGGGGATGGTGTGGGGGAGAGTCAACTTCTAAGAAAAACCTTCACACCATAAGTATAGTTCTCCAAAACAGCTTGTGAATCGCATACTTGGAGACTAGTGAGCTGAAAGGATCTAAGAGAACTTAATGCCCAGTGGGCGCTACCTGTGTATCCCGTTATTGAGGAAGACAAGTCAAATGGGCCAGACCAAAAAATCGGTCAAGCGAAAAATCGCATTAACAAAAGACCAAAAGGACTAATGTAATTGCTAATGTAATTGTAAAATGCTCTCAAAATACTGATGTGGTGTAAGCTTTAACTGTAGCGAGCTTAAGCTTAAGAAGGCTAGCGGACCCGGAGAAGCGGATGAGGGGTAAAAAGAGGGAGAGGGGAGTAGAGCCCAATTTTACTGATTGCCCCTTAAATCATAAAATTGCAATTTACCCTTTCATCTTTAAAGGATACCTCCTCAGCAGTTTCTTAGCGAAGCTTAAACTTCTAATAAATCGACTCAAGACTAGTAAATCTCTGAGAGAACAACGAAGTGACTTAATGCTCACGGTCGTTACCAGTTTATCCCGTTTTCGAGGACAGAAAGACAAATCAGGCATATGCAAAGAGTTTTAAGATATGCATAAAAAAGCAGCAGGACCCAAATAATTTGTTTAAGAGGAACTAAAAACAGATACATGCTAAAATTGTGATTGAGCTCTCAGTTCCACAAAAATTGATTAAAAAGCGAAGAATATATGATGGACAGCAACCCCATATTATCTAACGTGATTCTAATTCAGGGCGCAAACTTGAACTATACCTGCTGTTCGTTCCCTTTTTTCAATCTCTTCCAACAGGGTGCGTGATATCCCAATTTGCACTTCTCAGAACACGTCACACAGAACAGCACGTCCATATGTAGACATAGCGTATCGCCTTCGTAGAATTCTCTCCTCTCCAGCTTACATTCTTCACCCACGCATGTGATAATGGGCGAGGGAGGATTCGAGCATTTATCACGGATATGCTTCAGAGCTCGTGCTTTATCCTCTTTGGTCTGAAAAGCATTGAACCAAAAACTGCAGGAGTCAACCTTGCTTTTCAAAATTAAAATTATAAGTATTGGTTTTATGCACTTTTTATCAGATCTAATTCATGAATATAAAGAACTTCGAAACCTATGAATAATAAGAAAGCTACACTAAAAGATTCTCAAGTACACGTTTTTTGTACTTACAGTTTAAAATGTTTGTTATCGCAGCTACAATGGCTTTCTTTGAATAGTTACATCGGCTTAAAAAATATTCTTTAATGACGCATTTCACTAACTTAGATAGCACATTTTGAGATGAGATGCTCGTTACAGATCCTATCAAAAATCCCTGTTTCATTTCAAAAAAAAAAGAGATTTTTTTTAAGAATGGGCGCATTATTTTTAGAAGGAACGTCAGTAGCCAAACTTTCACGAATCGCCATAAAACTCAGAAGTGGGTAGCCCAAATCAGCAATAGTCATTAAATTTTTCAAGGAGCCCTGACCTCCTTCAGTTACAAAATATAACTTTTGTTAGTTCCCCATAAATTTGCTCAATTTTGTTTACGAGGTCCACTTTAAATATTAATATAGGGTTTTCAATCACCCCAAATACTAGCTGCGACATTTCTGGTAGGTACATGCGCTAGATAATAAAGCTCCATTTTTCAATATTTCCCCCTTTTACTAACAGCGTCAATATTGATCCTCAAGAATCGCAACACATCAATGCAACCATCATCCTCTCCTGGCCACGTTGGAAGTTGTTCACTCCCAAAATTCTCTTCATCCACGTCTCTCAAAGCATTGAGTGCCTTGTTAAACCTAAAGTAGACAAAACCTAAAATAGTTGGTCAGTTAGAGGCCAAAAGAAAAAAAAGAGAAACTTCTGAAAATTCGGTGATAATTCAAGACCGCACAACAATTAATAAAATTGAACAACCTAATGATATCTTTTTTACCCATTCCTTGATTTGTTGAGCTATGCTGCAAATTTGACTGCGATATAACAAAAATAAGACAAATACAAGGAGGGTCAGTTATGTGCGTTTGCACAATGTTCCAACCCTGCTCACCTGCATTTTGACTTAATAATCTACCCAATAAGGCAGAGATAGAAAACATTGAAAAAAAAATACAAACTGTTCCCCAAACCAATAAATGAATAAATTAATGCCGCATTAGAGGGCCGATGAAACCTGCCATTAATGAGACGAGACAAGACAAATGTAAAAGTTAAATAAAAAACATTTATTTCATTCAAAACTCGATGTCTATATTTAAAAGAAAAGACAAGAATGAAATAAAAATCAGAAAACAACTAGGATCTTTTCACCCGGGTCAAGGTTTCGACGCTTAAAAACGCTTAAAAATGTAAGATTTGCGATGAATGCAGTGAAAAGATGTAAGAATTGCGATTTTTAGCGTTGAATGCGGTGAAAAAAAAATTCAACGATAAAAATCACTGTATATTTTTTGCGGTGAATTTTCGTAAGAGTTGTGGTTTTTAGCAGCGAAACTTTTATTTTCACCGCTTCCCGATGGTAGCAGTGAATTATTTTTTTTCACCGCTGATGCTGTGAAAATAAAAAATTCACCCCTAAAAACCGCAACTCTTGAATCGTATTTGTTTTTCATAACATTTATTGAATCTGACTTAAATTCACAAAAAATATCAATAAGCAAGTGACAGATGGCGCAGTGGAATGAGAAGTTGTTGACATGCAGGAGATGAGAATTTCGAGATAAGAGGAACAAAAAAATCCGGTTAATGCGGTGAAAATTTACCGCTAAAAATCGCAAATCTTACAAAAATTCACCACTTTCACCGGATTCATCGCAAAAAGATGCGGGCGCTTTGCGGTAAAAGTTATGTTTGGGAGACACATTTGCTCTACAAGGAAAAAGCACTAATGGAGCTTTTTCAAAATTAATATTTGCTATTAAAACTCAAGACTATTACTCAGGAATGAGGGCATATAATTTTGGCACTCTTAGATGCACCGTTTTCTCACTTTACTTTGAAATTAGAGCAAAAAAAATCACGCCACAAAACCACTAGCTTTTTCTCTTTACTTCCTGTTTCGGTGTGACAAAAATCACTACTCTAATTTGACTTCAAAAAATGTTTTAACAGATCTTAAAAAACATAGCCGGAAGAATTCCGGAAACGACTCGAAGTGGACATTCATTTAAACGCCATCCAACTACTCATCAGACAAAACGTGCCTCCACTAATTTGTGATTATCTTGAAACGAAACCATAAAACGAAAAAGTAAAAACAAAATCAAATCTACTTTTACAAAATTAAAAATTTAGAAAATTTGCTTTTTTGTTTTATGGTTTCGTTTCAAGATAATCACAAATTAGTGGAGGCACGTTTTGTCTGCTAAAATATGATAAAAAATCTGATAAAATTTTGTTATAAATTGTGATCCCGAAAAAAATATCTCCCAAAATTACTTCATCAAAACATCTAGTACTTACTAAAACCACTTATGTGAATTTTTTTAAAAAACACTTGAGGCGAAATTATGAAAAAAAAGCTCTTAAGAAAACTTGCACTAAAAAACTGGAAAAAGTTAATGAATTTTTTAATAATACAAAAGCATATAAGAAGAAGTCCAAAGAAAAATTCCTATAAGCCAATGGGGTATGGAGATAATCACAAAACAATAGGCAAGTCATAAGAGGCTAAAAAAACTTTTCTAAAAAACAGAAAGAAAACGAAAAACTGCAAGAAATTAAGAAAAATAGCTCCAATTTTGGCTATTTTTTTATATTTCTCAACAAAAAATGATTCATATCCACAAAAATGTAACCAATTTTTATCTTAAATTAGCTCAAAAAGAAGATGTCTTTTCATTACTCATTTGAGCCAGTAAAACAAAACAATCGTGAAAAAAACGCAACAATTAGCCCGAACATCAGCAAAATACATGAAAAACCTCCGAATTAGCATAAAATTTCTTATGAATTTCCAGAAACCTTCAAACCACTACCAAAACCAGCCTAAAATTAAAACAAAATCATGAACAAACCTCTTAACCAAAAAAAAATGAAAAAAAAACTGCTTCAAAATGCCGCACGTGAACAAAAAAATTTCGCTGGCTCACAGAATTTTTTTCACACTTCAATTTCTCGCTCTTTAGAAAACAGCGATATGAACAAAAACCCACTCTTTTTTCGCTCCACTCTTCATTTTGGTCAGCAACAAAATCACTCCATATTTTTTTCACGTGTTTCATTTTCCGCTTCAAAATTCACTCCAATAAAATTGATTAAAAAAGGACTTCTCCAATACTCTTCGAGTCGTAAAAAAAGACAGCGCCCCAATACAATTCAAATTCTTTGAATTGTAATAAAAAATCAGGAGCGCAATTGCTGACGCGGCTATTAACAACTAAACCAACAAATCAACCTGTACATTTCTAAAAAATGATATCAGACCTGTGAGGTGTTCTTACTTATCTTTAATCTCTTATTGAAATCGAGCTGGAACAAAGGCTCAACTCATGTTCCATTTTATTTAACTAATTATAATTAAACAATGTTGTTAAATTCGATAAAATGAACTAAAATATTCTTGAGAAAGCGAACCAAAATGAACTTCTAACTCTAAAGCTACTAATTTAGAGCCAGACAAACATCTCAGCCAAATTTAGTAAATCGTAAAATTAGAAACATCACGATAAAACTAACAATCAACTGCACAATTGGTTGGATTCGAAAATCTAAGAGGTTAAACCTTATCAGCACAGTTTTGAAAGTCAGAGGGGCTTAAAATACCAACTCAACAAGGTCAACAAAACCTCGCCAAGATGAACCATTTTCAAAGTAATCGAATTCAATTTGGGCTAATGCTTGTGAGTTGCATCGCTATATGGCAGTATACTGAAGGCCTTCCCATAGAAATTCCATTCCTAGTTTTTTACCTACCCGAGGGGTGGACTTTAGGTGTCTTTTATTCAGCTGTGAGCGGTTTGGCCAATATTTCTCTACTTTTCATTCCGTTATGTTCGAAATACGGCCTAAAACAATCATTGCTTGTAAATTATAATTTAGGGTTATTATTTTCAATAGCGCTCACATTTTTGTGGGATAAAACGATTACAATCGAGTTTGGGATATTTGAACCCGCACTCAGCATCGGTTTTTTCACCGGGTCATTTTTTATTGTGGCTCTTGACGCGTTAAGAGGCGCTTTGGTATTTATGTCCGTGGAGAAATATTACCCAAATTTTGCGACTGCGGCGATTGTGGGTGAAGTTACTGGCGGGTTCTACGCTACACTTCTCGTGTCAATTCAGGTCCGCATTTTACAACTTTCTCAATTGTATTAAATTGAATGTTGATTTTAAAAACATTCACTAAAACATAGGTGAGATGTCTATATTGTTGTTTGCTGTTTACTACTGCAATTTCTGTTCATGAATCAGAATTTGAGAGTTCCTTTCTTTGAAGATCGGAGATTTCAGAGCACAAAAAAGGCTACCATTTTTTCATCTGATTAACTGCAAATAATTTTCAACTAAGCAAATATGATAGAATTGTTCAGATGACTGCCAAAGAGTAGATAAACAGAATGAAAAACAGTGTTTTTAATATAACGAATACTGTTTAAGCTTAGGCAAAACGCTTATTTCAATGCCTTCTTGAAGTTCTGAAAAATTTGATTTCTCACCAATGTTTTAGCCAAATGCAACAAGCGAAAGAAGAATAACCAAAGGATTCAAAACAAAACTATCAAATATTCGGGGAAAATGTTTTGTTTCCATTATTTTAGTTTTTAGTTTAGGTATATTATTTCAGTCATGCAGGGCTACTTTTAAAAATGAACATTAAAAGATATAACACTTCATAAGGAGATCATTATTTTTAGTTTTGTTTTCGATGATGTTCCATAAAGAATTAACTCCATTTGGCGGCAGCAAAAGCTGGTCAAACATCGTTTTCGGTTTCCGGAAATAGTTTAGAACTCATAAGCTTTCGAACTGCATCCATTTAAAAAACATTTTCTTTTATAGAGAATAAGAGGTTACTGTTTTCAGTAGATGCATTTCAGGATTTTTTTTTGAGTAGAAGCACATCTTCCTGAAAAGCTAAGTAAGGTCAAAATGATGGCTTAAAAATTCAACAAATTTTGACTCCTGGTCAGGTTCACTGCCAAGTGTTTTTGAGTTGATACTTATAATTGCTTTTGTCGACCGAAAAAATGAAAGCCGTTATATTCTCTTTCCAAGCACCTTTACAAACTTCATGTATGCAGATGCAGAGAGAAACATTGCACAGTACATAATAAAATATAACCCAATAACGATGGGCAAATTGCTCTCAATTAACCGGCAAGCGGTTGGCTTCAGTAGTAGCAAGCTGCGGATTCGGGATGTTTGCATTAAGGGGGTGTGAGCGGAGTGGGGCGATTAAGCCACGGGCGGGGGGGGGGGGGGGGGATTGGAAGGGGGTACGAATGTTGGAGTGAGAGCTGGACGAGAATTGGGTCCAAATCGCCAGCTTGGAGCAGAGATGACGGAGGTGGGGGTGACTGAGGTGGTAAAACTTTTAAGACAAACAACCGCCCCCTCACATCCTGAAATCGTCTCCTCAGAGCAGTTTCGGTGAATCGCATAATCAGAGATTAGTATGGCGTAAGCCTCCAAGTGAGCTGCTCGGCCACATAATGCCCTCTGAGCACTACCTGTATATCTTGTTTTTTGAGGTCGAAAAGGTCAGACAAAAATCACATTAGAAAGACCACAGGACAAATATAATTGCTAAACTTTGTTCGAGAACAATTATTTAACTCCCAAGATGAATCTAGGTATTTATGAAGGTCACTGTCAGGCAAGCTAAAACGTAAGGCACTATAAACTGCCCCTTGGCGTACTTCTCGTCTCGTAATGAAAAGAACTCTTTGCAAGGTGCGTTGGCTATAATATTTTTTTCTGATAAAATACAATGAAATTGCTGTCATCGAACTGCTGTCATCGACGACAAGAATTTAAGTTTTACTAATACCAATAGATGCTCAATTAAATAAAGTTTCACATAAATTAAGAAAAGCAGCTGCCACAAAAAACTTCATGCAGCTGCCTGTAATATAAGTCTTTAAAAACTGTTGCGTACATGCATACCTAAAACTGATTTCTATCTAAAATTGAACTGGGGTTGACTTTACCTTGATGTAAAATCTATTGGGAAAGAAAACATACCCGGCAGATTGCCGGAAAATAGCCGCTGTTGATTCCAATAAGCATGATTGGGATTGAACGAATAGAATATATTGAAAAAAAAAGATTTTTGTACAAAAATATTTTTTAAGTCCGATTTATTTTGATGGCATTTCGTAGTTGAACATACTTCTGTTTCTTAGAGAGAGGCTACAGAGGCTACTATCAACACCAATAAGCATTAGAGGTGGTAACTAAGACTTATAGGAACGACGTTCAAATAGCGGGCATCTAAAATTGGGCTTTATGGGTTTATCCCGACTCTGTTCATTTTGAATTGCTTTGCTTAGCAACTGATGTTCAAATTAACTTTTAGCAGAATGAGAGAAGAAACTAGCCTAGAGAATTCAAAAAGATTTCACGCAAAATGTCGAAAAAGCGGCAAAATGGTAAAGCGAAAAAAAGTTTGACGAAGTAAAAAAACATAGCAGGACAAGTCCTGAAATACAATTCAAAGAATTGAATGAAAAACTTAGATTTACTTTACATGAACAGCAGATGAATTCAACGATGCCAGCCAAAATTTGTTTCTGAAATTGGTGCAGTATTATATCTGCAAGGCCTGAAAAAATTCATTGGCCCTTGAAGAACGATTAACTCGGAAATTTACAAAATCTAAACATATCAATTGAAAATTAATGAAATGTTGCTGAAAATCGTGACATTAAAATCTTAAGAATCATTTCTTCAAAAATGATTCTAGTGTCTTTAGAGGCTATCCAGTAAACCAATTCCAAGTCCTAAAAAAATAATTGGTTCAAAGATCGATAGGCAAAAATTTTTATAAAAAATTTCATATTTCAAAAAACAGAAATTCATTCTATTAAAATGTTGAAAACCATCCAATTACACCAAGGCAACTATTTAATAACATACTATCAAACCCTGTATGAGGTTATCTGGCTACTCAGGCAAGAAAACAAACTGAATAAAAGACAAATGTCTTGAAAAAAACTTGCAAGTTTTATCAAAAAATTTTCAAAATTCGAAAGGTTAAATTGTTGAAAGCAAATCAATTAAAACTAACAACAATGCAGTAACTGTATTCAGACCGTGGAATAGGCTTCCTAGCACTTGAGAATGGACAAAAATCAAAAATTGACAAAAACTTTAAGAAAACTCAAAAAAATTGCAGATTTTATCAAAAAAAATGCTAAAATTCGAGACATTAAAATGTTGAGGATCCCTCCATTGTAACTAAAAACTATACAGTGCACTATTACCAAACCTTAAAGGAGATTCCCTGACCCCTGAAGGTGGAAAAACGCAAAAAAAATTACAAAAATTTTCAAAAAACTTGAAAAAAATTGCAAAAACTAGTATCATTTTGTGTGTTTGTAGTACCAGAACATATAGCTCATAAACTGGTCATAACAATTACCTTTTTCTCGCAAAAGGCCTTCATCAACTTTTAAAAACTTCAACCTAAGACTAATCAAGCAAAAAATTTAAAAAATCACAAAAAAACATGAAAAATTGCACCATTTTGAGCCCAAAAACTCCTAAAAATGACCTTTTAACCTTCAATTGAGGCCATCCCAGCAGCTGCAACACTCAAACACTTGAAGGAATACTAACGTCCACTTCGGGCCTCTAATGAAACTTAATGCCCGCTGGGCTTTACCTGTTTATCCCGTTCTGAAAGATCAAAGTCATTGAAAAATGTGTGAACACATCTTAAAAAAAACACACAGCGCCCCAATACAATTCAAATTTTTTGAATTGTAAAAAAAATACGAGCGCAATAATAGCCGGCTGAGAAGATGAGGGCGGCTATTAAAAAACTAGGGAAAAAACTTGGGCTGAGCAATTCGAATTTTATTTGTTAAATTGATTTCGCTCATCAGAATATATATCGACACCAGACGCTTATCAAAAATGAATTGAAAACTAAAACCAATTTATTGTGACTATTGTTGAATAGCCATTTAAAACAGTGATAGATTCAGATTGATCCCAGTAAAATGTTAGAAAAAAACTTCACGTAAGTATTTTAGGGATACAAAGTCTTGTGGGCAAAAACTACAATTCAACCGCTCGAAGGCGACAAAACAGAATCCAATTCGCCCTCAGAACACGGGAAACCTTCCAATAATTTTGCAAACAACACGGATTCCCTCAAGTCCAGCATCCTATTCGAGCCTGAGGGATTTTCATAGGAATGACGTCACTGTATTTCGTATCCTGTTTATCACTGTATTTGCTATTATTTCCGGAAAGAAATGACCACTCAACGTTCAGCCACTGCTTCAAGTATTTTGGTTATGAACAGACTGACAGAATTGCTGTCAATTTTAAAAACTGTGATAAGATCTACACTTCGTTAAAGAAAGACAGCCCGAAAAACAACCGAAATTCAAGCATTTCATGCAATAAAACAGGAAATAATAAAAAGGAATATTTGATTAATATACTTTTACAGTATATTGAGTCAAAACAAAGTCACAAATACTTTCTATGGTTTGTGTTATTTCTTTCCGGGGGAAATTTGTTCATCTTTTCAACATCCTTTATGGCATTTACGACTATTCCATACAGTGAAAAAATTTACGCAACAGCTGTTATTCTTTGGAGTTTGTGCTTGCCAATTATGGGCATTGTTACCCATTTTTACCCAGTTGAGCGGTTGTTCACGTTAATATTCAGCGTTATAATTCACAATGTGATATGCACTAGTTTGGTTTACATTGCAACCCTAGCACCAGAATGCCCGTTCTTGGATTCGACAACATTTTCCGGTTTCATCGTATTTCTCTGGATGGCGGAGGGCATTTTGGGCTATTTAGAATTTGCGTCAGCTTTACATTGTCTATTGAAAATGAATATCCCAAACGCTTTTTTCTGCGGGTTTATTATCTCACATATTGGAGAATTTGTGATTGGCAGTTTCTTTTTTGCTTTGATTAATTTCACTAACTTGTTTGAAGCAGCTTAATCAAGTTCAAAGGATATTTTGCAGCAGCGTGCCGATGGTATTAAAAAATGGGCCGAGCATCATTGCCCCTTCCCCTTATCCTTTCCCCTTGATCTTTTCCGTTTGTGCCCCCCCCCCCCCGCTTAGTGGGTGCATATCATTTGCACCCCGAGACACACGTGTCATATTTTTTAATGAATTACAATGTAATGACACGTGCTCTGTAATTGGGGGAGGAGTGCATAACGTACTGTTGGGGGGGGGGGGGGGCACAAACGGAAAAGATCCAAATTGTTCATATTGCCTGATATTATTTCAGTCTAGAAATTGAAGTAAAAATGCACTACACAGCCAAGAAAATATCAACTATAGATGACCAGCCCGGGGAAGAGATGAAGGAGGTTAATTATTAATTATTATCATCATTAACTAATGATCGACTAGAAGAAAAATTGGCGCAAAAATAGTTCGCAATAATTATAAATAATTTGAAGACCCAAATGAATTTAGTAATTGATACGTAGTTAAGCCTTTTTATTAGTTTGGGTTTCTTTAAACTAAAGCAAGAGTCATTTTAATGAGTGAGGTAAGTCCACTCAAAATCCATTCACGCAAATGACCTGAAATACTTTTTAATCAACACCTGTTGCGATAATAGCAGTTGAATAAACTGCCAGTGTAATAAATTTTAATGCCATATCGGCACTGGAAAAAAACTTCAGCATTAGACTACGAGTTTATCACACTCTTTTATCGCCACTGTTACTAAGTAAACAGTGGCGATAAAAGAGTGGTGATAAACTCGTAGTCTAATGAGGGAAACAGTTTGATAAACTTGTAGTCTAAAAAACGTGTGTGGTGTGTGTGTGTGTGTGTGTGTGTGTGGTGTGGGTGATGTGTGTGCGGTGTGCGATGGTGGTGTGTGCGGTGCGTGTATGGTGTGTGTGTGATGTGTATGTGTGGTGTGTGTGTATTTTGAGTATGTGGTGTGCGTGTGTACGTGTGTGCGTGCGTGTTCGTGTGAGTATAGGGGGGTGTGCTTCTGTGTCTGTGAATGTAATTGTGTGTGTGTGTGCGTGTGTGTGTCTGTGTATGTGATTGTGTGTGTGTATCTGTCTATGTGTTTGTGTGTGTGCGTGCGTGTTTGTGCGTAAGTGTGTGCGTGCGTGTGTTTGTGTGTGCGTATGTGTTTGTGTGTAAGTGTGTTTGTCTGTATGTGCGTGTGTGTGTGTGTTTTGCTGTGTGTGTTTGTGTTTGTGTGTGTGTGTGTGCGTGTGTTGTGTATGTGTCTGTATGTGTGGGTGGGTACGCATGAGGACAACACGAAGAAGAGATCCGAAGAAATATTAATTACTGCTGAAAAGGTAATTGTCCACAAAAAATAAAAAAGAAAAACCAATAAAACTATGTTCAATTTTGAAATGATCGCAACAGGTGTTGATTAAAAAAATACCACACGGTTGTTATCGACCTCGAGGTTATCATAACACCTCGTCTTCGCCTCCGCTGGAGAGAGTGGGAAATGGCAAGGATGCCGTTAGTGAGAGGAAAAAGTTATTCAGAAAATTTCAGCTGTGCTGTGTGAGCAAATGTAAAACGGAAAAAGGGCGTCAGACGACGAAACAAAAACATCGTCGGAAGACTCCGTAATCGACTTAGAGTAAAATCTAACTTAAACACAAGCCAACCACTAACTGATGAAACTCTAAACTTCATTATAGCATGCAATTCAGAAAAAACATTATCAGGGAGAACTGAGACTTGCTTCTGACTTGCTTACAACCTGGGATAACAAAACAAGCTTAAAACAGAAACATACCCAGTAGATTGCTGGAAAATAGCAGCCGTTGATTCCCATAACCACGATTGGGATTGAAAGAGAAAAAACTAATAAACAAATGATTTTTGTAGAAAAACAAATTTGAGGGCAAACTATTTTGATGTCATTTTGCAGTTTAACATACACTTGTTTCATAGTGAGACGATACAGGAGCTAGTATCAATGCCAATAAGCATTAGAGATGGGAACTACGACTTAGTTCGAGAAACAGGCATCTAAAACTGCGCTTTATGGGTTTATCCCGTTTCTATTGCTGATCCCGTTTTTTTATACAAACTCTGTTCACTTTGATTTGCTGCGCAAGTGCTGTCTTCAAGCAGAATGAGAAAAGAGTGAAACTAGCCAACAGAAATCAAAAAGACCACGCAAAAAGTTGAACAAGCTGTGAACTGAGTTAAAGCGAAAAAAATTTATTCGACGAATTAAAAACACAGCAGTACAAGTCCTGACGTATAATTCAAAAACATTCATTGACTTAAAAAAACTAGACCAAGAGCGGACTATGAGTGAATTCGAAAACCATTTCAAAAAAAGTTAAAAATAAAAAACCAGAAAATCAATATTAAAATGCCGCATGTGAAAAAACCATTAGCGAGAACTGGAAATTTGGTTCAAAGAAAAAAAACTAGGTTTAGAATGAACGGATGATCAAAATCAGTACTCGAATTTGACTTCAAAAATCATGAAATTGCGAACAGATCTTAAAAAGGTAGCCGAAAGAATTCCGGAAGGGACTAGAAGCGTCAAAAATTCACAAAAGAACGTAACTGCAGCTGAAGCCATTACCTTTTTTTATTAATCCATTAACTCGTTACATTTCCTAGATATGACCTAAAAATTGGTGAAATTTGGTTTAAACCACTGTCACCAGTAGAAACAAAATGCAGCAAAATTTTATATTAATGAAAACGTTTGGTAACGTTTAGAGTCCGAATTAATTAACATGCCCAAAATACTGATAAATTGAGAAAACAGAGAGGGTTATCAATTGCCCTAAAATAATTCATGATCTTAGCCCTCAAATAAATCATGAAAAAGATCGCGAAAGCAAACGGCAGACAAAAATCTTAGGAGCTAAGTTATATCTTTCAAAAAGAATGCTCAAATCTAAGAATAAAAAAACCCTACAGTTAGGTTCATAATCACTGTAAAAAAGACAAAAACAGCACGTGCATTTTTATTGTGGTATATACACTAGACAAAATGATTTCAAATTAATTCAAAAATTAAATTAATAGAAAAGATATAAGCAATAGTATAGTATTCAAAGGCAAAAAAAAAATTGTTTAAAAACAGTACCAAGGCCGCAAAAGAAATGCAATAAAAAATAATAAGTTAAAATTTCGGAAAAGTCTTCCTATCAAACTCTCAGAACTGCCTTATGTTGAATGAAATCAATTGCAAACCAAAAGATGACGAAAATCTAAGAAAAAGCTGAGAACATTCAATTTTTAACAACTGAAAAAATCAATATAACGACTAAAAAAGTAGGTTCCAGGACAAAACTAGAAGGATACGAACTGGAATGTGAAGAATATGGACACAATGTAAGAAACACCGTTACAAAAAGACAAAATCTTGATATTTGGAAGAAAAAATCAAATTTAAAAAATAAAAAAAAAACGAAAACATATATTTCATTGTTCAGCATTCGAGACATAGAAAAGACAACGAGTCATACGAGACAAAGATCAATCTTCCTGTAAAGAATAAAAGAAGTAAAAGCAGAAATCAAACATCCGAAACATTGCAAAACAAAATTGGCCAAAAAGTCTGCATTTATAAAAATTAAACTTTTTCAAAAACTTAACGCCAAAAATGATTGAAGTTTTAGTGAACCAAAATTACAGTCCCTGATGTTGCACAAAAAGACTATTCAGAGTGATTAAAACCAAAATACAAACAAAAACAGACAAATTGAAAAAAAAACTACCAGAATCGGTTTAAAATAAGTCCAATTTTATAGAACAAAACTACATCGAGGCATTGAGTATATGAATTATCAAAGGCAACTTGCCATATTAGGCGATTTTTAAAAAAAACGGCTGAAAGATCCAAGAAAAAAGAAATTAAAAGAAAAAAGCCAAAAATTAATTTTAAAAAACAAGAAAAATGTTCCAATTTTTAACTTGAAACGCATTTTCAGGCTATGTAAAACATTGTGGTATCAATTTCCGACGCTGACAATTCAATAATGGACCGAATAAAAACTATTTATACAAAAACCAAAATAAAAAAACTGAAAACTGGGTCACTTGGACGAAAAACGGCTAAAAAGGTTATATATACATATATGTGCCATTCTGTCAAAAAAATAATTTTGAAAGTCAAAAAGTCATTCGCTAAACACAGCGCATGATCAAAAAACTTCCCTCACTCAGAAAAATATTCAAAAGTAGAAAATCGTTTTAAAACAGTACTAAAGCTCCAAGGAATTGCAATAAATAGTAATAAGTGAAAAATTTACAAAAGTCTATCAAACTCTCAATATTGCCTTATGTTGAATGAAATCAATTGCAAACCAAAGAGATGACGAAAATCTAAGACAAAACTGAGAACATTCAATTTCTTAACAACTGAAAAAATCCATAACGACAATAAATATAGGTGCCAGGACATGTATAGAACGATACGAACTAGAACGCGAAGAAAATGGACACAATGTAAGAAACAGCTTAAAAAAAGACTAATTCTTCATTTTTGAAAGTTAAAAATCAAACTGAAAAAATCAAGATAAACGAAAATATTTATTTTAGTATTCAATATTTACTTGAGACATAGAAAAGACAACAAGTCAACTGAGACAGAGAACCATCCTCCTGAACAGATAAAAAAAAGTAGAATTCAAACATACGAAAAATTGAAAAATTTTGAAAAATGGTCGAAAACTTTCTAAGACTGCATTTATGAAAAAAACTAACTGTTTTTCAAAAACTTAGCGCTAGCAAAAGATTGAAATTTTATTTAAACGAAATGAAAGTCCCTCATGTTGCACAAGACTATTTCTAGCAACTAAAATCAAAATACAGAGAAAAAAACAGAAAATTTGGAAAAAAAACCTACCAAAATCGGATTAGCATACGTACAATTTTTTAAAAACAAAATAACATCGAGGTAGAAAAAGGCGTTACGTATATGAATTATCAAAGGGAAGTTGCCATATTAACTGATTTCTGAAAGATTAAATGATTTCTGAAGACGGCTGAAAGATCCAAAAATGAAGAAATTAATAGAAAAAATCCAAAAATTATCTAAAAAATCAAGATATATGTGCTAATGTTGAACTTGAAACGCATTTTCAGGCACTGCAAAACAATGTGGTATCAATTTCCGAGGTTTACATCTCAATATAGCGTCAAATGTCATTTCTACAAAAACCAAATTACAAGCAAAAAAACTGGGCCACTTAGACGAAAAAACAGCTAAAAACGGTTATCTATATGTGCCATTCAGTCAAAAACTATACTTTTCAAAGTCAAAAAGTCATTGACTAAAGGCAGCGCATGATCAAAAAACTTCTCTCGCTCACAGTTCGCACGGCAATTTTTTTCACTTTGGCTTTTAGGTCAAAACATCGTCTGAACGAATAGTACTTCCGGTAAAAAAAACCTGAAGATAACCAATACTCCTCTTCGAGTCGTAAAGAAACCTTAAGAAAACCAGTACTCCTCTTCGAGTCGTAAAAAAAAGACAGCGCCCGAATATAATTCAAATCCTTTGAATTGTAAAAAAATGGAGCGCTATAATAGCCGGCTGAGAAGCTGAGGCGGCTATTAAAAATTAAAAGAAGGAATATAAGCAAAACAAATTACTCGACAACTGTTTTTACACAAGCCTATCAAATCAAGAATTGGATTGCAACTTTCCCATTATAGTCCAGACCCCCCCCCCCCCCCCCCCCGTAATTACTGTAATGGGGGGTACACGTCAAATGCCCGCTAATCTAAAGCCTTGGAACTGAAACGCCAGCTTTTTTGCTAGAGTTCTGGATCAAAAATGAGAGATTGATCTTAAGTCAGATTTTCTACTAACATGAAGAAAGTTGTGAGGACAAATGCCATGCAATAATGCCAGAGTGATGACACTTTGTTCTTGATTTGAGACTCAATGAACTTTACAATATCTTCCATCTGAAACACAAACAAAAATACTTGAAAATATAAAAACATTAGCTCTAATCACCTCTAAAAAATGTTTGAATCTTTTTCGTTTAGAAACCCTTCCCCTGTTGAGTGAGAATATTTTATCAACACATGCGGAAGCCACTAAATGACAAACTCATTCTGTTACTGGAGGCAGCATAACGTCGTGAGTGGTCTTACAGAAAAGATCCAAATGTCACTATATCTCAATTTCCTCCTGATTGCTGAGGCCAAATAGCAGAAAACAAACAGAGCAACAAACATCTATATGTCAAACATATTGCAAATTTGGCTTTATGGGTAATCGCATCGTATCAGCAATAGCCGACAGTGGCGTGCTCAGTTGCCCTTTTTCTTAATATGCCCACATTCTAGACCGCTATTTTTACGACCAGCGTTGCTTATTTTGTGGTGACTATGGCCCATTTTTTGCGTATGAAACTGTCAGCTGGGAAATGAAATATGGGGAATAATAAGAAAAAGGACAGTTAATAACAGGCCGCTGTGGCCTAATTAATGCTGTTTCGCTGTGATTACGCAGAAACCACGGTTAATATATATAAATATGTATAAACAGTGTCAGAGTCAAAATTTAGCCGGCAGATTGCCGCAATCGCAGCGAAATGAACCTACCCGTCGTATAATGCAGATAGAAAAATATACCAATATACGTTGAAAGTTATCGACGCCGCTCATAAAACTATGTAAAATCATTGAGCGATTCATTAATAAGGCTTGTTGAAATTTAATCCGCAGATGCTTTTCTATTAGTGACCTTTATAACACATTTTCTTTGAATATAAACCAAATCAGATTAAACTTTTTAAAGTGCAAGTCATTTTATTGAAGGTCGTAAGTCACATATCGTCAAAATCTAATCACGCAAATGAACTGAAATACATTTAGAAGAGAAAGTGAGAAATGACGTCAGATGCGCAAAAGCCGTTAGTGAGAGGAAGAAACCACTCCTAAAATTTCGGCTTTGCCATGTGAAGAAAAGGTAAAAATAATCAGGGAAAAACCAAATTGAAAATAATTTTTTGGAAACTTTCGTAAGTTACGACACAAAACCATTGTTTATTATAAATTGCCTGCCAAGATTTAATTGTGTTCAACTAAAAAACATCAAATGATTGGAAAGCATAAACGATACAGCTCGAAACCTATTAAAACAAAAGAATTAGGACAAAATATAAAAAACCCGTTTGACTATTTATAAACATACCCGGTAGATTGCCGGAAAATAACAGCCGTTTATTCCCACAACCAGGATAAAGAGTGAAACAGAAAAAAACAGTGAAAAAAAAAACGAAAAATATATCCTTAAAGTGTGACATCTTTTGATGCCATTTTCTAGTTGAAGTATCAATACCAATTTGCTAGTATCAATACCAATTTCCCTTTTTTAATACTGACTGTTCATTTGAATTGCTTTGATGAGCAATTGCTTTAAAAGCCCTTTGAGCAGAATGAGAGCCTAGAGACGTCAAAAAAGCTTTAACACAATGTCGAAAAAGTGGCAAAATGATGTAAGCGAAGAAAATTTTGTTCGACGAAGTAAAAAAAAAGTAAAAAAAGAAACAATCTTTTCTTTTGCAGGGATTGCAAGCTTAAGCTGAATTCTCCACTTCTATCAAATTGGTGTTTCTGAAGTTGTTCGTTTCCCGAAGGGCTCGTTAGATAAGGATATTTTTCGGGAGTCTCTGTTTGCTGCCATGTCATTGGCGCTAGTATGCGAGCTCTAAATGAATGATTCGGTAAGCAAATTATGTGTAATTTGTGGGAATTAGTGTAGTGATTGGCAGTGCAAATGTATTTATTATTTTCACGGGGAACATGACAATTAATATTTTGACAGAAAATGTCGAGAAAGTTTGCTTCAGCGAATGTACGAATTCACTCCACCAATTCAATAGCTATAACAGCGTGGACAAATTGCTAGGACAATCACGGAAAAGTTTATCTAAAATTTATACTAGCTTTTGTTGGTACAATCTTAAAAGGAAGACGATCAACTGAAAATGATCAGCACACTCACACAAAAATGAAATTATGATTTAGGTTAGAGAACGAAATTGAGAGACAGAACAAAAAAAGAATTAGGTCATCTCATATTTGGACTAAAGAATTAGGTAAAAAATTTTAAATTTAATGAAAACTTATTTCCGCCCCAGACACTGCATCGAAGGACAAGTGAAGGAAATGACAAGAGGTTGAGGGTTACAAAATATTGTTAAAGTTGAGTAGCAAAAGAAAGACCATCAACTGAAATTGAACTAAAAATTGGAATTATGATTTAGGTTAAAAATGAGAGATTGAACAAATATTGTGATTTAAATTATTTCACAATCGGACTGAACAATAAGGTAAACAAATTTTAATTTAAATGAACAAAGTTAAAATTTACTTACAATTAAGCAACTATTGGGGATCAAGTTAACAGATAAAGGAAATTGAAATGAGAACTAAATTAAATAGCGAAATCGTGAACATAAAGGGATGGCACTGACCACTGTACCACAAGATTTTCAAAAGTTTTTTTGGCCAACAGCTCTTGGAGAGCCCTTTGTTGATACCAGTTTTATTTTTTGCGTAGAATAAGTCATTCGACCACAGACGTCTGTAAAAAGAAAGCTCCCGCAGCATAGAGTTTTTCATCAAAATTTTTGGGTTGGAACAAAAATTCATCAAAATACAAACCAACAAACCCCCACAAAAACCGTAATACTTGCTGAAAATAATGAGGCCAAATAAATAATTCAATTGACTGATGAATTAATTTACTTTGAGTAAAAAAAAATGGGGGTCTTTTTCCGTTATAGCCCCCCTCTCCCAGCATATACCGAAAAGCACCCTCCCCCCCCCCCCCCAAAAAAAAAAAATCTAAATGGGGGTTATAATTTTTATAATTTTGTGGGAAGGCTATAATGGGAAAGGCCCTGAAATTGAATAAGTTAAATTGCAGTTCAATGGAACAAAGCATTTAACAAATAATACTCAGTAGAACACAAAATTGAACATATAAGTCTGGTTTAAATGTTTTAACTAGCATTAACTACTAACTTCACGTTTGAACTCAAGAACACAGAATAGGTAAACAATAATACAGTGCGTGCGTATAACCCACAAATAAGTGAGTATGAACTGTGAGGGGGGGGGGGGTGGTTTCAACGGACGGTTTCAAATAGACGACATCTAAATTCTAAATTTTGACATTAAATGGACGACAAATATTAATAACATATATGTAATTGTATGGAATGCAAACAATATGTTATAACATGTATAGGTGGGGGGGGGCTTCTTTCGTATAACGCCCTGTCGTATAATTTTCCTAAAACCAGTTCATTCAATGAAACAATAACATGACGCAAAATGAAGCAACTATTTCGAGAAATCTCAGTACAATGATTTCTAATATGGAATGTAATTTAGCAGACGGTCCAGGTGGCCGAAAAATTAACCTGTATCAGATAGTCAAAATTAATTATTCTAGCAAGTTATAAAATTAGCTCAGTCTAACTTCGCTAGGTTACCTTTATTTTCCATTCTTGCTTAGATTGGCCGATCATAATAACGTAATTGGCAATGAAGACCAAAAACTAACCAATCAATCGATAAACTTTATTTTTGGCTATGCCAACCGTCGGCTATCAAATTTTTGTATTAAAAATAAAAATTGTAAGTTATTTCCCGTAAAACTTAAGAGTTAACTCAAATTAGCCGTTGAAGGGCTTATTGAGAAACTGCTCGATATTTTTTTTCTTAAACTGAAACACAAACTTGTGGATGAAGGGCGTCGGAACATTGTGTGAACAAACATTACAGATCCTCTCTGTTTTCTAAAATTAACATTTGATTTATCTCAAGGCCAATGGCTGGACTTTTACGGTTTATATTGCAGGTAAATGTTTGCAAAAACCAAACAAAATCTAGCAGACATTATGTCAATACAAAGGCCTCAACATGTCTCAATAAACCAGATGTCAAATAGTAAGAGACAGGCCTATTGCAAATTAAGGAAAGGTTAAGCAGGAGTAAGCGAGAAATCGCCAAAAACAGCCCTTTCAACCAAGAATTTTTCTCTTCTCAGCAGCTTCAGTGATTTGCTCACTTAGCGACTAGTAAAGCTCTACGGAAGATGTTCAGCCACCTAATGCCATCTGGTTTTACCAACTTAACCTGGTTTAAGGCCAACAAATTAAACATAACCGACTAACCTCGGACGAATTGCTCTCAAACGATCGGCAAGCGGTTGCCTCCGTCCACAGCTAGCCACGGTTTAGTTACCTCTGGGCGCTACCTCTTTATCCCGTTTCTGAAGACGAAAGTCAAATGGGTCAGACGAAAAAACGGCCGAGCGAAAAATTGCATAAAAGAGACAAACAGGATTATTATATTTGCTACAAATTGCTTTTGAGAGCAATTAGCAATGATTTCCTAAAAAAAGACTGTTAGGTCATTTATGATAAGAAAAACAATTCTACTATAACTCATTGTTAATGAGGATCAGAGAAGATGACATTATGCCACATATTAGCAGCTGAAGTGCGGCATCAACAAAGAGAAAGAGAGAGAGAGAGAGAGAGAGAGAGAGAGAGAGAGATAGTGACAGAGAGATAAAACAGGAACAAGAAAGAGAAGGAAAGAAACCCTAACCGACAGAGAGAGAAAGAGAGATAGGAATATTTTCCTTGATGGGATTCGCCTCTTCAACTTCTAATTTTGTAGCCTTGTTAGTAAAAAAAAACTGAAAAAGGCAAAATTAAAAAAAGTTTTCAAAAAAAGTTTTCAACTTCACAGTAAAAAAAAGTTCAAAACAATTTTTCGTCGCAAAAACTTCGTCAAGTAACCCATCGCCGAGACTTGAAAAGTTTCGTTGGCCAGTAATAGTCGTTAAACTCAGAAAAGGACAAAATATTAAATTTTTGGAGAAAATTGCAAACTTTAACAAAATCTTGCTGAAATTCAAAATATTAATATCTTAAGAACCATTTCAATGTCTTAAGAGACTATTCGGTATCCCTGTTTCAAGCCTGAAATAGTTTCACAGGCCCAATTCAAAAGTCCAGTAACTTTTTTATCAAGCCTAACGGAGGTTTTCTGACCCTTTAGGCTCAAAAAACCCTGAATAATGACTTAATGTCCAAAAATTAATGGCCAGAAAAGGACAAAATATTAAATTTTTGGAGAAAATTGCAAACTTTAACAAAATCTTGCTGAAATTCAAAATATTAAAATCTTAAGAACCATTTCATTGTCTTAAGAGACTATTCGGTATCCCTGTTTCAAGCCTGAAATAGTTTCACAGGCCCAATTCAAAAGTCCAGTAACTTTTTTATCAAGCCTAACGGAGGTTTTCTGACCCTTTAGGCTCAAAAAACCCTGAATAATGACTTAATGTCCAAAAATTGGGATAGCAAAAATTGTCAGAAAAAATGCTTAAAATCGTAATATTAAAATCTTAAAAACAATCCATTACATCTATCAACTAAGATGATGCTCAAAATGCTCAAACAAAAATTTTTGATAGAAAAAACTTGAAAAAAGCAAGTTTTATCAAAAAACAACTAAATTTTGTGACAGTAAAAAGTTGAAAAACTATTTCATGACATATAAAAATTTGTCAGTAACTTATAATAATCAAACCCCTTAGGATGTTTTTTGACCCGTGGGACTGGAAAGATCTCAATAAGGAAAAATAATGTCAACGAAATTGAAAAGAATTGCACGTTTTGTCAAAAAAATGTTAAAATTCGTGATGTTAAAATGTTCAAACCAAAAAATGCTGAAATTCGTGATGTTAAAATGTTCAAACCATTCCATATCTTAAGAACCATTTCATTGTCTTAAGAGACTATTCGGTATCCCTGTTTCAAGCCCAAAATAGTTTCACAGGCTCAATTCAAAAGTCCAGTAACTTTTTTTCATCAAACCCTAACGGAGGTTTTGTGACCCTTTAGGCTAAAAAAACCTGAATAATGACTTAATGTCAAAAAATTGGGATAGCAAAAATAGTAAAAAAAAAACGCTTAAATTCGTAATATTAAAAACTTAAAAACAATCCATTACATCTATAAACTAAGCAGGAACATATTATCAAACCCTAGAGAAAGTTCCGTGGCTCTTGAGGCTAGAGAAACCTTAAAAACTGACAAAAAATTTAGAAAAACTTAGAAAAATGGCACGTTTTATTTAAAAAATTGCTAAAACTTTGATATTAAACAGTTGAAAACTAATCCATCAGTACCAAAAAAACAAAAATTTTCTGGTAACTTATTATCAAACCCTAACGCAGGTTTTCTGACCATTGAGGCTCAGAAAACCTGAATAATGACACTAAATGTCAAAAAATTCAAATTTTGTCCAAAAAATGCAAAAATTCGTGATGTTAAAATCTTGAAAGACATCCCATTTAACCTAGAAAGTACACAGTAACCTAATAACAAACCCCAGAGGAGGTTCCTTGGCTCTCGAGACTGAGAAAACATAAAAAACGACAAAAATTTTCGATAGAAAAACTTGAAAAAAGCAAGTTTTATCAAAAAACAACTAAATTTTGTGACAGTAAAAAGTTGAAAAACTATTTCATGACATATAAAAATTTGTCAGTAACTTATAATAATCAAACCCCTTAGGATGTTTTTTGACCCGTGGGACTGGAAAGATCTCAATAAGGAAAAATAATGTCAACGAAATTGAAAAGAATTGCACGTTTTGTCAAAAAAATGTTAAAATTCGTGATGTTAAAATGTTCAAACCAAAAAATGCTGAAATTCGTGATGTTAAAATGTTCAAACCATTCCATATCTTAAGAACCATTTCATTGTCTTAAGAGACTATTCGGTATCCCTGTTTCAAGCCCAAAATAGTTTCACAGGCTCAATTCAAAAGTCCAGTAACTTTTTTTCATCAAACCCTAACGGAGGTTTTGTGACCCTTTAGGCTAAAAAAACCTGAATAATGACTTAATGTCAAAAAATTGGGATAGCAAAAATAGTAAAAAAAAACGCTTAAATTCGTAATATTAAAAACTTAAAAACAATCCATTACATCTATAAACTAAGCAGGAACATATTATCAAACCCTAGAGAAAGTTCCGTGGCTCTTGAGGCTAGAGAAACCTTAAAAACTGACAAAAAATTTAGAAAAACTTAGAAAAATGGCACGTTTTATTTAAAAAATTGCTAAAACTTTGATATTAAACAGTTGAAAACTAATCCATCAGTACCAAAAAAACAAAAATTTTCTGGTAACTTATTATCAAACCCTAACGCAGGTTTTCTGACCATTGAGGCTCAGAAAACCTGAATAATGACACTAAATGTCAAAAAAATCAAATTTTGTCCAAAAAATGCAAAAATTCGTGATGTTAAAATCTTGAAAGACATCCCATTTAACCTAGAAAGTACACAGTAACCTAATAACAAACCCCAGAGGAGGTTCCTTGGCTCTCGAGACTGAGAAAACATAAAAAACGACAAAAATTTTCGATAGAAAAACTTGAAAAAAGCAAGTTTTATCAAAAAACAACTAAATTTTGTGACAGTAAAAAGGTGAAAAACTATTTCATCACAAATAAAATTTGTCAGTAACTCATAATCAAACCCCTTAGGAGGTTTTGTGACCCGTGGGACTGGAAAGATCTGAATAAGGAAACATAATGTCAAAGAAATTGAAAAGAATTGCACGTTTTGTCAAAAAAAAGTTAAAATTCGTGATGTTAAAATGTTCAAACCATTCCATTACCACTAGAAACTACGGAGTTATTTATCATAGAAGCACAGAGGAGGTTCCTTGACTCCTAGGGCTGATAAGAATAAAAAAAAATGTCAAAAATTTACAAAAAGCTGGAAAAAAAAATTGCAAAACAGTATAAAATTGCGTTTTTAGCAAGCGGTTGCTCATCAGTAGCTAGCCACGGGGGTTGGGGGCTTTGCACCGTGGGCTAATGGGGGGCAACAGTGGGGTGGGGGGCAACAGCGCGGTGGGAGGGGGGGTTGGGGGACAATAGGGGGAGGGGTCAACAGTGGGGTGTCTTCAACCTCTAAGAACCGAACTTCACACCATAAATATAAGTCTCCGAAACAGTTTGAGCTGAAACAGAGCTGAAAGGCTCTAAGAGCACTTAATGCCCGCTGGGCGCTACCTGTTTATCCTGTTTTTGAGGACGAAAAGTCAAAAGCGTCAGACAAAAAATCGGTCAAGCAAAAAATCGCATAAAAAAAGACCGACAGGACTAATATAATTGCTACAAACTTCGTTTGAGAGCAATTAAAAACATAAAGCGATAAATCGCATTAAAAAGGCCACAGAACTATCCTAATTGCTACAGCCGTCGATTGAGAGCAATTAAAAACCGTTGACAAAAAATCAACCGTTGAAAAAAATCATAAATAGAGGACTGGCGAAAAAGAGCTGTAGAGGAAAAGATGCGACTATTTGATAGTAAAAGCGAATACGTTTTGCTTAATAAGATACCACCTGACTAGACAAAATTGTATTGTGGCAATCTTACAGAGCAGTGGTTCTATAGACCTAATTTGCAAAACTATTGAACATTGTCTTTATTTCCTTTCATTTCGGTTACCATTAGGTAATATTTATTTCTGTGTTTCGCAAATGTACCCTGGAAACCAGACAATGGCGAGCTTAAATACTTCGCGAGCGTAATATTTTACTTAAGGTAATAATCACATAATGAGCAACTTACAGAAGATGAAGACCTGACCATACAGAACAACCGTGCAAACATCACATCATCTAGAGACAATTTGTGCTTGGTTGTCATTTCTTTGCGCTGAAAACATGAAAATAGTTACAAGTTTTTTTTAACAAAAAATACTTCAGCTCAACTTTCCAGTATTATTGATGTTATTACATATATCATTGTGTAAGATTTGTTTGATCCGCAATGAAACCTTAAAGTTACTATTCTCGAAGCTTTTTTGCTCGACATAAATTTAACATTTATTCTCAGGCAACGTTTGAAACTTTCTACCGAACGGAAAATAATCGTCTATAATCAACAAAAATTGTGTTGTTATATCCCTAGTTACCAGGAAACAAATATACGGCTAAAAAGACTTTTGAGCATCTAAAGCTCAATTTGTTTAAAAAATAGCAAATAAATTTCATCGCAGTGCTCTGAAACAGCTGGTAGATTGCCAGCAAAAACCCCGACAGCTTGATAGATCTGCAGTCTCAAAAAGATGTAAACGTAAAAAAAGACCATAATAAAGTTCTTCTTTCCATAAAAAGCTGATTTTGATTAATAATCAGTATCAAACATTGCTGCTTCTATTACTGTTCTCAAATAACAATGAATTAGTACGAAATACACACAGTTAACCTTATCACCTTGAAGTCAAGAAACGAAAAGTCAAATTTAGAGTGAGGAGATCATTTTTGAGATTGAGGTAAGTCAGGGGTGACGAAAAACTTCAGCACGCAAATGATCAAAAAATTGAAAAATGATGTCACGCACGCAATTCAGTCGAAATTGCATGAAGGACGGAAACAAGCAAATTTGAAGTGGTTGTGACGTCATGTGGTTGTAATAAAAATCTTGACGACAAAACTAAAAATATAACAGGGCAAGTTCTGGCCTAAAATTCCAACAATTTTCATTAATTAAACACAAAACTGGACCAGAAATGGACTACAAATGAATTGGAAAAAACATCTAGAAAAAATCCGATCACGGAAATCGAAAAACAGTGAAAATCAAAGTCAAATTACCGCATATGAACCATAAGCAAGAAAGCAAATTTTTGTTCAAACACCGTTTCTCACACTGCTTTAAAATTTGAGTAAAAAAATTTTACGCGGCAAACTTGCTTGCTTTTTTCTTCACTTCCTGTTTCGGCGTGCACAAAAACATGCCCTGACTTGCCCTGTTATATTTTCATCACTTCAGAGTGACTCCAAAAATCATGAAAATGTAACAACAGATCTAAAAAAGACAGCGCCCCAAAAACAATTCAATTTTTTGAGTTGCTAATTCAAGAGAAGGCCAATAATAGCCCTGGCAATTGCTTTTGGCTATTGACCAGATTTGAGAGCTTCTTTTGGGGATGAATAAAAAACTGAAAGCAAAGACTAATCGAATGACTGCTCCATATACGAAACCTCGTTAAACTCCCATATTCGACTACATCATATAAACAAAAACCGCAATACATATTCCTATGCAAAAAATGCTTAACTCAACTCAATTTTTTTCTCCGACCCACTATAATTTTAATTGCACAATACTGTCTTCGGTTTACACTATTGATTTAAAACTATGAAGTTTGCCAGTAGGCATCCCGTATGCTGGCAAAAGTTATCGTGTCTATTCGGCAAAATTCAAGATTAAACTAAAACATAGAAACTCAAACAGAAAAAACTCGTAGCTCACCTTAAAGTGGCCACAGGGCTCACTCTATCCAAGAAAAAACTTAGCCAAGAAAATCAATACAAAAATCAAGGAAAAAGTTACAAAAAAGAAAAAGCATTGTTTAAATCGATCAAAATAAGAGCGTCAATGACAACGCTAGAGAGGTTTCGAATAAGGCTTGCAGGGTAGTATGTTTAACTTGTGTAACAAGACAGCAAATAAAAAATTCAAAAAAACTTATCTATGTTACGTATAAAATTGCAAACTATATCCATCGAAAATGACCACATATCCGACAGATTGACAAAACCTAAGCCATAGCTGCCGCCTTGACGCCCAATTGGACACAAAAACAAAAGATGACTTGGCCGCATTCCCTAAATTGTTGGATGAATTCTCAACATAACGCAGTGTGAGATAAAGTCAGAAGAGGAGCGTGCAAGTCGTGACTTCTATAAAACAAAAAACGAGAATGAAAAGTTAAACAAAATTGAAAACAATATCATAGCCAACAGACTCCAGAATCGACTAAAAAAACTTGACATCGGCCCCAGTCAATTACCAAAACATATAACTATTACCTTCATTATATTTAGCAACAAAACACAAAAAATGAGAAGAGCAAATTGTGTTACCACTTTCTTGAAAATTCGTCTCAACTTGACACAACAAACCAATTATTCTGAACACGCCATGCCAATTGCTCCAAGCAGAAGACGACTGTCGGCATGAAACATAAAATAACAAAAACAATACGAGGAAAAATGCGAGGAAAAGGAAAAGGATTTCTGGATTGGACGCTTCCATGCAGCGGAACTCACACCCTGCCGGACAGCCGGGTCCAAGATCCAATCACCCCAAAAACAATCCAAGCGGGTTTTCGAAGTGGAGACAAGACGAACCAGCCCCCTTGCCTCCGAAAGAGCTGGCTGGACTGACCATCAAGATTCTTCTGATGAGAGGCGGCATTGGATTGTACCCAGGGCCAAATCCAGAAGATTTCTGTGGCCTATGCGATAGCCTGTGAACCAAATGACAAACGGCAATATGGTGCCACAGTGGCAAATAAAATCACCTGAAATGCAGCTCTCTGAAATCAGTTAAACAGTGGACCAATGAATTTTATTGCAACAATTAAGTTTCTGCACCCAGGCAAAAGCTCTTTCAGTGCCAATTGCAACTGACACTGTTTAAAACAACCAAGAAGAATTTTATTGGAACCAAGACGAAGATTGGCATCAAGAAGAACAAAGTAGATAAAGAACCACACAAGAACCTCAACCGTAACGAAGCCTTCACAATCCTCCAATTCAGTGCCATTGGCCTCAAGGCGAAAATGGATTCTGTTGTCAAGTTCATGAGACAGAAATGTGAAGATCGCAGCTATCTAAGAAACGTTCTTCAACAACACCGTCAAGGCCCCCATGGGCTTCTCGCTGGTAGTAGAAAATCAACCAAAGGAACGCGGAAAATGTGGTGGAGTAACCTGTCTTGTTGACAATTCTGTCCAATTCCGAACTTTTCAACTCCCGAAGCCAATCGACTCTCACATCGAACAGCAAGCAATTGAAGTGAATTCTGGTACATCGGCCATTAAGGTGGTCAACATCTACACTCCACCTCAATCCAGTTGTCAAGCAGGATATACATCCTCGATTAAACACCTTATAACCCTGCAAGATGCAATAATACTAGGTAACTTCAATGCTCACAGCAACCTCTGGTTCTCTCGAGTCAACAAGGACCCACTAGGAAAAAAACTTGCGGAGGAGATTGATGAATCAAAACTGATGATTTTGAACAAAGACTGGCCAACAAGAGTGGTGAAGGAAACCAAGAGCTCACCCTAACTGAGGCGCCAAAGAGGACTTCATCAACTTTAAGAAGGCAGACTGGCCCAGCTTTCGGAGAGAACTGGAATTCACTCTTGCGAAGACGAGTTTCAAGTCAGCAGCAAAAGGTGAATAAACCTTTCGTAAGCTCGTAACCAAGGCGGCGAGCAGACATATCCCGCAAGGTAGGAAAAAATGCAATTCCAAACTACCCTACTGAAACCATTAAGTTGACCAAAGAAAGATGCGAGCTACAACATCATCAAATCGCTGACCCTAAAATAGCTCATCTCACAAATTAAATTTACAAAGTCGTTCAGATCCATAAGCAGGAAGCCTGGCTCAAGTTTCTAGAAGGTGCTGACCATAAAGGAGGAAGAAGCAAGTTATGGTCCACCATCCAGTCGCTAAATGGATCGAAGCAGAAACCAGGAGCAAACAGGCCAATCGAGTTTCAAGGGAAGATTGCATACAAACCGATGAAATGGGCCAATTGGTTCAACCAGCAGTTTATGCCCCACCCCAGCGTAGGCGATATCGAACGACGAGCAGCAGTAAGGAAGATGAGACAACTAAGGAAAGCAAAGGTCGAGCTAACTCCGGAGATGGTAACAGAAGCGATCAAAGCAACCAAGAAGAGTAAGACCCTAGGGCCAGATCGCAGAGCTCCCATCCCACCAGCATTACATTGGTCCAGTTGCAGTTTGCTTTCTCACGAAACTGATCAGCCTGTTCCTGAATTCATCGGTGATCCCAGCTCTAAGAAAAGTCGGAAGAGTGACCCCACTGCCCAAACCAGGCAAGGACCCAGAGCAGGCAAAGAGCTACAGGCCAATTGCTCTACTTTCCCCAGAGGCAAAACTAGTTGAAAAGCTGATACCGCCAGACTTTGAGAAGTCCATTTAACTAGAAGATCACCAACATGGATTCAGGAAATTGAGATCCACCACAACAGCACTGAACTGTCTGAATCATAACATCAAGAGTGGAGTCAATAAGTGCACATCATGTCATCGAACCCTGATGTTAGCGCTTGACCTTAAAGCGGCGTTCGATACGGTTTGCCATGGTTCACTGCTCACGGATATCCTCAATACAGGTCTACCAAACTACCTCAAACGTTGGCTACAGTCGTACATATAAAGAATTCAGAGAGAATAAATCAACAAAAAGGAAAGTATAGCAAGGAGCTCCACAAGGTGGAGTACTTTCCCCGTTCTTGTTCAACCCGTATATGAGATCACTTTCCATTCCACCGGAAGATGCCAAGATCATCACCTATGCAGACGACATAACGATAACAACTTCGGGACCAAATGTCAAAAAGTTGGCAGTGAAGATCACAGAATACCTGAAGAAGGTCAACGAGTGGCGACAATGAATTAATAGATGCTTAACAGCAAGGGATTTAGCCTAGTGGTTTCTGAAAGTTTCTATACATTGATCGAACTCAACGGACCCCGGTTCGAATCCACCTCGCAGCGCTCAAAATGCATGCAAAACGCTAGGGTGCATGTTTAAGGGACGCTTAAGATTAGGAGCTTAAACATGGTGACATAGCATTCGAGTTAGAATTTATATATAGATTTCAGAATTTTATTTTATTGAGCTTCTAAAGTGAATTCTATTACGCTTGATACTACTACCAGCTAACAGTCACTCTAATGAACTTTGATAACCTAATGCACTACGACTTAATGACCAGGCTTTATCGGTTTATCCAGTTTCCTTTGGCTTTTATCTTGTGACATTGACCGTATTCACTACATTGCGTAATTAAATGCGTGAAAAAATTTAGAATCCATTCAGTTGAAACAGTGAGTGAGGTAAGTCAGAAGTTAGAACGTGAAAATCGTGACTTATGTAAAACGAAAAACGCGAACAGAAGGTAAAGCGAATTTTAAAAAAAGAGAATAGCCGAATGAACTAAAGGGGTTTTGCAAAACAGCAAGACTAAAGAAAAGACAAGACGTTAAATGGACACTAAATGGTTTTGGAAAACCACTTAGAAACAATTCCAATAACAAGTTGACAAAAATTAGCGAAAACCAAAGTCAAATTGCCGTATGAACAAAAAACCGATGGAGAAAGCGCATTTTTGGTCAAACACGGATTGCTCACTCTAGGCGTCTCTAGATTTATACCCTACCTTAATACATTAATGTAGACCCTATCTCAAAAATACATCTACACCCTATCTTAATATTTGGGGTCTACACCCTCCCCGTGGACTGTGGTCCATCTTATCACCACTCTTATAAGTCTTTATGATCTCCTTACTTTTTAAACCGAACAAAATTAAAAAGTAATAGCAAATCGAGTCCGAATCAATTAAGTTAAAACATTGAACATTTCACGAACTGGGGCGGTACCAAACTTGTAACTGCCAGCATGCACACGTTACAGTTACAAGTAGGCGACATCTGTTCTTCGGCAAAAAATTGGGACCTATTCCGTTTGTGACCCACCGCAACTTAGTCGGTGATTATTATCTGCAACCCCAAAACCTTTTAAATAAAAATTTTCGGATCTATTCTGTTTCCCCCCTCCCCCCACCAGCTTAGTGGGCTTATACTTTTTACGCCCCCCAGGCGCACGTGCTATTTTTTTACATAGTAACGTGCTATATTAAAACATACCCGGCAGATTGCCGGAAAATAGCCGCCGTTGATTCCAATAAGCATGACTGGGATTGAAATAACAGAAGATATCGAAAAAAAAAGATTTTCGTACAAAAACATTTTTTTAAGTCCGATTTATTTTGATGGCATTTCGTAGTTGAACATACTTCTGTTTCTTAGAGAGAGGCTACAGGGGCTACTATCAATAACAATCAGCATTAGAGAGAGGTAACTAATACTTATAGGACCGACGTTCAAATAGCGGGCAACTAAAATTGGGCTTTATGGGTTTATCCTGTTTCTATTTCTGACTTCAATTTTTTATACTGACTGTTCATTTTGAATTGCTTTGCTGAGCAACTGATGTTCAAAATCACTTTTAGCAGAATGAGAGAAGAGAAAAACTAGCCTAGAGAAGTCAAAAAGATTTCACGCAAAATGTTGAAAAGGCGGCAAAATGAGGTAAAGCGAAACATTTTTTTATTCGACGAAGTTAAAAAAAAAATAGGAGCGCTATAATAGCCGGCTGAGAAGATGAGGGCGGCTATTAAACATATAATTTGTAATTGTGGGCGTAAAAAAACACTGAGGGGGGCCGAAACAGATTAGATATTTTCTATTCAATGGCATGTGTTCTTTAACTGGGGCTGTCATGGAGTACTGAAGCTGGCACAAACGGAAAAGATCTCATATGGCAAAGTTAAAATCGGGTTTCAAACCATTCTGAGAAATTTAAACATTTACCTTAGTAGCGTCACAAGAAGTCAGCCTCTGTGCTATCTCTGTGTAATTGAGATTCGCTGATGCAAACTGGGAATATTTCACATTGGAGTAAGCATCACGCGCCTGAAACAAGCAATAGTTACAGAATCAAGGATAAAAAATACTCTGGCGATAAAACCTAGAGGCAGTCAATAAGGTTCAGATTACAATAATCTGATGAAGTCACTGAGAACTTCTGGCATTAATGGAGAACGACGCAGCTGTTCGAGATATAAGCAAGACGTTCGAAGGGACCTTAGCAGAGTCACGTAACGTTGCTTAAAACACTCACGTGCACATTTTAAAATGCCGAAAGTCTGCAGAAGTTCCTACTTAGAACTTGACTTTCGTCATTATAAAACGTGCGCGTTCCGTGTTTTAAGCATGGTTACGTTACTCTGCAGACGTCACTTCGAACTTCTGACTTAATATCTCGAATTGCTCCCCGGTTCTCGATCAACGCCAGAAGTTCTCAGTGACTTCAAGCAGAGTCACGTAACCATTACTTGAAATACGCGCTTAGAAAGTTTTTGACATTAGCACTTGCAGTTTTGAATCCGGCATTGCATAGAGGAAAATCTGGCATTCTAGAATCTGGCATTGCGGAGATCTTGCGTTTTAAAACTTGCACCTGATTGTTTCAACTTGCAATCAAATCATCGAGCTACTTTTACCAATAACTTGTCAAAATTTCTTTCTCTACTATAGTCTCATCTCTCTCCAGCAGAATCTCGCTTTGACCCTTTTGATTCTTGATACTAAGTTACAACATGAATCCTGTTCCCTTAGGCCTTGTACGACCCAGCCTTCTGGCGCAAGTGCCCTCGTTTCAGGACACTATGTCTAACGGCAACTATGATTTTTGTTCTAACATACATTAAGAGAATCAAGGGTAAAATTTTACAGTCGCTAAAACCAGAAGACATGTTTCGTATGTGGAGGTCACAAAAAGTCATTTGAGTATGGGCGAATAACAGATCCTAATTGATACGACTCCGCAATACAATCTGAAATGTAATCTGTCACTAGAATAATTTTCCGGTCAATTAAACTAATTAACCAACGGTTCCGGAAAAAAGCCCCACGAAAAAAAAACCCACTTCATTTTAGATAGAAGATAAACCCCCACGTAAGTAAACCCCAAAATAAACATCCACAGGGGCTACCATCAATGTCAAAACACATTAGAGGCGTTAAATAAGACATTTTCACATTTTTTCATACTCACTCGCTCTCTGTCTCACTCTTTTATAATACTGCATGAACAAAAACCAATCTCTCTTTCGCTCTGCTTTTGAATTCTTTTGAGCAGATTGACCTAAACACTTGTTTTCACGTACGGCATTTGACTTTGCATCCTGTGAATAGAGAAGTCGATGATTAAGAAATAGAAAACAATCACTCCTCTTTGGGTCGCAAAAACAGTAGTGCTATAAGAGCCGGCTGAAAAACTGAGGTCGATTAATAATCAGGGGTAAAAACCTAATGAGGCAGGTAACTAGCTCAACAAGAAGGCAGCTAGCTGATCTTAGTCGATTAGGTAGTTTTATTCCTTGAAAGGCATGAAGGAAAATGCGTAATCGACTATATCAGGCTTTCAGCTTTCATTTAACCATTTTTTTGAAGTTCTCGTATATAAATCTACCCAAAAGATTGTCTAAAAATAGCCGCCATTGATTCCCATAACCCCGATTAGGATTGACAGAACAGAAATGAAAAAAAAAATGATTGCTGTTCAAAAACATTATTCAAGAGCAAACTATTTTATTTTAATTTGCTGTTAGCCATGCTCCCGCTTCTTGTCGAGAGAATAAAAAAGCCAGTATCAAAACCAATAAACATTAGAGATGACAACTTAGACTTACAGGAACAAAATTCAAGAACAAATTGAGGGAGGCAACGGTGGGGGTGGGGGGGGGTCTTTAGATGCACGGTGCCACGTCCTAACGGACTGAAGAATAAGCAGGGGTGGGGAATAGGGGAAGGGGCTGATGTGCGTGTGGCGATGTGTGTGTGCGTGAGGGGGAGGGTGGAATGTGTGTGGGGTGAGAGGGTTCAAACTCTAAGAACTGCCTTTCACACTATGAGTATACGCCACCAAACAGTTTCTTTGAATCGCATACTTGGAGACAAGTGAGCTGAAAGGCTCTAAGGCGCTACCTGCTGGTCCAGTTTTTGAAGACGAAAAGATAAATGGGTCAGACTAAAAATTGGTCAAGCGAAAAATTGCATACAAAGACCACATGGCTAATATTATTGCTACAAACTTCGTTTGGGAGCAATTAAACATCAGTGTTAAAAAAAGAGAACAAAGAGAGCGTTTCAGAGCAATTACTATCAGTGTTAAAAAGGAGAGCAGAGAGAGAGAGAGAGAGAGAGAGAGAGAGAAAACGAAACGCTCAAGCGAAACGAGTATCGAGCTATCAATTTAGTCGCAAAATCTTTTTTAACTCCTCGTCAAAACCACTTTGGACTTTAATTGGTAATTTGGAGATAGGTCGATACCGCAGACAGAATGATTTGAATTTGGAAAACCATTCTTTTCTGATTAGTGAATTCATCCATTTTTCTGTTTCTGGTCATTCCAAGGACTGCTGTTGATGGACAAAAATCTTGATGGACATCATGATAGAAATAGAAAAGGAAAAAGGAACAAATGTAAGTGTCAAAGAGTGCTCTAATTAAGCGTGTTGTTTCAGTTAAACTTCAAAATTAAACTTTATTGAGCTTCTTAACTGAATTCTTTTAAGCTTATACTACTACCAGCTAACAGTCACTCTAATGAACTTTGATAACTTAATGCACTATGACTTACTGACCGGGCTTTAACGGTTTATCCAGTTTCCTTTGATTTTGATCTTTTGACATTGACCGTATTCACTACATTGCGTAATTCAATGCGTGAAAGAATTTAGAATCCATTCAGTTGAAACAGTGAGTGAGGTAAGTCAGAAGTCAAAACGTGAAAATCGCGACTTATGTGAAACGAAAAACGTGAACAAAAAGTAAAGCGAATTTTAAAAAAGAGAATAGCCGAATGAACTAAAGGGGTTTTTCAAAACAGCAAGAATAAACAAAATACAAGACATTAAATAGACACTAAATAGTTTTGAAAAACCCCTTAGAACCAAACCAATAACAAATTGACAAAAAGTAGCAAAAACCAAAGTCAAATTGCCGTATGAACAAAAAAAACCACAATGGAGAAAGCGCATTTTTGGTCAAACACGAATTGCTCACTCTACTTTGAACATACAGTGAACAAAATTACACCACGAAACCACTCAATTTCGCTGCGCTTTCTATTTCGGCGTGACCAAAATTACTGCTCCGATTTGACGTCAAAAATAAGAAAAATGTGTAAACAAATCTTAAAAAAAGACAGCGCCCGCAAACAATCAATTTGAACTGTGAAACATAACCAACTAAAGTCGGAATTGCTCTCGGATGGATAGTAGGAGCTCTAATCAATTGCATACTAATTTAGTAGGGGACTAACAAATTCACTAGCGTGCTTCGAAAACCTCATTATAGGTTAATATATACTACTACTACGATTTGAAGTGAAAAAATGGCACCAGTTTCGGCGCACATATCATTTGAAATTTAGTATTAAATTTCTGTCAAGATGAAAAGTCACTCGAAAAGTCAAAAACCGTCAAGCAAATATTTTGCATTAAAAAAGACACACACGTTTACATTAATTGATTGTCTTCGAGAGTAATTAAAAGAGACCGCCTAAATAATAGCATTTGAGCATCTGGCGGCGGCTATTAATTAAAAGATAACCGACTAACGTTGAATTGCTCTCAAACAACCGGCGAGCGGTTAGCCTCGTTAGTAACTAGGCACGGTTTAGTGAGGCTAGCTTTAGCTTAATTGAAGGGGCGTAAGAGAGCGCAGCGGGGGGTGTAACGGGGGTTAATGAAGTGGCAACAGTGGGGGGGGGGGTCAATCTCTAAGAACCGCCCTTCGCACCATAAGTATAAGTCTCCAAAACAGATTCTGTGAATCGCATACTTGAAGACTAGTGAGCTGAAAGGCTCTAAGAGCACTTAATACCCACTGGGAGCTAAATGTTATCCCGTTTTTGAGGACAGAATGTCAAAAGCGTCAAACGAAAAATTGGTCAAGCGAAAAGTCGCATAAACACGACCGACAGGACTAATAAAATTGCTACGAACTTCGTTTGAGAGCAATTAATTATTTAAAGAAAAGCTCAAGGACAGCAGACAGGGGACTTCGAAGTTAGAACATAACCGACAAATGACGGACTAATTGCTCTCGAGCGGTATGCAAGGCTCGAATCTCCTGCAACGTGCTTTAACTATATCGGGCGATTGTAAACGGCCGAAGCGAAAGTCAACCAAAAATTAAAACCAATTGAGCAAAATTTCATGGAAAAGACCCACAACTGCAATGATCACTTCGAGGTTCATTCGAGGTTTTTATTGCACCCTAATGATAGCATATATTGAGTACATTAGCTAGTGACAATTGTTAATAATTTTATGCTGTTGCAGACTACTACAAATGTAAAATATAGAATCACAATTTGTTGTATATGTTTTTGTGATCAAACTTTGTTGAAATGGATTGGAGCAATTACTTCCTGCAAAAAATTATCACACGCTATTAAAAAATTGTAATTGCTTATTTGTAATTGAGAAAAATAGATTTCCAGGCTTATCAGAAAATAAGTTATGGAGGCCTATGATGAGGACACTTTCGGGTTTGTATGACAAAAAAACGACAAACACAGCTAAAGATTTAGGGACATCAGCCACGACATAGCCCGTTGAGACCCCTGAATTAAAAGAGCATCAAGACGATAAATTTGATTTTTTAAACTTACGTCTTTCAAGCATTATAGTCTTATAGTTATGACAATTGCATCTGTTGAATTTCATTAAAAGTTTAGATTCTCAATTCAAAATTACTAAGTGAGTGCAAAGTCGTTTCTATTGATTGAGGCAAGTCATTTTTGCTCAAAATTCATCACACGTTGACTCAAATACTCCTATATAATACATTAAAAAATAGGTTACGTATACAAATTCAGCAGACGAGTTGTAAAAAGCTGGACCTCTAGGCGCGTAAAAAATGGTCGCAATGAAAATTCTGGAAGATGAATTTTAAAAAAGCATAGTGGAACGGCTCAAGTATAATTCACAAATTTTTATTTACTAAACAAAAAAATACGAATTTATTAGAAAAAAAACTCGATAAAAACTCCAGAAAACAGAAATCAAAATTTCGCACGTGGACAAAAACTTAGTAACAAGAGAGCGCATTTTTGTTCAAATACGGTTTTCGCATCTTACTGGAAAATTAGAGAGAAGAAATTTCACGCGCAAAATTGCTCAGTTTTTCACTCTCTTCCTGCTTCGGCATGACGAAAAACAACTCGAATTTTATTTGAAAACCATCAAACTGGGCGAACAAATCTTACAAAAACGGACAATTGAATATTTAAGATTCGCGTCTATTAAAAACATTCGTTCCCTTATATACTTTTATTGATACACAGAAATCGCCACTGTGTATATATATGTAATCTGAACTTAAACCGTTTTTCCAAGAACTTCACCGTCTTTCAGGGGAGATTATGGAAACAGTTCTGAGCGTACTAACAAGTTTCACGAGAGGGTGGGATGGTTCTGCAACGAGTACTGTTCCTCCTTGACACTTGTGACTTGAACCCACACCATTCACTGTTTTCGCACTAGTCGCCAACGTTGACTTCAAAACTGGCGGAGGTTTCAATTTTTTCTGACTGTCATTGCTTTTCTTAGACTTGGATTCCGTTTTCTTGTTCACATCTGAGTCTTGCCACTGCTTTGTCCAGAATGAGAACATATCATCTTGGAGATCACGAATGGACTCGTAGAAGGCAGGATCCATGACCTTGTACCATTCACTAAGTGGCTGTAACAAAGTTTAAAAAATGTAATCAATATCTCAAAGACAAGATGCGACTGCAATTTTAACTTGCATATAAACGATTATAAGCTCAAACCAATCAATGCATATAAACGCTTATGAACTCAAATCTACGCTTATCAACTCAAATAACGCATCTCACATCGACTGCAAATCTAAGCAAATTTTAATTCAAAATTTCAAAATCTGAAAAAACCACGCAATCTTAGTGAATTAATTTTCATTGACCAGTAAAGAAAATTATATGGACCGCTTGCATGGCTTTACCAAGTTAGAATTCTAAAAAAGCGGCAATCGAAAATCTAGGACTGGGTAACTCTTTAAATGGTGATTCCAGACATTAATCGTTTAAGTTACAGCACGCGAACCCATCCGTTTATCAGAACGAAAGATTCCCCCTTCCATCATTAATTTGCTACATTTGCATCTTTTCACTGAAAACAAGCAAAATGGGTATATGCGGAAGTATAACGTTACAAGGTGGCTCGCTTATGACGGCGAATGGCCCCCAAGAATTTCAACATTTTACCTGGTGAATCTAAACCTACCTACGGAAAATAACCAAAAGAATGTAAATGAGGGACCAGAAAAAGCGGAAAACCATCTTAGTTTGTTATCTGTAAAAAAAATCATATGAATGATAACGTCGGCGTACCTGAATTACATCGAAACAGTGGAAGTGATGTTCAAGGCTTCCATCAAAACTATCATAGCCGGCCGATTGTAAAAATGGATTTACAAGCTGTCAAATGTAGATAGCAAAAGATACGAAACTTAATTAATGCAGTTGATGATTTAATATATAATACCTATTTAAAAAACACAGAAATATATCGTTTCTTTTGCGTCACTCGGATTACTTTAATACTCATATTAACAGCCTTGTTTTAACGTCCTTCATTACGTAGAAATATTTTATTGACCTTGACAGGGTTTAGAGCAACCTTAAATGACCTTAACATTAGTGTTCAAAAGTCATTTAGTGAGTAATGTAAGTTATTTACGATTTAGAAAAACAAATCTCGCAAATCAGCTCAACACTCACTCCCAAGTAGTTTTAAAAATTGCGCCGGGAACACAAAAGCCTCAAAAGCACAGTGAGAGCGGCACAAATGAGCAATAAAACAGCTCTTTCGAGGTTCATAGCCTGACAAAACGTAAAATGGCAAAATTAGTGTACGACGAAATTAGTGTTTATCAGCAAATCAAAAAAATTTGGCACCAAAAATGCTGGGGGGGGGGGGGGGGTGCTCCTCAAGATGATCACGTTCTTCAATGAAATCAAATTTGATCATCTAGAGATTTAATACTGTTGCTCTATATGGTTCTTTAAAATTTTGCTTTCAAATCTTTTGAAAAAAATACTTCAAAGATGACAGTCTGGTAATATATTTTAACTTTTCTCGCCAATGTTTGGACAAGACGCGCCACACAGGAGGGGAAAATTTGGAACTGGAATTACACATTAAAAAGAACTAACTTGTGCTTTGAGTGATCCAAAACAATGGACAGTAGTGAAAAGCATGTACTCGGTGCCCACCTCAATAGCCAGAGCCATAACCGGAGGAGGAACCCCGGAGTCTAAGGATTCCACGTATGCCCTCAAAGGAAGTCTGCAACCAGAAAATTTGATGTAAACAATTAGCAATAATGAAATGATTTAATGTTTCAGCAGAAAAATCAGAACAGTTAAACATAGATTTCTTTGGTACTGTGCAAATAACTGTTTTAAACATACACTACGGTACCAAAAAGCTGAGCACACCTGAAGAATTTCTACACATCGCAAAAGATCAAATAAAACAACATTTTTGAGTTCAAACTAGTTCTCCAGTACCAAGTCATTACGCCTTTAGCTTTTTTAACATCTAAAAGGCGGTTTGCATAGTTTTTATACAAGTTTCTAGCGACATCAGCCTCAATTTCGTTCCAAAATTCAGACATTTGTCAAACACATTCCAAAATACTGTCTCTTTTTGAAGCCTAAAAAATGCTCAATAATTTTGAATTGGAATCAGATATGCTGCCTACTATATGCTGTCCATTCCAGTACCTCCCCCTCTTTCTCTTGGAAAAAAAATTGCTGACAATCTTTACGCACAGGAGCATTGTCTTGTCGAAAAATAAGGTCCTGAAAATGCACTTTTTTCTGAATAATATTTCAAAACTGTCAAAATAACCCATATCAATCAGCTTGTTTGGATATCCAACAAGTAATTTGCAGCCATCTGATCATATTGCACCCCAAAACATCAGTGATTGTTTATTCCGACATATTTTTGTGTTCTTTTATTCGAGAAATCTTGTTCAATTTTTTCAAAAACTCAAACGATTCCGTCGCCAGAGATGCGCACTCTAGGTTTATCAGTAAACGCTACATTCTACCAGACAGAGGAAGGCTTGTGCAGCAATTAAATATAACATTGTTATTGACGACACTTGCCTGTCTTCTTCCGTTTTTGCAGCATATCTTGAAAAACACAATATTTTTCGAAAAATTCGTCGTAATGTTCTTCAGAAAATTGTATTGTAACCAGAAAAAGAGTTATATATCGCTCTTACGCATTTCAGTGATATGTTGCCTCAATTTTTGTTACCTCAAGTGATATTTTTGAAGTAAACTTTGTACGAATACTGTGCATTGGATCTTAAGATCAATTTTAATTTTAGCTCTTTGCAGTGTTATCGTCGAAAATCCAATATTGCGTAGCGTAATAACTTATCATAGTGGTTTAACCATTTTTTCTGTTTAAGGGGAGAAAATGACAATTAAATCTCTCTTAAGAATTCAATATTTAACACTTTTTTATGCCTTCAAGGAAATCATGCCTTACGCAGAAATCGTGGTTAAAGAATTAAAAACATGCTGTACGTAGATTTTTTTTATCATAGTGTAGATAATTGGTAGTTAATAACCACTTCTTGCCTAATTTAGGCGCAGATTCAAAGATTATGGAATTTTGCTACCATTGAATTCAATACATTGAATTCAACCGGAAAAATGCCATAATTTTCCTTCTTTGTTGAAACCGAATAATGTTTCAGTTTTTGGGAACAGTATATAGTGGAAGTTCCAAAATTAATCTGACGCAAAAAAAGATGTTTTTTTAGTAAAATTGGATTCATTTCCCATAAAAGCCGACATACCTTTAAATACAAAAGTTTTATGAACTATGTAGTAGTAGTAGTAGTTTAGGATTCAGTGTCGTGGCACTAGGGTTGACATCCCTTTATTGGTTGGCTAATTTGACCTTCTGTACTGGATTGCAGTTGCACAAAAAGGTCCACGTACAAGAATTGGCTTCAGAATAATGTCTAGAGAAACAATTCCAGTATAATTCGGTTAACCGTTTTTTGCTTAAGCTTTCAATAGCTAAATTTGTGCTTTTACAGATAATATTCAAAAGTTGACTAGAACGCCTCCAGAAATTTTCATCTGCTTTTTTCGTTCTTGTTTGATTTATGTTTATTAGCTCGAATTGTCTGGTATTTGGTTGATCATCACAGTTTTGGTTTCTATTGATCGGAATATTGATATTGTAATTTCCTGAGAGAACAGCAATTAAGAGAAGTAGATCGTGTAGTTCTATATATAAGGAGAGAGGAAGTAAATTGAGCTTTCCAAGCCTCTTCTTGTAATTCAGTTCCCAGTTGTTTAGGATCCAACTGGTAGTTTTCTTTTGAACGCGCTCAATCTCTTTCGTCTCCATTTTGTTAGCGAGCCAGGCTTGAGTTGCATATGTAACAATTGGTACGACATATCCTGCGTACGCATTGAGTTTTGCGCTTAGTTTCGAGTTAAAATCATTAAGCTTTACGTATTGTTTTCTTTTACTTAAGTAGCTGCCAATAATTTTCAAGAAGTTACCGCAAATGCCTAGCATTTCAATTTTCTGTAGCAAGATGTCATGTGGAACGCTATCGAAGGCTTTTTTGAAGTCCAGATACAGAACCAAAAAGTTCTTCTTCATTACCATCAAATTTGTTGTGTACACCATCTGTGTTACCACCGACCTGTGTCTTCGAAAACCATGTTGTGCATTGTGTAGTGTCGTTTTTACAATGTCATATAGTTCGTTAAATATAATTTTTTCGAAAACCTTTGATGTGTTGCAGAGAAGGCTTATAGGTCTGTATTGCTTCATATCTGCTCTGTCTTCGTCTTTAAAGACGGGAATAACTTCACTTATTTTCCAAAACGATGGAAAATACCCTTTTGAGAGCGCAGCCTTAAACACTATCAGTATAGATTTCGAGAGGGCAGGCAGGTTTTTGAGCACAAGATTACCTATGTTGTCCGGGCCACATGCTTTACTAGTTTCAAGTTTTGACAGGATTTCTAAAATTTTTGTTTCACTTACGTTCACATGGTTATAAGTCTTTTTCGCGAAGGTTCGATTTTGATCAACTTGATTACTTTTTAGGAAAACGCTCGCAAAAAAGTCGCTGAAAAACTTACTTTTCTGTGCATCGTCATTTGACTTTTCATCTTCGTATTTCATTTTCTCAGGAAACCTACTACTTTTATGGATAGATCGTAAATATTTATGAAGATCTGAAAATTTTCTTCCCCGGAAAAATTTTTTCTTCAAACTCAGCCTGCTCTTCGACTAAGTTTTTTCGTAGTTGATTTTCTTTTCTATTCAGTTTTAGAAGTTTCGCCAGACTTGACTTTCTCGAAGATTTTCTCTTTAATGTAGCGATTTATTTCATTAAGTGTGATGTTTCTTTTTTAACCCAGGGCGGGAGACTTGCCCTGTGTTTAGTTAATCTTGGAACGTTTTTTGCCAAAATATCAGGGATAAGGTTTCCTCAAATTAGTCTTAATTAATCCGAAGCTGCTACTTTTGAAGTTTCGAGCCATGTACTCGCATTGCGTAAAAGAAAAAATGTTATAGTTTCAACTTGAAATTAATTAAGATGTTTAAATTATGATCAAATGGGTCACAAAACAGAAAATAGATACATATGAGGTTCATATGACCAATAAATTTGTTCACGCATAATACAATTTGTTCACGTATTATACCGTGACGTATATATTTTGTTTACTTTAGGAAGATACGAAAAAAAAGAATTTTCATGCGAAAACACGTCATTTGGTATTAAAATTAATCAGGGTAAACAGGACAGTGAGAAAGCAAAAGATACAATTATCAACAAAAATGAAACTAAAACAAAAACATTTAAATAGTCTTCAAAAAAGTGTTATATCTTAGCGCTTATAATAGTGCTTGCGAGACAATCTCTAGGTTTTTACCTTCAGCAAAATTCTATTGACTAAATGTTTTGAAATCAACAAACGAAAAACATCTTGTGAGAGCAAATTAACAAGGTCTCTTTTCTCAATGTCTATACAAAAAGTGAAAATTTGACTAGACTACAAAAATAGCCTATCTCGCATATACATTTCCCAACTTTCGAAAACTATTGGAACAATTAATGGAAATATACGGAGTGGACTATAATTTCCAGGGGCATCTTCAACGCGCAAATTTAATATGAAAGCAGCCGAACAAAATTTTTTACGTAAGTTGCTCAACACAAAATACGCAATAATGTTGTGTATACGAGGCACTGTTGAATAAAACTATCCAAGAACCAAAACCCGACACCAAAATCACACAAGTTTTTAAAATAGGAATTGAATTCGGTTGCTATCAGGCCGATAACAACCGCGTGGTAATGTTTCTAATCAAATGCGTTAATTAGTTGCGATAACAATAATTTCATAACTTACGCTACTGTGTAGCTAATATGACTGCCTTCTTCAGAGCCACTAATTTCGCGGCATTCTTCATATAGCAACATTGCAAGGCGCGAATGGCGAAAAACTTGGTCTGATAAACATAAACCGACAAATGTCGGAAGAATTGTTCTTGAACGACAGGCGAGGTAATTTAATTCATGGTCTTTAGTATAGATCAACTTTTCTTTATGGCTGCAAAAAACCTCGACCCCACAGGGATTCGAAACACTGACCTCCCGATCCATGGCCAAAGTTCTTCCAGTTTCATATTTTTGTAGTACTCAACGAGCATTCACAAGTCATTTCAAGTACAGGTTACGCGATTATGGTTGAAGTCCCTGAGAACTTCGGGTGTTTATCGAGAACTGCGAAGCGGTTCGAGATGTTCAGCCGGAATTTCGAAGTGACTTCTGAGTCATCTAACCTTGCTTAAAACACTCACGTGCACATTTTAAAAAACCGAAAGTCTTCAGTGCCGGAAGTTCCTATTTAGCCAGAAGTTGACTTCCGGTGACTTTCGTCATTTTAAAACGTGTGCGTTTCGTGTTTTAAGCATGGTTATGTAACTCAGCGGGTGTCACTTCCAAATTCTGACTTCATGTCGAACCGCTTTATGCCGAAAAGTTCTTAGTGACTGAAGTCCAATACTAAAAACACGAAACGCGCGCTTTTTAAAAAGAGGAAAGCTTATGGACGTCAACTTCTGGCTAAGTATATATCGACTTCTGGCACTGTCGACTTTCGGCATGTTCAACTGTGTACGTGGATGTTTTAACTATAATTCATACAGCGAACGTTGTCACTCTCTGTAACCCACTGGCCTTATTTAAATTAATTAATCACACGATACGTTGAAAGGCAGTAGTCTAATGTACACTTAGTAATGCTTCATTTAGTAGAGTGCTCACCTGTTTTCGCACGCATATTGATTAGTCAGCTGCTCGACCTGAAAACATTCATCTGTTCAGGCCCCAATTCCATGCAAATACGGTGGGGCGGGGGGGGGGGCAGATTCAAAATCCCTCAAGCCCGATACTCCAAATAAAGTAAATAACTATCATTTTTGGGATCTTTTGCGTTTGTGCCCTCCCCGTACGTTATGCTCTCCCCAATTACAGAGCACGTGTGATTACATGGTAAATCATTATGTAAAAATATTAAAAATATAGCACGTGCTTCTGGGGGGGGGGGGGTGCAAATAATATGAACCCACTAATTAATAACTTTAAACCTGTTGATCAATTGATAAAATTGATTGTAACTCGTTTTAACCCAAAAGTCTTTGAAGAATAACCAACTCACAAAATATGAATAGTCAGCATAGGAATTATTTCCTACCCTGAACAAATAATTTTTTTTCATTATTCATTATCATGTGTGAACCGTTTAATGCGTTTTTAATTACTCTTTTAGGTTGAAATTTTTAACCAGTTCAAGAGTGAATAGGTCAGGCTTAATGAGGGTCGAACGGCCCAGTTACCAGTCCTTTCCGAGTATCAATTGTATTTACTTCTTGCTTAATGTCAGTATTTTGTATTATGATACAAAAGATAATTTAACTTCTTTTTGCATAATCACTTGCATAGCCCATATATCTATAAAAGTGTCAAAGTAAATTCTGGAGTGTCATAATCTTCAACCGCCGGGTAGGGGGTTTACTATCTATCTTAATTTCAGACGGACATTAAGCATAAGTAGAAACACAAACTATTATCTGTTACCCAAGAATTCATTAAGAACTTAACCAAAATGTCTGAACAAACTCGAGGAATTCCATAAACCTAACGTAGGTTCTAAAGCCGTACAGAACAGTTCACTTTTAACGCCATTTTTTAAAGAAAAAAGGATGATGAAAGGGTACATACTTTGACATATTCGGCTAAAGACCACTTCAGGAAATTTTCATCAGCTTCTCTCATCATGTCTGCTGGTAACCCCCTGAAATTCTAACAGTTGTAAAACATTGCACGGGCAGTGCTATTTCATTCTCACTTCATTGCCCACCAACATAAATTTAATTTAAAGTGCGCATGTTAAGCATATATTGCATGGTGCAAAACTTCAAAATTTTATTTCATTTTTATTAAATTGCTTTGGAGGGCCGCAGATTGTAACCGTTTAAAGCCTCTCTGTTTTTAATGTTGGCCCATCGATTTCTTTTTCGCAGAGATACAAAAGTGGAATCATTAAAAAGTCGGATCTATTCTGATCTCTCCTCGCCCCTCCTCCAAGCTTAGTGCGCATATATCTTTTACCCTCCCCCGACGCACGCACTATTTTCTTACATAGAAACATGCTATATAATAGCACAATTTTTGTAACCCGGGACATAAAAAAAACACTACAGAGGCCGAAACAGAATAGATCTAAAAAGCCTTTGAAAAACAGTTGATCCTAGATAGAAGCAACATTTTCAGTTTTTTAGATTCTCGAAAATAAATAGCGGTAAAAAAATTCTTTTTCAAACACTTGTCATTTTTAGCACTTTCTCACGATTCCGCTCAGATTAAAAAACCAAATTTTAATCTGATTAATAATGGGGAAAACTTGAAGAATGTTTCAAATAACATCACACAGATTCAGCAAATATCAAACGTAAGGTAAAAAAAATCGAAAAGTTTTGAAGACCCCACTTTTAAGTTATTAATTTAGAAACCTTATTTTCCTGACACGTTTTCAAACTCAACAGAAGTGGAGGTAGAGGCGTTGGGATCTTTTCCGCTTGTGCCCCCCCCCCCCCAAGTTTCAGAGCACGTGCCATTACATAGTAAACCATTATATAAAAGAAGTATGGCACGTGCGTCGGGGTGTGCAAATACGCACCCACTAAGCTGGAGGGGGGGGGGCAGAGAAGGAAAAAATCCAGGTGTTGCAAATTATCACGGTTCGACATAGGGTTTTATTTTTCATCACAATTTAATTTTAAACAAATGAATGAACGAAATTTTTTAAAACCGTACGTAGCCTTGAAAGGTACCTGTACCTTACTGTTACCAAATAGATAATCGAACCTTTTTTATTTCTGTGACCATAAAATTATCAGTATGGAGCAACACTTTAGGTGAAATTAAAAGTAAGGCTAAATATGACAAACTGTTTACCTATATCAGTCCTCAGAAAGCGTATACACTAATTACTAATTTATCTAATCAGTTAACTTCATTTTTCTTTTAAAATCACTATCTTCCCGTAGTCTGTTTAAATCTACATTTCACTCTACAAGTGAATGCCACATTTGCATTTGTATTCCGAGACTGAAAATCAATGCAGAATCAATGCGGCTCTGATAATTAATGATCTGCTATTCAAACTTGCTATACTGAACGAAAAACGCTTTCAAATTCTTTTCATTTCGTTGTGTTTCTATTATATAATTTCCAAAAAATTAGAAGTTGAATTGAAGAAATGGTATGACTGATTAAAAACATGCAGGCTCAATTAATTGCAGCAGGACCTTTCTCAATTCTTTTTGAGAAATAAAAACCAAGAAGTAAGGAAAAAAATCAAGAAAAACTGTTTGTCGATTCGTATCGACCATGAACTTAACCAACACTTTAGTTTGAAAAACCAGAGCGGAGAAGTAGGTTAACTTTTACTTCTCCACTCCGGTATTTCAAATTAAGGTTAAGGTTAAATTAACGGTTGATACGAACCGACAAAGAATTTTTCTGTGTAAATGAAATGAGCATTTGAGTGCTAACGTTCCGTTTACAAAAACTTCAGAAAATTTGAGTTTACATTTGAGTTTCAGTAACTGAAACACAAATTCAGTAAAATTAATTTAAAAAGAGCATAAAAACACTGCCGCCAGACTTCCATAAAAAACCCCGGCCCCCTTCGGGGATGAAACAGTTAGAAAAAATAGAGAAAAATTAAGTGTCAAAAGTGTTAAAATTTTCCGTAGCTTCATTAAATTTGATAAACATGTTTAATTCAGCCTCTAAAAAGGAGAACAATCAGCTTAAAATACAAACCCACTAACATTGAACGAACTGTTCTCGAACGACTGCCGAGGCTAGAGAAAATTTTATGGTACAAAAACTTGTACGGGTGACCTTTATGGTATTTTTATGGTACAAAAACTAAGAACGGGTGACCTTGACCACTACGCTAAATGGACTATGTACTGTCTTCAATCATAATCGGTTTTCATTTAGCAACAGACTCAATATCCTTAATGCACGCAATTCAAAAAACCCCAAAAATCAAAAATCAAGCGTAAAAAAGTCAATCGAGAAGTCAAACGGAAACAAATGTATGGACGAAAACGATCAAGCGATAATTTTGAACAGCAATTTTTAAATTTTTTGTTTTTAAAATTCTAAATGCTGCTTCCTAACTAATATAACTAATATCCTGAGACAACCCTTTTAATTTTTGTGCTCGATCACTGACTCACCGAATGCCTGTCAAAGACACCCTAAACAACATTTGAAATATGCACAAAACAGAAACCTGAAAAAATACAAATTTTTTTAATTCATATTATAGTAACTGCACTGAAGATCCAATTTGAAGTGTCTCTTCTTAGTAACAATACCAATTAAACAGCTCTTGTTTAATTAATGGACAGAAAATACTGCAAAAAGCTCAAGCTCGACTACTGAAAAGTTGCACAAAAATGCTGAAAAGGGTTCTATAGGGCAAATAGGGCAAAATGGTAGAAAATACAAAAAGACCGCGAGATGAAAAGAATTCCCACAAAAGGGCAGCGTCGCGGGTGTGTGTGGGGGGTCAAACCTTTTGTATTACGGGTGGAATGAGGTGGAGGGTTGAGGCGTGGAGGTAAGCTGAGGGGGGGGGGGGGTGGGTGAATTGAGGGGGTCAAACTCTTAAAAACTACCCTTCACACCATGAACTTATGTCTCCTAAACAGGTTCGGTGCATCGCATACTTAGTGACTAGTAAGCTGTAAGGCTCTAAGAGGACTCAAAGCCCTCTGAGCGCGACCTGTTTATACCGTTTTTGAGGACAAAAAGTCAAAAGCGTCAGACGCAAACTGGCAAAGCGAAAAAGAGCATAAAAAGACCACGGGACTAATAGAATTGCTACAAACATTGTTTGAGAGCAATTAATAATGTCGGATGAAATGCTCCCAAACAACAGGCAAGGAGTTCGCTTTCATAATTGCTAGCTTAAACTCAGGGCGCCTATCTTCACCGGGCAAAGGCGACAAGGGACCTTCGACTCTCAAATAAAATTGAAAGCTGAAGGTGCGGAGGAAGAGGAGGGGGGGGGGGGGGGGGGACCAGGGTGAAGGAGGGTGCATACGTGGGGAGCGGGTACTTAAGTTTCATTGTCATTTACACTATAAATTTACGCCTATACAGCAGAGATCGAGTGGGATAGTTGAAGCAGCGAGGAGTTCGTAAGTGGGGAGGGGGTCCAATCTCAAAAGAATTGCACTTCACACCATCAGTTTATGACTCCTCAGCAGTTTCGGTGAACCGCTTACTTAGAGACGAAGTATGCACATACTTAGCGCTCTGAGAAAATTGCTGAGCAATTTGATGTCCTCGGGCTGTAACAAATTATCCCGTTTCGAGAAGTCAAGATGAGAAGTCACGAAATGTATACTGAACGTCAGAATAAGTTGACACCCTCCTTCGTTTACGAAGTGAAAATTCAACTTTTGACGTAATGTTACTCCATCTTGCAATAGATTTCAGGAAAAACACTCACACCATTGATCCCTGTAGCTGCTGGTCTTGCCTACTTATAAAATTCAGATATCACGTAACGGTAGCTTATCAAATACGCCAATGTAAAATTGACAAACTTATTCCAAGTTTTATTCTTAAAAGAAAGCTCAAATATTTTACGTATGCTCAACTATGATTTAGTTTGCATTTGCGTTAAACATTATAGGGGAAAAATGTGAACAAAATAGTGTGATTTTGTGACAACTTCTTTTTCTTGTGCGACTTGGATGAATTTCACCAACTTTATATGATATAAAGTTGGTGAAATTCATCAAGTTTCACAAGAAACATAGCCGGCAGATTGCCGGAATAGCTGCGAAAGAATAGACCTGCGTGCCATATAATAGAGATAGAAACAGATACAAATCTAAATTTAAAAAAAAAATCGACGCCGCTCAAAAAACTAGGTAAAAAACATTCAGCGATAAATTAATAAAGCTTGTTAAAATTCATTCCGCAGAAGCCTCTTATTAGGGACCTTTACTGCACAAATGAGTTCCTTTGACCATAAATAAATTCAAACTAAACTTAAGTTTTAAAGTGCAAAAGTCGTTTTATTGAGTGAGGTAAGTCACGTACGATCAAAATCTAATCATGCAAATAACCTAAAAACTTTTGCTAAAGCGAGTGAGAAATGACGTCACGCACGCAAATGCCGTTAGTGAGAGGAAGAAGTCATTCAGAAAATTTGACTTTTTTTAGCTTTGCTGTGTGAATAAATGTAAAACGAAAAAACAGCGTCAGACGACGAAACAAAAAAACATAGCAGGACAAGTCCTGACGTACAATTCAAAGAATTTTCATTGACTAAAAAAATAGACATAAAACGGACTATGAATAGATTGGAAAAACCATTTAAAAAAAATCCGATCCAAAAAATCGAAAAAACAGTAAAAATCAAAGTGAAATTGCCGCATGTGAACAAAAAACCACTAGCGAGAAAGCGAATTTTTGTTCAAACACCGTTTTCTCACTCTACTTTAAATTTAGAGCGAAAAAATTTCACGCCGCAAAACCACTCGCTTTTTCGCTCCATTTCCTGTTTCGGCGTGACCAAAATCACTACTCCAATTTGACTTCAAAAATCATGAAAATGTGTGAACAGATCTTAAAAAAAAAAGACAGCGCCCCAATACAATTCAAATTCTTTGAATTGTAAAACATATCCGGAAGAATTCCGGAAGCGACTCGAAGCACCAAAACTTCACTAACAAAACCGTAATTGCAGCTGAAGCCATTACCTTCTGTATTAAACCATTAACTCTTTACCTCCGCTGGTCTGATCTAAAAATCGGTGAAATTTAAACCACTGTCACCAAGAGAAAGAAAATGCAGCAAAATTTTATTATTGAAAACGTTTGGTTAACGTTAAAAAAGTCTGAAATATTTAGGATGGTCAAAAACTAATAGCCTGACAAAGCTGACAGGGCCATCAAATGCCCTCAGATAATTAATGATTCTGATCTCAAAAAGATCGCGAAAGCAAACGGCAGATAAAAACTTTTCAAAAAAGACAGGAAAGTCAAAATTATTCAAAAAAGAGTGCTCAAACTTACGAATCAGAGAACCACTACAATTAGATTTCTAATCACGGCAATTAAGACAAAAATAATACATGATTCTTCCTTGTTGTATATATGCTAGACAACAAGATTTCATACTAATTCAAAAATTAAATTAATCATAGAAAAACAAAAGCATTAGAATAATATTCAAAGGCAAACAATCGTCTAAAAACAATACCCAGCCCGGAATAAAATTGCGATGAATAGTAATAAGTCAAAATGTTGGAAAAGACTTTCTAGCAAACTCCCAGTACTGCCTTATTTTGAATGAAATCAATTGCAAACCGAAGAAACCAAGATCTAAGAAAAAGCTGAATTCATTCAATTTTTTAACAACTGAAAAAATCAATATAACGAAAACAAAAGTAGGTGCCAGGACAAAACTAGAATGATACAAACGAGAATGTGAAGATTATGGACACAATGTTAGGAACACCGTAACAAAAAGACCAATTCTTGATTTTTGAAAGTTAAAAATCAAATTTAAAAAAATCAAGAAAAACGAGTGCATTTCATTGATTAGCATTCGAGACATAGAAAAGACAACGAGTCATTCGAGACAAAAATCCAGCTTGCTGAACAGAATAAAACAAGAAAAAGCAGAATTCAGACATGAGAAACAATAAAACATTTTGCAAAAAAGTCGTCAAAAATATTTAAGACTGCATTTATGAAAAAAATTTATCTGTTTTTTCAAAAACTTAACACCAAAAAATGATTGAATTTTTATTGAAACGAAATTAAAGTCCCTCATCTTCCCCAAAATACTATTTCTAGTAATTAAATGCAAAATACAAACAAAAAACTGAAAAAAAAATTGCAAAAAACTACGAAAATCGGATAAGCAAATGTAAAATTTTATGAAACAAAATTACATCGAGGTAGAAAGAGGCATTGAGTATATGAATTATCAAAGGGAAGTTGCCATATTAACTGATTTTTGACAAAAAACAGCTAAAAGATCCAAAAATGAAGAAATTAATAGAAAAAAAGCCAAAAATTAACTAAAAAATCAAGAAATATGTGCCAATTTCGCATTTGAAACGCAATTTCAGGCTATGCAAAATACTGTGCTAGCAATTTCCCGGGTTTACATTTCAACATAGCATCGATTAAAAATTATTTCTACAAAAAACCAAATTACAAGCAAAAAAACTAGGCCACTTAGACGAAAAAACGGCTGAAAACGGTTATCTATATGTGCCATTCAGTCAAAAACTACTTTTCAATGTCAAAAAGTCATTCACTAAACGCAGCGCATGATCAAAAAACTTCTCTCGCTCAGAAAAAATTAGTTCACACTGCAATTTTACTCGCTTTCGCTTTTAGGTCAAAACATCGTCTGAACGAATAGTACTTCCGGTAAAAAAAAAAACCTTAAGAAAACCAATACTCCTCTTCGAGTCGTAAAAAACCAAGAGCACCGCAATATAGCTTCGCTCAGCTTACAGCTTCGCAGCTATAAAAAGAAGTTGTCACAAATCACACTATTTTATTCACATTGTTTCCTCGATTGCCGTTACGTATCATTAGAAATTCTTAAGTAAGCAAGACCTCTAGCCAAGCGGTGTAAAAATTGTTTCCGAAATTTGACAAGATTGGGTAATATTGCGTCACAAATTGAACTTTTACTTTGTAAAACTATGGGTTGCTAACTTATTTTTGACGCTCAGTATATTACTCGGACGAAGAAACAGTCAGAATAAAACAGAAAATGCTTAGAGAAAAACAAAAAACTCTAGAAATGTTAAGATTCAATTCTTCCAAAAGAGAGCGAAAAAACTGAACATTTCTTTTGAAAGGTTGATTAATTCAGTTTCTCATATCTCTTTTACGATAAACTTTTCATTTTTCCCATAAAACACATTCACCAGCGAAGATGGACAGAAAAGGTCAGGATCGTACTAAGAGGTTCCCTACAGCCATTTCCTGGAAAGCTCGAACACGATTAATGCCGACAGTGATACCATGGACTGTGCATTAAGAGCTCCGTGAAAAATTTACTACATTTCACTGCTCAAAAGTCATTTTGACTGTTCAAAAAACTTACCTAAAAGTAAGTTTAAGAAGAGGCAGGTTGTTTTGAAAGTGCTTTCCCACTGTATCCCACCAGAATTTGGTCACTTTCTTGTCCTCAATTGGCCATATACGCTCTGGCTCAAATAACACACCTTTCAGTCCGAGCAGATATTTTCGCGTTCTCTAAACAAGTCGTTATTCGCAGCAATTCAACGATTTCAAGATCAAAAGTTCACAAGAAAATTCACATAAAGATTTATGCACGAGTAAACAAAGCACCTTACATGGACCCTGATAAAGTTTAAAAAGTAGATCTCGTTCTTTTCGTTACTTTTAAAAAGTAAAAAGAAACGAAAAGAATTGCTAATTTGCTTTGACTGCGCGAAAAGTAAGTGCGTACCACTAAAAAACCTTTTACAAGGATCAGTCTCATACGATCTATTCGGTAAACGAAAAATAGCCAGGTAAAACTTGGTCCAGAAGAGTCAAATCCTCAGAAAATCACGCCAATGAATAAAGCATAGCACGGCCAATCTTGAATGAGTCATAAATCACCTTTTACCAGCTATGATGGTCATAAGCGGAATCATAGAACAAATGAAGGCAAGATTCACAAATTCACTTTGACCTTTTGAAAACAAACAATACAGTGTCTCATTCAGTAGCAACGTTTGCTAAAAGTTGGAGCCAAAAATTGAATAAAATTAAGTCCCACTGGGAGGTCAATCAGAACGGTTATTTCTTAAAATAAACAATAAGACCACAAAAACAACCAATATGACCAAAATCTCAAAATTTTGCCAGTACTTTTTGACACGATTATTTTGATAAGATCCCCATTAGCGACCGAAGAGACTTGTTAATAGTAAGACTGAGAGATCAGACAGCGATAAGTACAACAAATACTAACAAAACTCAATTAGATAATATTTTCTGACAATGAATAGCGTATACATCATAAACAGCATTAGCTATGAATTGAAACGATTAACTTGATTAACTAAAGCCTACTCAGTTACTGACGAGACGTGTCATTTATGGACAGAGATAAGACAAAAAAGTGAACAACAAATAGCAAATATAAAAATCAGACAAAAAATCTTGATCAAAATTAGCGTGAAAGACATAGAAAACGTTAGGTTGGAAACAATAACTCAATCCCCATTAAGAACCAATTACACCTGTCCTTAAAAAGAACAAATGCAACAGGAGACAATAAAAATTGCAATAGATATTCGCAGACTAAAACATATTTAAAATTTTTGAACACAAATAGTGTCAAAGTCATGATAACTATTATCTATGAGCCGGAACCAATGCCTCAATACTAAAGAACTATCAAAAAACATAGTAATTGATAAATCAACAAAATCAACAAAAAACGGGCAAAATTTCACATATATTTCACATGCATTATATTAATAGTAGTCAAGAAATTTACGCAAAACAGATTTGACGCACGCGAAAAAAAACTATGAATAACCATAAATTTGTTCCAGCACCAATTTAATGTTCCAGCACCAAATTACGCATTCCAATTTAATGGCAGTGTGAAAAAAACAATCACGCTTCAAATCTACTGTATTTTTTGATCCATTTAGTATCCAGTGTAACGAGTAACTAAAATCAATGCTCTTATTTCACTTCTGATTTGTGTGAAAAAAATGTACACCAACAAAAAGAGCAATACAATTCAAATCCGTTGGAAGGTGAAAAAACTTTTCCAATAAGAGTGAACAATTACGTCACGCCCACAATTCAATCGAAATTGCATGAATAACTAAACAAAAAGCAGAAGTGATTGCGACGTTATATGGTCATAAAAAATATTGACGACAAAAAAACTTGCAGGACAAGGCCTGACTTACAATTCAAAGCATTTTCATTGAGTAAACAGACAACCAGGCTTAGAAATGGCTATTATCGGATTTAACAAACTATTTTGAGAACAAAACGATCAAAAAATTGAAAACAGTGATAGAAATCAAATGAAATTGTCATATGTGAACAAAAAAACACAACCGAGAAAGTGAATTTTTGTTCAAACACAGATGTCTCACTCTAAAACTCGATTCGATTTCGAAAACAACTATCTTTATTGCTCCACTTCCTGTTTCAGCGTGACCAAATTCACTTCTCCAATTTGACTTCAACAATCAAGAAAACGTGTGCACAGTTTTTAAAAAACTGCGCCCCAATACATTAATAGTATAAAAACCAAGAGAAGAAAAATAAGAACCCCAGCTAACGCCTTGCGGCTATTGATAATGTTGCAAATGTTCTCCTTAAAAAAAATGCAACTCACCAGAAAAACAAAATTGAGCACAGTACGTGATTCCAAATCTCTGTACAAGTAACCATCTAGTTGATCTCTGAAACAGAAAATAAAGAATTCAACAAAAAATTATAATAATAAATAATAATCGAATGACATTAATTTTACTGCTGTAAAAGATTATTGATTATAGCTTTTGATTGCAGCAGTACTATTTTCCTCTGGAATTCAAAATCAGGTTAAAATTTAGAACTTCGATGTCGGTGTTGAAACCTGCTAACAAGCTGTAAACAATTGCAAACATCCGATGTTTAACAGCGTTTGCTCATATTTTCGGCAAAATTCACATCTCAGAAAATTATAACCAATTGAAAAAATTTTGCTTAAGTTGAATCCTCTTATCCAGGTCCCCAGGAAACTCGAAATTTGTAAGCCAAATAACATCCTCAGAAATTTCATTTTAGTTGAGAAACTCAGTCAGCACATATCTCAAATTGGAACAAAATTGATTATGATCAATAAAGAAAAGACGAGTTACTTACATTTGGCCTGGGATGTCTTCCATTATAGCCATTGGACCATAGGTCTTGGGTTTTCCTTTCAACCCTTTCATTGCTTGAATGTACTCCTAGAAAACAAACAAAACGTTCCAACAAAAGAAAACGGGCTTCCTTTAAATAATTGAAAGGAGCTCGATTCTTTTGTAGCGTACTCAGGCGGGGGGGGGGGGGGGGGGTTGGTAGCGCGGAGACGAACTACTACTAAAGATAGACTAAGGGGGCATGCGGTTTGAGACGTTAAAAATTAGCACAATTTAGTCGCCACTCTATCCTTTCAATGCTCTCAGGGTTAATCGATTCAGCCCGTTTCTTCTGACGAAAAACCAAATTACTCTACCGAGCAAAAGAACTCGCCAACTTGACAACCGGAAGACATTGCTAGAAGTCATTCAGTCAATACTGACAAATTTCTATATGAACCTCTTACAAAGTTTCAAGACGAGGGAGGAAGCCGTCACACAGACACATTGCCTAAAATAAATGCCCGGAAAAGGCGCACTCAATTTGACAAAATTCTTCCGCAATGACCCAAAATTTTTCAGCAAGCGACAAACACATACCTGCTAAAACAAATCAAGTTCTAGAGCAAACGTAGGATAAAAAAAACGACACGCCTTTTATACATACCACAATCTGGATATCAATACTGAACGAATGCAGCAGACACAATTTTTACCAAAAGCAGTCACCTTTTGAACCGATAGGGTTATACTAGCCATTTTCTATTCGAATTTGAAGCGCTCTTGAAACAGTTATTAAACAGGGACGAAAATTGAATCAGCAAGTAGCGGCCAAGTTTCATGACAACTTACAGCAAAAGAAAAAGAGATCGTGACATGCCATGTTATCGATGTGATAATTCTTAAGCATATTTTGCCGCCTAAATGTTGTAAACATGATTTCTTAGACAAAATCGAATCATAATCATTGAAAACAAGCTAAACAAAGGTGCACGTGGCGAAACGAAAGAAATGATTGAATAAAGAAATTGAAACAAGGATCCTATTTTGAAACAAAAAACCCAATGAATTGAAGAAGAAAGACGACAACGGCAACTCCCCCGACCGGGACCAGACGGCCATTGACATGCCAGCCAGACACTGCAACAAAAAAATGACTCGAAACCGGACCCATCAGCCGGAAATAGCATTATGCCTTGAAAGACGCATCAAATATACTGAGTCACCAGTCATTCACCTGTGATATACTACAGTTGAAGGAAATGCGAACGCAAACTATGTTTTTATGTAATCTCTAATAGCATGCATAGAGCAAAAAAAATTAACTAAACTATTATTTACAGGCAGCAAAGCAACGATGGGAGCCAAACTCTGCATTCTTGTATCATCATAGATGACCATAAGGTTTTGCTCAGTCCATTTCTGAACAGATATTGCAGCACAACTAAGATCGATAAAATCAACCAATCGATAAGATAGAAAGAAAGAATTTCTTCATGCATAATTGAAAATTATAAATTTAAATTAGCTCAGCAACTTTCAGAATTTAACACAAAATTAGATAGATAAGAAGGACTGCCTGGCACTATAGAAACTGTAACATGAAGATGAAATCGTACCAAACCGTGGCAATAAAACTTGGAAAAAATTTCCAAAAAAAAAGAAAAATGGAGACAAGCCGCATGATTAGATAACTAAACACTGCACACTAAGAAGCCAGGAAAATAAGACCATCAGAACCCTAAAAAGTTAGGTCTGACCAAACAAACGAGTTAACATCAACCCAAATAAAATTAACTAAAAATAAGAACGAGGTAGTAAAACCGACCGACCGAGGTAGTTTTAAACGATTGCTTAGAAAAACACCTTTTTAAAAAAAACACCGTTTTCAAAAGCTCACAGTAGCCAGAACGCCACCCAACAAACCTAAGGATCTCACAACATTGCAGCTCTGCGTAAGAGTGTGAAATAAAAACGACAACAACAACGGGAACAAAAAGCAACCCAAATCTAAAATTGTCAACCTACATAGATAAATTACACTTGCAAGCCAAAGGAAGGCTAAAATACGTGCCAATTTCTTGTGCTCCAAGACTTACTATCGTGCCCACAACATAGATCACAGTACAGTTAATTATTCAAATCAACCACAACAACAAATGTCAACACATGGGAAAGGAATTTGTCATAGCCTACCAGCAAGAAAGTTTCAAAGTCATTCAAGACCTTCAGAAGACTCAACCGGACCATTTTTGATGTGTTGTAGACGAAGACCGCAGAATGGGACGCCAATGATGTCTGAACTTCCACATTTAAATTTTGTTGACGCAGAAAAAAGAATTATTTCGAGCTCTTCAAGAGGAGTAGCAAAAGGCTGAGAGTTTTTGCAAGAATGAGAAGCAAAACAGCTAGGTCCAGCTTATCTAGTAAAACGAGTACGACCCTTATAGGTTTTCCCTCGCCTAAATACGGACAGTTATCTGCTTTGAATTTAATTCAGAAGTACGATATCCAGAGCCAACAACCTTCGAAAAAGGAAAAACAATGAAAACAGCATAAACAAGTCTGAAGAAGCATTTGAACAGCATCTGAAAAGTTCGAAAATGTTAATATTGATAACAACTAGATCGCTGAAAAACTATTAGAGCACATAAAAATTCGGTAATTGAATTCACCACTCGCACCACTTTTCAGAAGGATACAGGAGCGACTAATTGAAACAGCAAACAACACTGCTGATGGTTTTAGAAGTCTGCTACGCAATGAAAAAATTTTAAACACTCGTCACGGAAGCGCTATGTATTTATTCTCTATCATTTTTCAGCCAATAACTTGTGGTTCGTTAGATCGCATGAATGAAGAAACTAACCTTAATCATTTAATCCTCAAATAACATCTGACTCTAACACCTCTCGCATCAAAAAGGAAAGTCTCAAGAAGGAAGATTTAAACGACCCACACTTTGCAACAATTAGTGGAATAGTACACCTCAGACCTTATTTTGAAGAACAAAATGAAGAGAGAAACCGAAACATCTGAAAAAAGATGATCTGCTTTCGATTCTGTACGAGTTCGCGCTCGAGGACTTTTACCTTTCGAAAAACAAAAAAAATTGAGAGAAATCGAGTACGCAGATACTTAGACGTTCTAATAGTAACAAGTACACTGACTTGTCCGGAACCGAAACAGCCGAGTCATAGATTAAGCACGAAGATAAGACAAAATCAACTCCATCAAATCAAAACAGAAGACAATAATCTTTGAAAACTTTGCTGACAAATTGACAGAAATCTAATCCACACATAACACCAACACCACTACATAGTGACTAAAACAACAACAACAACAACAACAACAACACCAACACCAATACCAAGCAACAAACAACAAACAACAACAACAACAACAGCAACAACAACAGCAACAACAACAACAACAACAACAACAACAACAACAACAACAACAACAACAACAAAACAACAACAACAACAGCAACAGCAACAACGACAACAACAACAACAACAAAACAACAACAACAATAACAATAACAACAACAACCACATCACATCTCAAGTTACAACATGAACAATAAAAGAACAATAAAACAACCAAGAACAATAAAACCGAGTTCTCTGCAGAACTTCAATTTGGAAACACAAAAATCAAGACCACAACTCAATAAAATCTATTTTCCAAAATTATTGACTCACAGATCACAGAATGCCAACAACGCAATACATCAAACACAGCAAAATAAGTTATAACAGTTCTATAAAAAAAGATTCATTGAAAACTACAACAAGCAGATAGTCCTAAAGTTTTCAACAGCTCTAATTTATTACGCAATAATAGTAATCAGATTTAAGTCCTAATTTTTGAAGTGCGCCACTTTCATCGCGGAAGGTTTGAGCAACTTTTATTTTTTTATGATGTAAATTCACAATTTCCATGACTTCATTTTGTTCACATCAAACCAACCTTGTGAGCTAGTCGGTCAACTTAAAATGTGTTGACCGGTTTCATAAAGCATGTGATTTGAATTCTCCAGCTATTTTTGATAGGATCAATTAACAAGGAATAACGTAACCTAACATAAACTGGTCAGATAAGATCGGTAGGTATTAAAAGTATATTGATCTGATGATCTTTCGACTCACTTTGATTCCTTTTTTAGCAGGCAAGAGTCGTCAAACACTAATAACACCGAGTTTTTTGCATTCAATTTCAATGAGTTGAATTGAGTTAACAAGATACGATATGATCTCTCAAATTCCGATGACAGAAACTAAGGTTAAAAGAGGTTGCGTTTTCTCTTTGAGGAAACGGAGCACTAACAATAATTGCGCGTAATCGCCGTTAAATTGAAACTATTTCCACCGTTTTGACTTTTTGATTTGATAATCCAAATTACTGTCTGCCTTTAGTAACTATGTTGATTAAATATAAAATGCATAACGAGACCATCCGGACCTAAATAATTGCTGCTGGCTTTATCTGAGAGCAATTTACAGTTTTTTTGTCCGGCAGCCCGTTGAGCAAGAAAAATCAAGCTCCCATGAGACACTCTTCGTCCTTTTTAACCAGACTCGCAACCCATGTACTCCCGCTTGGCTCAATGCAAGAACCCTATAGCTTACCTTGACTTCTTGTGATTTTTCAGAGTCCTCCCAAAGACCCGACAACTCAGCGATCGTGCTGAAACGAAAGATCAAACAAAACATGGCAACGAACAAAACGTATCATTAAAAATTCAGTACTGTCGCTCTTAAAGAGATCTGAACAGAACAAAAGAATTTACGAGATCTGGGTGGGAACTGGGTCGTAGGGACTGTTCAAAGAAGGGATGGTTTGTTTTAGTAGGAATTTATTATGTTAAAGACTCTCGCATTACCAGTCGTAGAAAAAAAGCAAATGTCATCGAGGGGGTCATCGAAGATCAGTTCTCTGTATTGGGTTTGCATTTAGTCGCTGAGTCTGAACTCAGAGAAAGCACGCGTCTAATATTCATTCTTAGTTATATTTTTGAAAAAAAAATCTAGAAAGGAAAAGTTAAATGAGAAGTTTGTTTTTAAGAATTGAGAAGGATTAAGAAATGTGGATCTAATCACCCCAGACCTCTGCTTGCCGAAGTGGCCGTAACACAGTGAGTTTAGTAGCTGCTCTTTGGAGTGGACGGAATGGGTTGGCAAAAATGACAGAAGTGGAAATGCTTACAAGTGAGAGTAGAGAGAGAATATCTCGTTGTAGGAGTAATTCATCATCGACAAATTGAGAAACAAGACACACAGAACAGTTCCAACCTTTGGAGTCCCATCCAGATGTAATCTCTGAAAGAGTTGATATAACTTAAATTGAAACACTGACGTACCAGTTTCAAAATACCAGATCACTACAGTGCCAGATTCTAGAACACCAGATTCTTCACACAGATCCAGATTTTAAATCATTACTGTTTGAAAGAAAATTATTATCCCGACCAACTTGAAGTTGCTAGAGTGATCTGTTTATTTAAAAATGGCAACGAGAACGACCATGGTAATTACAGAACCATATATTTGGCAACTATAATGGGTGTTTCAAGTTGCTCAGTGATAATTAATTCGGTTTTTAAGCTATATTTAGATTGTTCCCCTAACAAAGTAAAACAAGGAGCGTTAAAAGAGCTCAAAGAAGTCCCATTGCTGGTTTTACTTGACCTCAAAGGGCATTTGACACAGTTGGACCATGAAATTTTAAGGCATAAATTGAGTTTCTATAGAATCCGAGGTCATTGTCTACCTTTAATAAAAAGTTTCCTAAAGGGCCGTCATCAGTTTGTGGAAGTAAAGGGAAGTAAGTATTTGCGGAAGTAAACATTTGACTTCCGGAGTACCACACGGGGCTGTCATCGGCCCAGTTTAGTATGACCTTCATTTAGTAGCAAAATTGCCAACAAAAATCTTTTCGCGGACAACACTTCGATCTTAAACAGTATCAATGTGACACACCAAGGGCTTTAAAAAGACCTCGACGGTGTCAAAAAGCGAAAGGAAATCAAATAAATTAAAAGTTAAACCACAATGTCAACATAAAATTTGCTTTGATCGCACCAATTGAACTAATGAAATACTGAAGAACATAAACATGTAATTCTTAACTTTCGGCAGCAAGAAAATGTAATCGAACGTTAGTGTAATTTTTCATCAATTAAAATTCAGACCACCTTGCAACGCAAACAAATCGCCAGAAAAATTTTTATCATTCAAAAAGTGTAATATTTAATTGCTAAAACGTTACATCAGTAGCACTCTATTTGACATTTTTGGGGGTTGAGATAATTATAAATAATTGCAAATTGAAGCCCACATCTAAAAATCAGGCAAGAATCGCGCCATTCATAGATAAAAATTTGCAGAGATATAAATCGTGATAAAAAATTACTTTACAGTTAGGAACAAGAACCAAAAACTGAACAAGTTCGTGCCATCACTTTTGCAACTGTCATTAAACAACCGGAAATTCAAGCCTCGCATTACCGAGGTGGTCAAAAGAAATATTTAGAATATCTAAAATTTAACCGAATAATGTCGGAAGAATTGCAATCGAACGGCTGACGGGGGCTCGATTCTTCTGACCACGACTGCAATCATTGGTTCAAACTTCGTTAGAGTCAATTAAAAAGGTTAACAAATCTGCGCATAATTTGCAAAGCATTGCATATATTTCGTTTTCCGCACCGAATGAGATGAAATTTGTCATTCTTCATCACATCATAAAGAGAGAGCGAGAAAAAAATCATAGAAAAAAAGGCTTACATTCAAGGGAATTCTCTTCAGATCTTCAGCTGAGATTTGATGTGTCTCGATAAACTCTTTGAACGACTCCAAATTCAGGACCCTAAAACACATGCAACACACAAAAAAACCAACATCTACCTAAGGTAAAAAACAGTTACGTAAAAACTCTTTTCAACCTATTATTAAAATTAGATTCAAAACTTTCGGGTGAAATATGACAGTCAGAAAAGAAACATTTTAACACTCCTTTAACAGAGCATATTTATAGTAATGGATAACAGGAGACTATGCAAGCCAATAGCTATAACACAAGCTTATGACTTATGAACAAATCAACAATGTTCACGTGGTGAAAGGGTGCACAGTCGCCACCCCACCCCCTCCCCCCCCCCCCCCCCCTCCGTTCATGGTACGTGTGCGTCATTGTACCGTACCCCCTTCATTAGAGGGTTCAATACAAATGTACACTATCCCCCCTCCCCCGTTCGTAACAGATGCACATTATTGCCCCCCCCCCCCCCTCATTACAGATGTTCATTATCGTACGTACTCCCCCGTTCGTTACAGCTGTACATCATTGTAACCCCCCCAATCATAATAGATGTACACGATTGTACATCCTAACTCACTTATCCACAATTTGTCGTCCGTGTGTCGTGAACAAGAGCAGTTCCTCCACATAACGAGATGAAGGAATGTTCAATCTGCCAAACATCAAATCGGGCAGGTAGTAAACGGGCAAACACTTGAGGAAGTTAGGGTCCATTTTCTCATCCGAACAAGGATATAAAGGCGAGAGTTGTTGATTTGTCACCAATTCAACTGAAAAACAAAAATCATCTATTAGTATCGATAGAAACATTTCTTAAATTAAAACCTTCAAGTGCACATTTAAAAATGCCGAAAGACTGCAGTGCCAGAAGTTACAAAACCAGAAGTTCCTACTTAGCCAGAAGTTGACATCCGTTGACTTTCGTCATTTTAAAACGTGCGCGTTTCGTGTTTTAAGCATGGTTAAGTGACTCTGCAAAAGTCACTTCGAAATCTGACTCAATATCTGAAACCGCTTCGCGGTTCTCGATAAACGCCAGAAATTCTCAGTGACTTCAAGCAGGAGTCACTTAACCATTACTTAATCACCAATTAGGCTTTCTTCCATTTCGGCAATCAGATACTGTATCCGTGGGAAAGGAGTAATTTTAAAGAAATTTGAACTAAATTAGCCCAGTGTCACTCGATTCCCCAGACGGTTGCAACTCTAATCTTAAAACATGAGTCGTAAAAAAGCCAAACAAAATCGAGATATACTCGATTTTTTGGCCAATGACCACGGAAGGCATGTCACTTTTTCTACACTTAGCAGTCTAAGCCGGACACGTCAAAGTCACGACGTGCAAGTCGAAAGTCCAACGGAAAGATTTTTGGACTTATTCCGTGTTGCAAATCTCTGATTCCCTGAGTGTGACGTCATATCACAGCAAAGGTGTTTGACAACAACTGTGAGATGAGATGCTTTGATCACCTATTCAACTTCAATTTACCTTGCAGGCTCTCAATTGTTGTATACGACTCTGCAACGTGACATCAAGAAACAGCCAATCAACGACTGCTGGAAAAATGTTTACTGCAAAACACCTGCCTGTGCTGTGGTAAGAGCAGTGATGTTAAAATTTTTTATCGCCCTCTTAAACTGCCTTTCTCGTATCACAAAAATGAGCACCATTTCATACACTTCATATCAATTTCGATGGACCGAACTGCTTCGTATTCAAAATATTTGAAGATACATGAAAAACGCACAAATCTCATAATTCCAGCCCAATTAAAAATATAGTGCGAATAAATTGTTAATTATTTCTCAATATTGTTATTAAACCCTCTATTATTTTGAAGATGGTTAACAAAGAACATGGTCATTTGCTTCCCGAAGTCAGAACTTTGTGGTTTGTTCCTGGAAAAGGTCCGGCCATTTAAAATTTTGAAATTTACATTGTAAATTAAAATTAGGAGACGGGTTTATATGGATTTGTAGATCTCCTTAGTCAACAGTGATCTGCATGAGTAGAAACAAAGCTAAAAGACAAATAAAACCAAGAGAAATAATAATTTCTAGAATATTCCTCTGATTTGTTGGCTGGTTATTACAGAGTTTTATTAAAGAGTACTCCAAAAAAAACAAGAAGACTTCTGGATCCCGGAAATCTGCGAACAGCTGTCAATGTAAACACATCACTAGAAACTGTCACCGTATATCTAAGTTGGTGGTGTGTATAAATCAGTAGAGAGTGTATATATCAGTCTTAACAGAAATCTTGCCAAAACAATCTCGCAAAACTTTGTCCGTCACTTTATGCAGCAGTTGAAAAATCGTATAAGATACTATCAGACCTGATACTGATAGCAAAGGCAATAAATGGTGTTGCTATTCTTCAACTCAGAGTTAATCGAAGATAAGAATATCGGCAAAAAGTGGTACGCCGAAGGTAATGCTGCTGGCACTCTTCAACCATTTAAAAGTTGTAATGGAACTTCTCAATGAACTTGGAAATGACTTTGAATATAAGGCAATGAAGTGTCACCTAATCTCAAAAATGAAATACTTAGAGCTAAACAGCATTTTTTGGACATAAAAGTTTATGTGATTACGCTCATCATGTAGTAGGGTCCGTAATAGGCTCAAAGGAATTTTGCGAAAAGATTCTGAAAGAAAAATCAAAAAAATATTTGATCCTACTCCCAAAACGCGCTCAACCCAATAAAGTGTCGCCCCCGAATTAAGTCTTATGAAAATGGAACCGAATTTAAAGTTATATTTTTTGCAAGAACGACGCCACATTCCGCCGAGCTACCTCAAGGGGTGGAAAAAGTAGTTAGAGAATTTGATCACTTCTATACTGAACAATCCTTCTTTCAACAATAAGTAAAGAAATATCGTTTCTCCGCCAGTTAGAAGCTCGCTTAAACTTAATATTACCGGAATAAAAAGCAAACGAGTACCAAACATATCTTCAACCCTGTGAACTCATGGACAATTTTAGGGCTCCAAACACAGGTGTTATGTAAGAAAAGATCCCTGAAAAAATAGCAGAAAAAGCAGTTGAAGGCTCACGAGAAAATTTAGCAAAAGAAAGATTCATTGATGAAACTGTGGTTTATTCTCTAGATATTGCAAATGAAAGATAGCGTCGTGTTTGTTGAATGGACTCCCATTAAAAAGATAAAATTTTGATCTGCCAAAGGGAGAATTTAGAATTCTTATCGCCCTTAGAGACGGCTGGCAACCTGTGAAAATTTTATCATGTGCTCAGAGAGAAATATTCAATTTAATCATGCGTAACATCGCCCAAAAGGTGGATACACACACAATAGGCGATATCCGCGATTCATTTGTCAAAATATTTTAGCGAGGAGCAGGTTCTTGAGAATCATCTCAAAATATTAGGAAGATATCCAAAAAAAAACAAAAACAAAAAAAACACTTGTAATTCTCGATAGCGTTTTGCTTCAATTCCTTTATTGGTGTTGTAAACTTAATTGTAATCTAAAATTTTCTTAACAAATCCATAACAAAATCTTCTTCGTAACCAAACGAAAGTATCAAAAAGAAAGACTCAATGTCAGCGTAACCGATTGTCACTCCTAAACTTCCCTTGAAATGTGACAGATGTGGAGATCAATTTAATATTCAACATGCTCTCATGTGTAAGCAAAGTGGACGCATTACTGAGGGACAACGAAGTTCCGCATGTGTTGCGGGATTTCGCCAGTCTTTCTTGGCCGTACGCCTAAAAAGAACCAATTGTTCGAGGAACATACTGAGACTAATAATTCACATGGAGGTAATCTGCTGATCCATGGACCTTGGAGCCTCCAGGAAATGGACTTGTTTGATATGCGTGCCACTAACTGAGCCCAAAACCTACAGCAAAAAGAATTAACAGATATCTTAAAAAAAACTGTTCAGAGGAGACACAGAGGGAAATACCTTGATGCTCGTCGACAGTAAAGGACATTATCTTTACTCCTTAAGTTTTTATCATCGATGACATAGAGCCTTATATATCTGTCGCCCAAAAAGAGGCCACAGTTCTTCGAGATTAATTTGGTTTAAAGTTACCCAATTAAAGGGGAACTAATGGACGATAAGTTGTAATCGGATTTTGAAATTGAACCATGAATAATATAAACCACATGAGTATTTTTTGCGTTTTACTTTTAAAATAAAATGTTAAAATAAAAACAGATTAGGAAGAACTCTTAACGCAAACGGAAGGGTCGTCCCTGGCCAAAGTGGAGTTACTAAACTGCTTGACACAAATTTAGAAGGTCAGGATTTAAAATAGATCATCAAACAATCCAACAAAGAATAAAGACACTTTACTGAAGTTTGACCAAAAAAATTGTAGGCATACCGAGCACTTTCTCGAACAATTTCCGGAGGCAATCTTAAAATTTTTTTGGCTATCAGGACCTTCGGTCTTCTGCAACACTGCAACGCAGGGTTAGATCAATATGTCAACGTGTTTTTACCAATCAATTGGTCAATTTGAAGATCACATTCTAGAGTGCATTGTTTTGAAATAAAAACAACTTTAACTCACCTGTATGATAAGAATAGATATAATCTCGAAGTGCACGCATTATTTAAAAATAAAAACAGTTATAACATTTCAATAAAATCAAAAAAATTTTCACAAAAGGCTGATATTTTACTTTATGAGTTAATTTATTGAATTAGTTTGGCCGCAACTTAACAAAATCGAATAATTAAGACCGTCAATTTATTGCTCACAAGACAACCGAATTAAAGACCAAGTATTGTACGACAATAATCAACCAAACATTAAAAGTCTGAAGGTTAACACATAATATGGTTAGTCTCAAATTTTGCAGAAAGCAAACAGCTCAAGTTACCAGTCCCAAATCAAATGTTGATTCGCAAAACAAAATTGAAAATGTCAGACAGAAATTAAACTTCTCGGACTATTGATCAATATGATCTGTTTACTATGAATTTAAGTACATGTAATCAAATAGTTTCTTAAACCTAAGAACTTGTAGCAACTTATGCGTGACTTCAATGCTTAGCATGCCATCTCAAGAGATGTGATTATTGATTACACGAAAGATGCCTCAATTTATCCATAACGTATCACTGAAAATGTTTTCTATGAAATTTTTACGCCTCCTACACTACAAAGCAAAAGCGAGAATGGTCGGATGGAAAGTATTTTTCGACCATAACCATGAACTAGAAAAAAATTTAAAATTGGTCATTATTTATCAATGATAATGATAAATGAACAATTCTGAAATTCACTTTAGGGGAAGACTAACAATGCTTTTCTCAACAAAAATACTTTGACTGCAAAATGACGACTAGTCAATCCTGGATTATTTTTTACAGTAATGACTTTTTTGCTGGTCTTAGCATTCTTCGCTGATATTAGCATTAATATCTTTGCAAGACAATATCAATAATATTATTCCAATTGTTTGTTAGTTTAAGATGCTCTGAATTATAATATAAATCATACTCAATAAATAATCCATTATCTAAGTTGAAGCAGCAGATCCGAATGATCTCGTGATCCTGTCCTCGCTTATTGTTGATTTGTATCACAATAACGAAAATATTTCTTTCTTTCTAAAATGAAGATTCTCTGCAAAGTTTCCCGAATTGTAGTTTCAGGCATTCACTGCGATGGTTAATATTTGAACATAGTAACGAACACACGATATAAAAATGTTCTAGAACACACGATATAAAAATTTTTCGTAAATTTTTAATGAATTCTTGAGATTTGCCAGCATTTGATTTTCCTTTTCCAGTCATATGACTGAGTCTAATTATTCAAATGTCTAGTTCGGTATCTAGTGAACTACTACAGAAATTATCTAATTCTTTCAGTCGATACATTATGCTGTTTTTGGTAAAATAACTGGATAAATCTCAAAATCATCGTTTATTTCTGATATATTGACTCTTCGGTCAAATTAGCTATTTCGCTAACATTTGGTACATTTTTGTGTTTGAAAACAGAAGCAGCAAGATCAAGGTAGGTTTTGGTTCAGTAGTGGAAATTTATAGTTCAAAAAGTATTCGGATTGTAATGGGGCACTGGATATTTTTTTGAAATACTTTTGCCTTTTTTGTTTACGAACCGCCATCACATCATACGTATAAGTCTCCAAAAAAGTTCCTGTGAATCTCATACATGGAGACTAGTGAGCTGAAAGGCTCTAAGAAAACTTATTGCCCGCGAATCACTGCCTGTTTAATCCGTTTTTGAGAAAGAAAAGTCAAATGGGTCAGACGAAAAATCAGTCAAGCGGAAAAATCGCAATTAAAAAGGACCAACAGGAATAATATAATTGCTACAAACTTCATTTGAGAGCAACAAAAAGGTTTAGCGGCTTTGCAGCTTTCTTTCTCAGAATTCAAAGTTTTGAGTTCAACTCCTAATTTTCGTCTTATTTGCATATTTGACACAAGTTAGTTATTTGAGTAGCTTTTTGAGCTTTGCGATATTTTATAATTTGCTGTTTTTAACAATTGGGAAAAGTAGTTGCTTCAATAAGTTGGTGACATCCAAATTCAGGAATCTAAAAACAATTGTTATACTGCCCTAATTCCATGTTCTGTCCCATTAGTCAATTTTCTCTACTTGTTTCAGAAGGAAGTATTTGAATTTAATAACATAGCCGGCAGATTCCCGGAAAATAGCCGCGATAGACACTTGTGGCCTTCCATGAAACAAAACAACTAAAGAAATAAGATAGAGAGATCGGCTACCAGTCCTTTAATAGACCACTAGACTTCTTGGGTTAGATACGGACTGTCAATTTTATGACACTTAAGGTCTATAAGGAAAAAGCCCTAAAATAGGATTTTCAAAATTGATATTCGAAATAAAAACTAAAGACTAATACTCAAGAATTAGGGCATAAAAGTTTGGCACTACTTAGACACACTATTGATTTGTAACTAGTAAATGTTCATAAAAATTAAAGTTCAGAAGTCACTTTTTTGAGTAGGTAAGTCACGCAATTAACCTAAAAGCAGAAAAGACGTCAAGTACACAAATTTTAACTGCAAAGCAGTAGACGTCACTGAAGTTATTGAAAAAGCCAATTCCAAGAAGTCAGGTCGTAAGAATCATCGATGGAGACGACGAATTAAAGAAAACCACGATGTTCCCAATAATACCCGCTATCGCTTCGTAGACACTTTTACGGCTCTCGTAGGAAGTTTCGTATCGGATGTTTGACGCTTTTATCTAATCTTTTGATTTTTTCATCATGTTTTCGAAAGACAGAAAACTCTTATTATGATCAAATCTGGCATGTGATTTAGTCAATTTTCCGAAGACTGATTGAGTTGTTACGCTGTTCCGTCGAAAATATGTTTTCCGTCTTTTTTGTTTAACCTAAATTTGCAAGAGTTTCAAAAGTAATGTGCGTAACAATAATCTGAATTTTACCGGCTAGTTTCAATCAATCATTCTATTTGAAATGCAATTAAACATAAGCTGTTCAGCCAAAAAATGTAAAAAATTTGTCTGGTTGTAAATGCGAGCCTAAATGAAAACAATTATCACAATACGAACTCCGCTTTGCTAAAAAGTACAGCATTTGTGAAACAACATGCAATCACTAAAATTAAGCCATCATGAGTGCCTTTCAGTGAAAAACAGGCAAAGTGCATAATTTAATTTTGTAGTTGTTTCATGATTTTTGAACTTTTCCGATTATGATGATTTTAAAATTCTGTAAGATTTATGTAGCCAATTTTTGCTTGTGTTTTTGACCACAACAAGTTGTTGTGGAACGCAGACAATAACAAATGCATACAATAACAAATTGGCATTCAATCACAACCACGTTGAAAGTGTTAAAGCTCTGAGGGACCGAAAGAAACAATAAAAGCAAAAACTGACACAGAAAAATGCAACTTAACTGGTTTGACTTGGTATTGTAGACACAACTTTTTGATTCATTTTTGAGAAAATTAGGCTCAAATAGAGAAATCATTTACAACGGAATGCAAATTTTTTCCTCCTTTTTATCAAACCTGAGTTTTAAAACGTGCAATTTCCACAGAAGCTTGCTAAAATAATATCAAAAATAGCAAAACAAACGCTTCTGCGATGCAAATTCAGGTATGGTGATAGGATGCATCGTATCCTAACGTGGGATAGTGCGAAAATGCGAAAGTGGAAACATTTTGCGCGACATACAGAACCATGCGAGTCGTGTTTTTTATTTTGTAACTGTACTCAATTGTTTTCCAATTGATTCTGAAAAATTTGCAGAAAGCTCACGGTAGTTGTGGACAATTTTAACCACAATTGTTGATGCGGGGTTAAAAAATAATTAGGACGGGAAATCTTCTTGATAACCACGCAGTAGATTGCAATATCTGCATTTCAAACTGTTGATCTCCTCACTCAGACTACCGAATTATTGTACAGCCAAGTAGTCACAGAACATTCGCAGCTTAGCAAACTTATCGGCCTAAAAACTTTTAATCGAGATTTGAAAACTTCGAAAGATATCTTAACAGATAAAGAAAGAAACATGCTCATGTTATTCATCTATTGTAAATTCTAAAAACTGCCATGACCAGAACTAAGGTCAGAGGAAATCACAAGAAAAATGGGACTAGGGTACGGGATGAAGCATTTCTTCTACCGGCGTTCACGTATGTCGTTGTTTAGAATTCTATCAAACGTTGAAATGAAACAGAATTATTGACTTTTTCACCCCCCCCCCCCCCCCCCCCCCCCCCACACACACACACACACACACACACACACACACAAAATAGAAATAATCCAATTAAATTATAGCCCCCCATTATGGTATAAATACCATGATTGGGGGGGGGGGGGGGGCTATAGGTTATCTGACCACTAAGCGGGGGGGGGGGGCTATAATGGGAAAGACCCGCAAAGGGGACCAATATTATTAAACTCACGATTCTCGACATAGTATGATTGCAACCTCAATATCAATTATGGTCCAGGAATTACCACTAAATAGTATTGACTAAAACTTACCTGTTTTGAAAACTCTGATGATAATTTGTAACCTTCTGCACTGTTGAACAAAATCTGATATATTGACCAAATTTATAGCAGAAAATATTCGATATTTAAAAGAACACTTTTTCTTTACTCGCTCGGTTATATATTTTGATACACAAAGGCACTTATGTAAAGCAGAATAACATACAGCGTTTGAACGCTTAAAGCGTATCTATTTGTACTACAATTTTGCACAAAAATGTGCACAGTCGGATTCTGTTGGATTTTTTTTAAAAAGCAGCACAATATTTTCAAATTAAGCAACACAAATATCTATGTTACATTTCTGAGAAATGCTAGCTTTCAAATAATTCCAGCATGTGAATGCAAATTTATATGTGCAACATATACACGCACTTCAGCGAATATATGCTAATAGGTGTTCGGAATATTAGCCGACGTAAAAATTAGCCGAAAAAGTCAAAAGAAGGAAAATTAGAACTAACTGCATGAGATAATTGCGGTAAACAAACATAAGTGTGACGCGCAATTATCTAACTCGCTAACACATGAAATTAACGCATTTGGTCATGCTTCAGCGGCCTATGGGACTTGATAGTAATCTATCACAACCGAACAAAATATCACGGCCGTTCTGAAATCTTATTGGTTAAAATCTCCTTTTCGGCTAATATTCCATTCGGCTAATTTTCCTTTCGGCTAATATTCACGGCACCAAACCAAATATCACGACAGAACTTTGAATTCTCACAATAACATCTGCGCGTTCTCATATCTGATTGGTTAATATCTCCTTTTCGGCTAATATTGCATTCGGCTATTTTTTGTTTCGGCTAATATTCACGGCACCGCTAGTAGTGTGCAGTTACATGCATAGACAATACATTCGATTTATATATCAGTATAGAGACTTATTACTTTGCCGTCGTTACTGTGAATACAATTTGGACTTTCGCTTATCCGAGTTTAAATTTATAACTCATAACTATCAAACAATGCCTCTGAAGTCAGTTATTTACTTCATGTTGGCGATAAAGACTTGTCATAAAAATCCGCAAAATGCTCAGAAACGAGAATTGAATTTTGATCAAGACCTCGAAATTACCAATGTTAATATTATTGCCAATTAAAACTGAATTTCAAAAGATGGAATATGGATCGTTTCTGTTGTTTTCCGCAACCCTAGCTATCCAGCCTGTTTGCGCTCTCCGGTGAACAGAAAAATTCAATTTCTGGTTCTTAGAGATACATTATTTTAATGATGGTGATCTACCGGCATTAGTGGAATTTTATTGGGATTTTGCTCGATTGTACCGAAAAAAAGGTTTCATAAAGTTAATCGTATGAAGAAAATATAGTAAACAAAGCTGGTAGAGTGCCAGAAAACAGCCACAATAGCTTCGTAGATCTGCAGTTTCAAAAAGATAAAAGAATCAGGCCAAAAAAGAAACTTCTTTTTATTAAGTGCTAGAGGTGTCAGATTTTGATTAAAAATCTGTTTAATTTATTGCTGCTTCTATTAGCCGCCCTCAAATACATTTCAATTAGATTTATACTTGAAACACGAACATACCCTAATTCTCTAATACTTCACGCCGAGAACAACACCGCGTTCTTAGAATCGTTTGTCATTTTCCTTCGGTCTCAAGTTGAAAGAACTCACACTGACTGACACAACTTTCTTATTATTTGGGTGTAAAACAAGTTCAGTTCTGTGCACATAAAATTAACACAGACACATATTTAAAAGGTTTAAAAACTAAAACGCTTAGTGATAAATTTTCAAATCGGCATAGCTTTTTACCAGAACTTTAAACAATTAAAGTTGAGATGAAATTCACACCATATTCTCCAGCAAAATTATAAAGATCGAAAAATTCGATCTTTATAATTTCCCATGATCGAAAAATTCGACGCCCATCATAAAAAATTATCCAATCCTTGAAAAAGTGGTTTTTTCAAAAAAAATAATGAAGACTAGTCATTATCCAAACCTCTGTGGTTAAACGTTGTTGAGGTAAAGAATTATTTTAATTCATGTCAAAAAAGATCGGACCTGGAATACATCACATACAAGCAAAATTATCACGAAAAATGTGTTTAGCCACAACCATATCAATTGAAGACCTGAATATTGTACATTGCCGATTCAGGAAAAATTCGTAAATTACTGAGCAAAGAAGAAAATTTAATTCCGATTAAATTTTGTAAAGTTTTCGTGCTTAATGTTTAGAAATTGAGGCCATGAGGGAAACGGGGGACCCAAATAATAAAGTCTGTGGAATAGGGTTCTGAAAGTATAGATACTGTCCGAGGGCGATATATAAAGTCTGACGAAATCTAAAAAGATAATCTAATTTAAGACATACCCGTTCAAAGCCAAAAACCTGACATGAAGCAAACCAAAAACAATAAAGCAAACTCGAGGAAACAGCCCAATCATTATGGAAAGCAAAAAAATCAAGGATTCTTTTTTAACAAGAGCAGTTTTTTGGAGAAAAAATAAGGTTTTGTTCACATATAACCTTTAATTAGGTTGAGATATCCTGAAATGATATTAACAGCTCAAGCAAAATCAATTTTAGAGAGAGGAGACGTCATTATGCGTTTTGAGGTAATTATCGTGTGACCAAATAAAGTATTCACAAAAAAAACATAAACCCGGCCCCGATAAGTGAATGACATCATGCATGAAAATCAACCCAAATGAGTGTTAAAGTTTAAAAAAATTTGAGCGCCAAAGCGCGCTGAGAAAATAACTAAGTGCTGTGTAAATATATTTTTTTTCTAATCCTTGACTGAAAGCTTGAAAAACAGCTAGACGTTCCGTAAAGCAATCATGAGAGAGCAATTAACATTTCAAATTTTCATCATTAAAAAGCAAAGCAGCCATTTAAAACAAAGAAAAATTGTGACCAAAACAATTATATTTCGCAAATGGGAACATGAGGGAACTAAATAAAACAAAGTCAGAACATATCAGAAAAAAATTGAGAAACAAATTGACATAATTCTCTAAAACTGTTAACGATATAATATCAAAACTTCTTTCACAATTATAATTGCCAAAAACGATAATCGCCACAAATGATAATCGCCACAATGATAATCGCCAAAAACGCCAAAATTTGAAAATAAAATGAAACAATTCGCTTGAAATTGCAATTAGGAATCAACTTCCGCTGAATTGAAATGACCTCAAAATTTTCTTCAAATTATGTGTTAAGCATTATGAGATTATTACCTAGAAGCGTTTCCAAAATCCTCACTTAAAAAATCCATCAAATGAAAAAAGGCAGATGCAGATTTTGTCAAAAAGCGCCAAATTGAATTTAGGCACATACTATTCAACGAAACAACTATCGGGGTCGTAAACTCAGCAACTCGATAAAAAATTACTTAAAAACCTCCCTTACAAATAAAACATGCCCAGCAAATTGCCGGAATATCGCCACCACTGATTCCCAAAACCCAGATTGAGGTTGAAAGGACAGAAAAAAACTGTTTAACTCTTGTTACTTAACGATAAGATATAGGGGCTAGTATCAATACCAACAAGCACTAGAGATGGCGAATAAAACTGAAGAGAACAAATCTCAACAAGCAGGAATCTAAAATTGAGCTTTATGGATTTACCCAGTTTCTATTTTTGATTTCGGTTTTCGATACTGACTTTGTTGACTCAAGATTGTTTTGCTGATCAATTGCTGTTTAAAAGCACTTGATCAGCAGTCTCGAGAAGTCAAAAGATTAAAAGTTTAGATTTAAATGTTGAACAAGCCGCGAACTAAGGTAACGCAAAAAAACTTCTGTTCCACAGTTGAAAAAAAAATTTATCGAGAAAACAAAAACTTAGAATTCACGAAGATGCAATTGGATAAACCATTTACTTCCTAGAAAAAAATTATGGCAAAAACAGTTAAAGCACAAGTTAAGTTACCGCACGTGAAGAAAAAGCCAATACTGAGAAACATTTGTGAACAGAAATCGGACAACAGATCATACAACAGATCAGACAAAAAGCATCCCAATACAATTCAAATCTTTGAATTGTAAGAAATTGGCCCACTATAATAGCCAGCAGAGATGACGAAGGCGGCCATTACTCACGAAACAAAATAGCCGGCAAATTGCCTCAAAAGAGCCACCGTTGGGTATTGAAGCCGAAAAAGAAAAAATTAAGAGAGAAATCGACCGAATTTTTCTAAGCGTCAAGCTTCTGATTTGGGGTGCAAATTCGGCTAGATTCTAAAATATTCTAAAATAAAAATTCTACAGTTATTTCAGCTTCTAAAATGAAAGCTATTAGGCTTAATGTCAGCTAGAAATCGCTCTAATGAACTTTGATAACCTAATGCACTATGACTTAATGAACAGGCTTTATAAGTTTATACCGTTTCTTTTGATTTTAATCTTTTGACTTTGACTGTATTCACTGCATTACGTAACTCAATGAGTAAATAAATTTAAAATCTATTCGGTAGAATCAGTGAGTGAGGAAAGTAAGAAGTCAAACGTGGAAATCGTGACTTGAAAAGGTAAAGCGAATTAAAACATGGCAGGACAAGTCCTGAAACACAATCCAAAGAATAACATAAATAACTTAGAACTAATGTATCTAACCCGCAGATCAATTGAACAACGAAAGCCGAAAAGACAAACAGTCTCAACAGTTGAGAAACTAAAATAAACAAACTAAACAAAAATGGAAACATTGCTAAAACTCTTTTACCCTGAAGGCCAAATTTAATAAAGGCTTTCGAATAGCGCACTTTTAATATGCAAAAAACCATGTTTGTCTCTCGAATGTGTCCAAATACTCACTCGAAAATCCTAAGAAAAATTCATTGGCCCTTAAGGAGCGATAAACTCAGAAAAAGACATATGAAAACAATTAAAAATTATAACATATGAAAACAATTAGAAATATTACTAAAATTACCGATATTAACATATTTAGAATCATTCTTTTATCTCTAGAAACTCTCCAGTAACCCAATTTCAATCCTTAAAGGAGTTTCGCTGGCCCATAAAGATCGATAAACACGAAACATGTTGCAAATGAAACGGAACAATTGCAAAAAGTAGTGATTTTAAAAAGTTGTAAACAATTCCTTTGTCCCTAGAGACAATGCAGTAACCTATTATCACAGCCCAGAGGAGTTATCTGGCACTCACACATAAAAAAAAACCGAGAAAAAATTTCAAAAAAAGTTAAGAAAAGCAAAAGTTAGTGATATTGAAAACATACCCGGCAGATTGCCGGAAAATAGCCGCCGTTGATTCCAATAAGCATGATTGGGATTGAAATAACAGAAGATATTGAAAAAGAAAGATTTTTGTACAAAAACATTTTTTTAAGTCCGATTTATTTTGAAGGCATTTCGTAGTTGAACATACTTCTGTTTCTTAGAGAGAGGCTACAGGGGCTCCTATCAATAACAATAAGCATTAGAGATGGTAAATAAGACTTATAGGAACGACGTTCAAATAGCGGGCATCTAAAATTGGGCTTTATGGGTTTATCCCGTTTCTACTTCTGACTTCAATTTTTTATACTGACTCTGTTCATTTTGAATTCCTTTGCTGCGCAACTGATGTTCAAAATCACTTTTAGCAGAATGAGAGAAGAGAGAAACTAGCCTAGAGAAGTCAAAAAGATTTCACGCAAAATGTTGAAAAGGCGGCAAAATGAGGTAAAGCGAAACATTTTTTTATTCGACGAAGTAAAAAAAAAATAGGAGCGCTATAATAGCCGGCTGAATAGATGAGGGCGGCTATTAATAATGAAACCAATTCCATTGCCACTTAGAACTAAGCAGTAACCTACCATCAGACCCTAGTAGAGGAGGCTTCCTGGCCACTGAAACCATTCCATTGCCACTTGAAAATATGCAGTTTCCTATTATCAAACCCCAGAGGTGATCCCTGGTACCTAGGGGTAGAAACTCACAAAATGACAAAATTTTCCAAAAAACTTGAAAATTGAAAAAATTCTCATCGTTTTGAGTTATTATATTTGGAGTACCAAATTATACAACTCACAAAACGGTCAAAAAACTAATTATAACTTACAAAAGACCTTTCAACTTTTAAACAACCGTCAATTCAAAATTAATCAAACAAAAACGCAAAAAATGACACAAAAAAAAAACGTTAAAATGCACCATATTTTAGGCTCACCATTTTAGACTCCTAAAAGACCTCTTAACCTTCAATTAAGGCCTTCCAGCAACTGCACCACTCAAAGCACTTGAAGGACTACTAAAACCTGCAAAGGACCTCTAATGGAACTTAATGCCAACTGGGCCTTGCCTGTTTATCCATCCTGTTTTGGAAGATCAAAGTCATTGAAAAATGTTTGAAATCTTGTGTGAAACAAAAAGAGACAGCACCAATACAATCCAATTCTTGTATTTTAAAGAAGAAGAGAGCCCAAATAATATCCGTAGAGAGGCTGACGGCGGCTATTAATAATATCTTCAAACATTAAAAATACGCAGTTCATACAAAAATGATAAACAGAAATTAAGACAATTGTAGCTACTTTTACTCGTAAAGCACATTTGATAATTATCTATTACCTATGAGCCAAAATAACCGCAAACCGACGAACGAACTTTCCAATGATACCACTCACATCTTTACTCGTTAAGTATATCGGTCGACCAAAATTGACAGTAATAACAAAAACCAGGTACGCACAGTTAATAGATGAAAGTTGATAGAACCAAATACAATAGGCGGTTAATATTGACGTGTCAGAACTGAAAGTTAATATTGGACTTACCTTAAACCAATTAGCTGCTTCGCTTTCAATTGAAAAAATCAACTTAAACAGAAAACAAGGAAGAATTCAAAATGTTTCTTACTTTTCTATACCTCTGTTGAGAACTATAACTATCGCAAACTACATCTAAAATACACAAAGTTCACAGCACATACCACAGAACAAGCAATATACCGCCAATGAAGTTACAAACATGTTACCGGTCCGACATAATTATCGGTCTGAAAATCGTGCCTTTCTGGCTATTTTTTATTTACTATTCAGAACAATTTCGTGAAAAAGACAATAAATAACTTACTTATTTCGGCGTTTTCCACTCGCACTCCTGTATTATTACCTAAAATTTCAGAGTTAGTGGGCTTTTCACACCCCCCCCCCCCCCCCAGCGCACTTGTTGCTATTTTATGCGTAGTAACGTACTTGGCATAAAACATTGAGGTGCCGAAACAAAAGATACGTCAACTCAATAAACCTAACTTTGCCCCCATTCAAGGCAACAACAACGTCACTACTGAAAAATACTGAACTGCCACGTGATCTTAACAGTGTTTCGTAACAACGATTGCTGACTTAATGCTTTGATGCAAATGTAGCTAGCTAAGGATAATTCATTTTTCGGACTGACAACTGAGCTTTGACACGATGTTTCAAACGCGAGTGAGTTGATGTCTGGTCTCGCCATCTCGTAAACAACAAATAAGCCCATCTATCGCGGATTTTGTTTCAAAAATATGTTCATTAATGCCGGGAGCTGTCGGGAGTCCCTTCTATAGCCAAAATTTTGAAAATTTGTACGAAAATGATCTTGCGAGACAAAGGTAACTTTGCAAGATTAACTTTGGATGAAAGTCAGATTCACTAATCAGTAAATTGGGTAGATAAAAGAGTTAACCATGCGCGGTTAACTTTTTTCGAGAAGGAAATTCTAGTTTATTTTAGTACAAATAGTTAGATGGCCTAGGAGACAGGCAGGTTACACGTCAAGCAATCACCTTGACAACAAACTAAGGGTTCAAATAATGAATTAACTATTCAAAATTATAATCCATTTTCTGTATCAAAATACAATTATTCGATAAGTGACGAAGAACTTATTAATGTTATGAATCAAAATCAAATATTTCAGATCCAAGTGCCTGATAATGTTGTCTAATCGCTCATTAGAAGTGTCTAATGCTATGGATGCAAGTCTAAATAGATGTTATTCTCCCGCTGCATCAATTAAAAATTAAGGCAAAATACAAAAACTATTTTTTATTTCCTACTTTGCTCGTAAATAAGCCAACTCAATTTATGAGCACAAAGTTGCCATTGTTTATTCTCCTTACATTTCTTTAGCTAAAAATTTCGATCTTTGTTCAATTTTCATGCAATTGTTTTTAGCGTTCTATTAGATTGTTGTAGCATTTAAAATTCAGCTAAGGTGGTTCGGGGCCGTACCCTCTAAACTCGAACAAGCTTCAAAAAATAACTCCCAACCAAAGTTTTTGTCTAAGTTATCCCTCTAGGCGACATTCTTTCAACTCCAAAAAGAAAACTGTCGTAAACCTATCTTGCAAAAGTTATCCCACACCTATGCCTACCAAGAAAATTACATCAAAACACGCGGAAATCTAGCTAGGCAATCACTGTCTCCTCAACAGAAAGGAGATACTTCACTTACAAAATTGAAAGAAGTTCTGAAAATCAAGCGGCATATATACTCAAAAATATCTATCGCCTATACACAATATATACGCAAAAATAAATAATACAGACATAATCAAGTCCAACTTTTACAAATTTCTCTTATGAAAAAAGTCCAAGGTTAAAACAATTATATCACCAATTTTGTTTTTAACCTTCTAATTTGAGCTGAGAAATCTAAGTTTTATCAAAGTTTCCGAATCCGTTCAGTTGAGACAAAGTCAGACCTGCCATTACTTATCAAGATCTATATTTGCAGAAAAGACCACCTATAAAGACCCAAATTACTTAGCCAACCTTCCTTCATTTTAATTTAAATCGAAAACAAAGCGGCTCAGCAATGTGCGATCGCACAGAAGGTTCCGACCCCGCCCATCCACAATTTTGGCATAATTGTCTACCAAATGAGGAACAGATAGAAAATCCAAAAATTATTTTTTGGGAATCCCAAAAAACCCCAAGCATTTTTCAAAAAAATTGTGTATGAACGATAAGTTAGCCTCCAAAGCAAATAGCTCAGTGGAGTAAAAATTGAAGCATTAAATTGCTGTGATATGCCAATATTAAGAAAGCGAGTCAAGACGAGCAAAATCAAACAACAACAACAACAACAACAAACATTAATTACATCAAAAAATTTTTTTCCGTTTTAAAAATTGAAATTTAACAACAAAGTCAACATACCGCCAGCTGAACCTAAAACTAAACAGAATAACTTATAAATCACCAGAAAAGATATGAACCAGTCCATGAAAAGGTTTGGTAACAATTAGACAAAAAAGAACAAACAGTTAAGTTAAAAAAATCGATTATTTTTTTAGAACAAATAATTTCAAAGTAATTAAAACCATTAGAAATCAAGTAAAATATCCCAAAGGTTTAAGATTACCAATCTATAGAAGGGCATTAGGACCTGCCCTTATTCACTTCTTTAAGCGGCTAAAAAGAACAACAAAAAACAACAATTCAATTGAAACTTGCCAGAAAACGCTGTCAAAACCGTCAAGCCAAATTTCGGCCCTCAAAATATATTCGTTTGCGCCTTCTTCAAACACCGATAATTTAGTTTTTGGCTATTTATTAGTGAGACTAGGTAACAAGTAGACAAAAAACAGAAAAGGGCAAAAGTATGTAATAATTTTGATTTTTCGAAAAAATTATATCCAAAGTCATGAAAAACATTAATTACAAAATGAAATCTTTAAATAGGGTCATTTATTCATCCAAAGAAATTCTTTGGGACCTGCAATTATCCAGAATAATCCTTGCGTCTACAAAAAGAACGACAAACATACAAAAATCAAATTCATTTACTTTTTTTTGCGAAAAACATGTGTCGAAGTCCGTAAGGTCATAACGCATTCTTTAAAAAAATAGATTTTGGGACATCAATCCCTTTTGACACCTTCCCTTGCCACCCATAATGTCATATTTGACCTGTAATTAACGAGATTAGGTACCAAAAATGAAAATAAAAAGAACATAGCTGGCAGATTGCCAGAAAATAGCCGCAATAGATTCGTAGATCGGCAGTCTAAAAAAAACATTAAAAAAGACAGACCAAAAAAATTGTCTTTTCATTGAAGGCTGATCTGTTATATTTTGATTAGAAAAGTTATTGCTGCCTCTATTAACTGATCTCAAATAACCTTCATTTAGAGTGAAACACACCCATTTGACCTTATCTCTTTGAATTAAAGTAAATAAAAGTCAATTTCAAAGTGAGGAAGTCATTTTTGAGAGTGAGGTAAGTCAAGTGTGACCAAAAATTTAATCACGCGAATGAACAAAAAAACTGGCTCCACTAAGAGCGAAAAATGACGTCACGCATGCAATTCAGTTGAAATTGCATGAATAAATGGACAAAAAGTGGCTGTGACGTCATATGGTCGTAACAAAAATTATGACGACGAAATAAAAAAACCAAGAGAAGGCCAATAATAGCTCCAGCTAATGCTGTGCGGCTGTTAAAAAAACTTGCGAAGTTAAAAAGTTTTTTATTTTTAGTTTTAGAAAACGATTGTTTTCAAAGTCATGAAAGCTATCAGCTATCTACTAATATCAGAATATCAGCTCACCCATTCTTCCATAAGAAGCCAGTGAAACCTATCACTATACAGGAAATTTCATAAACTGAAATGACAAAGTAAAAATGACAGTAAAAGACAAAATTAAAAAATTCAATTAATTTCATGAAGAAAGTCGAGGCCCTTAAAACGGTATTCTATATCTTTAATGATTTTAATATGTTCAATTGAGTTTTATTTTGAACGCTAATAATGTCATATGAGAACTGTCAGTAATATGATAATGTGACTAGAAAACGTGAAAAACTGGCAAATTTCTAAAAACAAAAAAATCTAAAATCTATTAGTATCAAAGCCAGAAAACAATAACTTCAGGCTTAAAAACGCAATCGAGACTAAATTTCAAATCTGTAGATTGAAGAAGAATTCTTTCTTTGCTGACACTAAGCTGCAAGTTAACCAAATTGAGAAAAAAACTGGAGGAAAAGTTCATTAAGCCATTACTAATTTAAAAATCAATTATTTTTAAAAGTCGAAACTATCATAAACTTTCAAGTAAAAAAACTAAATGCATTAGCTTGGAGCTGCTTAGGAAGCCAATTGGACCTATCACTCCTGAGCTTTCATTTGATATGTTCTGTTCTTTATTATTAAAAAAAGGTCTTTTTTCAAAAAAACGACCGACTGATTGCAATCCGAATTCTTTTTGGATTGTAACAGACCAAGATTGGCTTAAAACTAGCCCTGCTAATGCTTTTTGTCCGTTAGGAATTTTTAATTTTTCGAATATTGTAGATATAGTTAATTTATTTGAAAAATCAAAAAACATTCTGCATTTTTGATAATAAACGAGTAAAGCTAGCAAAAAACGGCAAAGTTTTAATTACAGAGCACTCTCAGCGGAAGTTGAAGTAGGAACAGCCCCCTTCTGAGTCTACAAAGATTGTATTAGTGTTGTTTGGGGGTGTAGTGCCGGCAAATTTAATCAAAGTGGACTAAAGTAGCTTATTTCGTGCTGTTTTTGATGAAACAGGCTGAATTTTGAAATATTTATCCAGAGTTTTTGGCCAAAAAAAATAAATCAGAATAATCAACAAGGCTTGTTTGTCTGTAAAAATAAAATCAACTACACAATTCTTAAACATTTCAACAAATTTAAGCAAAATTGACGAAAATTTAGGCAAAAATTTCGGAAAATGTGAATAAAAACAACCTGAATTCACTCTACTTTTCTCAGAAGTTTAAACCTCGATAACTCCCTGTAGAAAGCGAAAATTAAACAAATCTTTTTAATTCCATATTCTACGATGGACGAGCTTTCTAATGATGCCAGACTCAACTCTCTATGATGAATATATCGATCGGCAAAAATTGACTGAACAAAAAAACCATTTGAGTACATAGTTCCTCCCCCCTCAAGAGGGGTCGGAACAACAAGGCTAGTACTTTGGCTATTGGCTTAATTTTCCTCAGATAGCTAAGTTAGGAATTTCATAATAATTGATAATTTAAATTATTAAAAACTACCTACAATGCTCCTTGCTTACAAAAGTTTCCACGTCGGAAAATTGAATTTGCTTTCACTAAGCGCAGAGGATTCAACAAAAAACTATTTTAAGTACAGTTCAGGTATCTTCAGTTCAGTCTCAAATAGTAGAATTGAGACTTGAAATAGTGTATTTGTGTGCAGGGCGGGGAGGTAAAAAGGGGTCAACTATGAATATCTGTCAATCTTGAAAAGACGATCCTGAATTTCAATCGCGCAATATCTTATATAATTGTTTTATCAGCTTTAATAAATTATACCTCTCTAAAATTCTTCATATCATTTCGTACAAAATCCAGGATTAAAAAATCTTCAGATTTTACAAGAAAAATAGAAAAATGGCTACAATACATCTTTTCTTGTTAGTTTATTAATTTTTCTTGTAGTTTAAGTTCGTTTGAGAAGAGTACTCGTTGACCTAAGCCAGCCTGCACTAATTAATCAAAGAAAAATGATGCCTCAACATTTAGTTTGGTGAAACTCACGAGAAAATTGCCTCATTGAAAGAGCTTCGAAAACAATTATCGAGCAAAGCTTCGAATTCAATTTAAGCGCACTTTTGGAAATACAAGTGAAAACAATGGGACATATTCTGAGGAGCTAACATTTTTGAAATTGGATTGCAACTATTAAGCACTTGTTGTATACTTAGCTGGTATCTTTTGTATATATCATCGTTTACGAACAAAATCTAGCAAGTAAAGCAAAAAAATAGGAAAGCTATGAGACTATCATTCATTAAGCACTTTTGAATAATCTCCTATCATATTGTCAAGACCTCTTGCACCACTAACAATTAATGTTTATTGAGCTTGATAATATTTAGTTCTTCGATCGTAAATCAATCTCAGCAATTCTTGTGAATAATTTTAAGCAAAAATTTTAGTTTTTTAACTTCTATAATAGCTATCCTGTCAAAACCAACAAGTGGGGTTCCAACCAAGACAAAAAATTAGCCTGATTAAAAAATTTTTAACAATTAAATAAATTTGAACTTCACATTTTTTACACTGGAACTGAGTTTTGAACAGACCGAAGGCAAAAGAAAACAAGCCATTGCCAACGGAAAATCTAATCTCAAACAACGGACAGCAACTTTAGATTACAACCTAATTCTGCCGAAAAAACAAAAGGCACAGCCAAAACTCATAAGCATCAAAATCAAAATCCGGAATCGCATTAAAAAAGACCACGTCGTTTGAGAGCACTCACAAGTATGCGATTTATAAGTTTTTCAATAAAGAACCGTCAGATTGTTTTTCCCGTTTGAGGAAAAGGTATTTTAAACTCAAGTCATTCTGAAGACGTCTTGAAAATTTAACTTCAATCCAAACAGGCGCTAAGTTGTAACCGAGTATAATGGCACAGCAACTAGATGTGCCATAGGATAAATATTTTTTTTAAAAAAACTACCATTTTAACCGGAATGCTTACAGAATTCATAATAAAGGAACCATTGAAAAATACTACAATTAATTCTACGCGAAATCCATTAAGACTTCAACACTGAGCTAAGTAACTTTAAAACTGCAAATCATTTAACGCTTTCGCTTCTTAAATCAAAATGCTCCTTCCAAGTTAGCTTACATTACCTTTCTACGGTCGCACCTTCTTCCCCAAAAATTCACCGACCAGTTATAGTGACTAATGCAAACCATAGCGGATCAATTTTAAAACAACATTTAAATTGAACAAGGAGGCTCGTTTATGTGCGTTTGCACATAATCTTCCGACCCCGCTCAAGAAACTCTTGGTGTATCCATTTTAATGACCGCTTTAAGCTCTAACCACTATATAAATGAAACAATAACTCATTAGGGGGCCGATGATACCTGCCATTAAGGAGAATAAGAGACAAGACAAACAACAAACTCAATTAAAACATGGATTATTTACAACCAAAACCCAAATTCTATCTATTTTTTTCTTTAAAAAAAATGAAAAAGTCAAAATACCATTAGATAAAGTAAACTAAACCAATTGACTTAAATTTCACCAGAAAAGATACGAGACCTGCCCTTACTGATAATAATTAACAAGTAGACAGTAAACAAAAAGAGGAAAATAAGAAAATACGTTTATACTTTTTGAAAACAATTAAATTCAAAGTCATGAAAGCAAATAGCTATGAACTGAAATCAATCATTGGTTTCGTTTGTACCTTCTAACAAAACTAATGAGACCTGTCATTATTCAGAATGTCATTCTCCTAAAAACTGCAAAAAAAAAAGAATAAATACTGGCAAAAATCAAAAAGTCACTTCAATTTTACGAAGATACGGCGTCGAAGCCTATAAGATCAAAATCTATTCACTAAAAATACTGAAAAAAATTATTCCCTAAAACAATTATATAATCAATTGCACCGTATATCACTGCAATTATTGTGTTATGCGACTTGTCATCAATTTGCCCTAAATGTGATGATCCGACAAGATCGCAAAAGAGAAACTCAAAAATTGGAAAATGACAAAAAAGTAACTCCAATAAACCATAAATAAACTAAAGAAGCAGTAAGAACACTGCATTCAAGTTTTCTCGAAAAAAGTGCGATCTTTCTCTTTGCTGAGACTACGTTAAAAAGATGCAGAAATAAGATTGAAATTGTCAAATGGTTATACTTGTTACTGCTTAGGAAGCCGACTGTGCAAGTTATTAGTGAAAGTAGGTCAAAACAGTACACATTAACACTGAATACAAGCAGATCTCAAAACTTGACCTGTCAATGATCGAATTTTGAATTGAAATCATTCTGGTCTGTAACTAACATAACAAAACCAAAAGAGGCAAAATTATTTCAAAAATATACAGGGCCCCATTACAATCCGCTCAATTTCTGAACTATTGAATTCTACCACTAGAACAAAAGTGGTCGAGATCTCGATGCTTTTACATTACAAAAAACGTTCAAAATATTACCCAATTAGCCAATTTGACCAGAAATTCATTACATCAAAAATAAATGATGAACTTTGGATACTTGAGCTATACTACCAAAAAACCATCATGTATCAACAGAAAGCATTAGATAAATTATTAAGGCTCCTTCGATGCCGAATTAGACATTGGATTAATTAGACTGCCATAAGATTACAAAAAGAACATTAAACGAGGCAAAACTCAGAATTAAGAAAATTTACGAAAACAATTTGCCGATGCAAAAAAACTGAGTTTTTCTCATAAAACACAATATTGGTTCATTAGACCCTAATGGATTAGAGAAAAAACTCATATTAATTGCACCTTATCAATTGAACGAGAAATGACTCTTGTAGTTGGGAAAAAAATTGCAAAATATTTTTCAAAAAATACAGACCCAAAACACACTCCGAATCCTTTTTCATCGCAAAACTCAACGATGACAATAAAACTTGCCTTGCTATAACTGCTCGGCTGCTAAAAACGAAATTGTTCTGAAAAATTTTGTAATAGCTTCTCGGCAAACGAAAATCTTAATGTTTCCAAAAAAAAAACAATGTTATTTCCATAAGACTACAAAAAGAACATCAAATGCTGGTAAAACTCAAGAATTAGGTAACAACTTAAAGAATAAACGAAAACAATTTGCCAGCCATAAAAACCATGAGATTCACTCATAGAACACAACATGGTTTCATTGTAAATTGGTGGAACATAGAAAGACCTCTTATTAAATGAAGCTTTAATTAAAAAAAAATTTAAATTGGATGAAAAATGCAAACATTTCAAAAATGACAGACCCAAAATACATAACCGACTAACGTCGGGTGAATTGCTTTCAAATGACCGGTGAGTGGTGGACTTCCTCAATGGCGTTTTAGTGAGGCTAGCTTTAGTATAATTGAAGGGGTGTGAGGTGAGTGCCGTGGAGGGGTGGGGGGGGGGGGGGGGTGTTGATGAGAGATGGAGGGATCACTTCTCAACGGCCTGGACGATGAGCAGGGTAGGGGATTGGGGGAGTGAAGTGAGGGGGTCTGATACGGGAGAGAGGGCAAGGTGGGGTAGGGCGTGGTGGGTCCAACTCTAAGAACCGCCCTTCACACCATGAGCATACGTCTCAAAAACAGTTTCTGCGAAATCGCATGCTAGGAGACTTGCGAGCTGAAAGGTTCTAAGATAACTTAATGGCCTCCGCGCTTTACCAGTTATCCCGTTGTTGAGGGCGATACAAAAAGGGCGACCAACAGGATTAATATAATTGCTACAAACTTCGTTTGAGAGCAAATAATCAGAATCCTTTTTCATTGCAAAAATCAACAATGAGACCTAAATTGGCCTTGCTATCGCTGCCGGTTGTTAAAAACTCATTTGCTCTTAGAAACTTGAAGTACAATTAGCCCATATCTGAATAAAAAAAGAATGTGTCAGCAGTTTTCATGTCTGCACCACCGGTCAAACTAAACAAAGTGGAAGAAATAGGCATACTTGATGCCATTTTTTTATTTAGCAAAAAGAAAATGCTGAATTTTCAAAAATTTAGCCCAAAAATTTTGCCAAAACGCTTGGTTCAAACTATTCATCAACTTTCTTCTATCTTTTAACAAATTTTTAGCAGAAACTCATTAAAATTAAAGCAAAATTTACGAAAAATTGGAACAAAACAACGGAAGTTAGGCCCACGTTCACATTTCTTTAAGCCTCCGTAACTCGCCGGAAGTAAAAATTAAAAAAATCTTTAATTTGAAGTTCGGCGCTTAACACGCTTTCTAATGATACCACTCACAATCCCGTACGATGAATATATCTATCGGCGAAAATTGACTGAACAAAAAATACAGTAGCGTATATAGTTCCTCTCCCACTAAAGTGGGTCAGAAAAAATATACATATTTGAATAGCAGCGCACTTTCCATTAGACTTTTATTAACTGTTGCCAACTAAGATAAGCTACTTTGAACTCTAAATGAGAGCCATTTAACCACAAAATTGAAACGTCAAAAGTCACTCGCAATAAGGTTCCACGAAAAATCGATAGGACGAAAATAGAATTAAAAACCCTACAAACGTTGTTTGAGAGAACTTAAAAATTTGATTTCATCAATAACAGAAACCTTACAGAAACCATTAAGAATTTTCTATTGCATACAATCTTCCAAGCAAGCGATCGTACCCTAATAATGATCATTATTCACACTAATGATTAGTTAATTAATGTTACGCTGAGCAAGCAATTATCAATCGAACAAAATAAAAAGTGGGCTGTTCGTACGGTAAAGGAAACCGCGTCATCGACATTTAGGCAAATACTTTTGCCTAACCTTGCATTTGGATTTTTTAACCAGTCAACACTCTGATAAAAGTATTAAAATCACGTTCTAAAATCATGTCCATTCCTACCCGCAGACTGTTCATTTGTTTTTTTTATGTTAATCAACAGTTACTTCTGAAGGGAATCTTTTTAGAAGTAGTCAAATTGCACACTTAAAGCAATAAAACGAACATAGATCTGATACGCATTGAGTTCTATTGGCGTATCAAAAGTCAATTTGACTACATCTGAACAACTGAAGAATACTGCCATTAATTTTACACGAAATCCAGTAAGACTGTAACACTATGAGCTAACGACGAACATTTTCCCCTTGTAATTCTGGCCATAAAATTTTTCCTTCCAACATCTCGCAAAATTCAGATAGAACAAATTGAGTAAATATTGAATTAAAGACTAGAAAAATAAATTTTCAATATCAAAGATGAACATCTGATTAATTGAGCACCTCGATGAAGCAAATTCTTCATTTAAAGAATTGTCATCGACTATCGTATTGACCAAAAGCTGATCACTAAAAGTTTTAAAGCGGATGTAATTTTGGTAGGCCTTTGGGCAATTTCATCAAATTCGTTTTTTTTTGTCTATTAACCCTTTATCGAACCCAAAAATTTATGGACATCTTAAAACTACTGATCATATTTCGGCAACTTTTTCCTTCCCCGGAAAAAATGGGGGTTAAGTGCGGTGGGTGGGAATTAGAGATTCACAACACAATTCGAGGAACTATTCTGTCTCACTTAGTGTGCTTTCAACTTTTAGCCTCCCACGCACACAAGACTTCTTTACACAGCAAGGTGCAATGGATATAGTGGTCATAACGGCACAAAGGCGGTGGGAAAGGGTGGAGTGGGTTGATGGGAGGGCAGTAGAGATCCAATTTCACAAAGAAATCATAGAGTTCAAGCATAGAGTTCCATATCACGGACTGCCTTCTTCTTCATAGCATGGAAATACACAGATGGAAGCAGCATTCGACCGTATGGGATCAAACAGTGATACCAGGGAGCAATGCACACATCCTTCTGGTCAGTGGCGAATGCTTCCACAGATCGCCTGGCACATTCGACTGGACTCATTCCACGGGCGATTGTTTTGTCCACTTTACCATACGACTGAAAACATGAAAAAGGCTGTTACATGAAATTCATAATTTTGTCATCGGGGAAAAACTTTAGAGGAAATGTTTCCCATTGCGAACAAACTCGAAGCAAATTTTTGTCCTTTATATTGAACTGAAAGGTGGGATTTCCCATTACACTTTACATTAAGTAAAAAGGTGTGCAATAATTAACCATACCCGGCAAATTGCAGGAAAATAGCCGCCATTAATTCCCATAACCTCAATTGGGATAGAAAGAACAAAAAATGAAAAACAAATATGATTTTTGCTTAAAAAAACATTTTAAAGGTTTGAACTACTTTGATGTTATTTTGCTGTTAGGCATACTCCTGGTTCTTATTGAGAAGATACATGGTCTAGTATCCATACCCATAAACATTAGAGATGGCAACTAAGACTTATAAAAAGACAACGACTAACGCCAGGTAAATTGCTATCAGCACCTGCTCTTTTCAGCACTACGATAAAACGAAAAAAAATAATCGACGATAAAAAGCAGGCGCTAACACAAAGAATTTTAATTGACTAAACAAAAACTCGACCAAGAATGCAATATGAATGGATTGAAAAACCATTTAAATCAGATCCAAAAAATGAAATCATAGCCGGCAGATTGCTGGAATAGCAGCGAAAGAATAGACTAGCGTGCCGTATAATGGAGATAAAAACAGATGCAGATATAAGTTGAAAAAGTTATCGACGCCGCTCAAAAAGCTATGTAAAAAATTCGGCAATAAATTAATAAAGCTTGTTAAAATTCATTGCGCAGAAGCCATTTTATTAGGGACCTTTATTACACAGATGAGTTCATTTGACCTTAAACTTATTCAAAATTAACTTAAATTTTAAAAGGCAAAAGTCATTTTATTGGGTGAGGTAAGTCACTTATGATCAAAATCTAATCACGCAAAAAAATTTTGCTAGCGAGAGTGAAATGACTTCACGCGCGCAAATGCGATTAGTGAGAGGAAGAGGGTTAGTTTTCGCAGCTATAAAAACAGTTCAAAATTGAAGTCAAAATGCCGCATGAGAACAAAAAACCACTCGCGAGAAAGCGAATTTTTGTTTCAGCTCTGCTTTCGCACTCTGCTAGAAAAAAGAGCAACAAAATTGTACGCCTAAAAATCACATGCGTTTCCGCTCCACTTCCTATTTTGGTATGACCAAGTACTCATTACTTCAATTTGTCTTCAAAAATCATGAAAATGTGCAAACATTTTAAAAAGACAGCGACCCAATACAATTCAAATTCTTTGATTTGAAAAAAAGCAAGTTTTTGGAAAAACCATGTAAAATCCGATTAATAAAAATGAAAAACCAGTTAAATGGAGGCCGAATTGCTGCATGTGAACAAAAAAAAACAAGAGAGAAAATTAATTTTATATTTGCTCAGACACAGTTTTCTGACTCTAGTTTGAAATTTGAGTGAGAGAAATTAACGCCGCAAAACACTCGCCTTTTCCCTCTACTTCCTGTTTCGGCTTGACCAAAATTCTCACTTCAATTAGACTTTAAAAATAATCAAAATGTGTGAACAAATCTTTAGGAAAAGGACAAGTGCCTTGCTAATAATATTTAATGCCGATAAAGTGACGCTAACCTCTCCAGAGCCAGTGGCTGAATTAAGCGATATGTCAGTTCGGACGTATCCGGGGCTGAGAAGACAGACTGATATGTTACTTCGCCATTCGATCTCTGCCCGCAAGGAATCGTAGAAAGCTTGGCACGCATGTTTAGATGCAGCGTATCCTGACCGAAATGGAAGCGCAATTTTTCCCTGAAGAGAACTAAAACAAACAGCAGTTCCATTACAAATTCGAGACAAAAGCTGTTCAATGCGCACCCCATTTTAGATCAAGTTAAGTCTCTATTCTTTCAGCCAAAAACCATAGTAACAGTTTAATGAATTTCAAGGTACTTTATGCTGTCGTATATTATTTACAAAAGCTTGAATGGGTGATCCCATTTTATTTCCACTGCAAATTGGACCCGCTTGAAATTAAAAAATCATGGCAATGTGTCAACAGATCTTAAAAAAGAAATAAAAAATAGCAGTTGAAAGACTGACGGCGGCTATTAATTAACTTTAAGCCCCTAAGCATCTAAGCATATCTGTGCTACTGGAAATAAACAAAATATCCGGTAGATTGCCTGAACACAGATGCCTCTGATTTCCATTATCCCCGTTGGATGAAACAAGAACAGAAAGAAATTCACTGATGCAAAAAGTTTTTAAAAGCGCACTATTTTGATTGGATTCCGTAGCTAGGTATAGTCCTTTTCCTTAATGATAGGATACAGGGACTAGACTCATTATCAATAAACAATTGCTTTGCTGAGCAACTGCTGCTTAAAATCAATTTTAGCAGAATGCGCGATAAAGTAAATTAGCTAGGAGAAGTCAAAGAGATTTCATGCTAAAGGTCTAAAAAAGCCGCACAATCGGGGTAAAGCGAAATTAATGTTGTTGGACGGAGTCAAAAAAAAACAGGGCTTATATTAGCCTACTGAAATCACGCCAGCTATTAACGCCGTAAGCAACCTTCAACGCCAGCTACCGTTAACGAACTACTGGATCTATTTTGTTTTGGCCCCCCCAGCTTAGTGAGGTATAAATCTTTTATGACCCCCAGGCGCACGTGCTATTTTCTTTGATAGTAACGTGCTATATAACATATAATTTGTAACTGGGGGTCATAAAAAAGACGGGGGGGGGGGGGGGCAAAACAGAATAGCTCCGAACTCCTTTCGAGATAATGAAACTAATTTTGCACATTTTTGACTTTTAGTTGTGACGAACCGTCTCCTGATTTCAGCTTGTTAAAATTGTGAAGAAAAGCGCCACTTAGAGCCTCAAAAGTGAAAACTTCAAGAACTGAGAATCAATCGAAAAGTAGGGTACAGTCAATTGAATTGTAACTTCAATCAGAGGTCAAGCGAAGACTTTGCATATACAGACACACTACAAAAGTTTCTTCAAATTTGTCCGAAAAAAAGTAAAAGGGCAAAGACTTTTTGTACCTCTTTGCAAAGAACACAACATTTTTTAAAATAAAAAGGTGGCCTAGTAACTAGTAATTTTTCGCTAAGAATATATTATCTAAGTAGCCCGAGTGACTTAGTGCCCTGATACGAGGGCGCTTGCGCCAGAGTGCTGAACACAGGGCAAAGGGGGAGACTACGATTTGGTTCTAAAGTATTCAGAGCGCCAAAGGGTACGAAAACGTTGAATTTCATCGGAAATTCAAATTGAGTACATATTGGCAGATTAAAGAGAAGTTTTCTTCTGAAAAATATACAGGAGTTCAAATAAACAAAACGTCTCCGACAGCGAAGCAGCCGATTATTTATAACGCTTTGATTCAGTGTGAAGAGTCGCCCTAAACTTAAGTGTCCCAAATTACTATTACTTCTTTAAGTCTAAGTTCAATCTTTCAAACTAGGCTCCCTGCCTCAAAGTTTTACTGACTGATCAAATCGCACTCTTTAGTAAAAATTTGTCTCCGAAGAAATGAACAACAAGCACTTAACTGAAGTCAGTTTAAGACTAAGTTTAAAACAAGAAAAAGATTACGATTAAATATGAACATCGAAATTTAATTCCATTGAAAATTTAATGTTTGCCGTGAAATGTAATATGACCGCACAATGCCGTACCTCTGAGGTCAGTGAAAAATTGAGTGAATAAGGAAAAATATTAGGATAAAATATGAACATCAAAGTATTAATTACATTGAAACCATAAAGTTCGCCATGAAATGCAATGCCATATGACCGTAGCAATTGTGGTTTTTAGCTCTAATATTTCATTCGCGTTTAGATTATACTTGATAGTGCATAAAAAGAACCTTGAATTTGTCTCTGCAGAAATAAAGAACAAATGCTTACCTCAGAGGTGAGTTTAAAATTAAGTGAACAAGGACAAAGATTACGATTAAATATGAACAGCGAATAATAATATGAACAGCTAATAATTCCATTGAAAGCTTAAAATTTGCCGTGAAATGCAATGCCATATGACCGTTAAATTGTTAGTTTCTTCAGCTGGTGCCTTATAGAAATCAAATTCTGCCGCCACTGAGCTCAAATCTTGTGTCAGGGTCTAAAAAGTTATGGACGATACAAGCTCCATTTAGTAACATTTAAACAATTAAAGCTGCCTTTCGTCTTATTCTTATTTTATATACCTGGTGGCGACTAGCCAACATCGCTCATTACACGCCATCATAGATGGCAGCAGCGTTTTCACCAACACTATCTGAGAGAAGTAGTTCAAATTCATCACATTTGGATGCACATCGATCAATGTACTCTGCACACTGCCTCGACATCCTATTACTGCGTTGTTGACCAAACCATGCACAACTCCGAAGCAATTCAGAATTTCATTCGCCGTTGCCTCTACAGTGTCAAGTTTTCCAATGTCAGCTGTTACGATCGCAATGTCTTCTTTTCGTTTATCCGAACTTTCCAGTGCTTCCATCATCTCCTCTTTTAGCGTTTCCAATAACTCTTTTCGCCGAGCAACTAAAATTACTTTTGCTCCACAATCAAAACATAGTTTGGCTATTTCCTTTCCAATGCCAGAACTAGCGCCGGTGACGCAAACAACTTTCCCTTGAAGCTTCGCTATCAATTGCTTACGACTTACTGATCCAAAAAGACTTTGTATGAGCACCAGAATGCTGACATCGCCATAAAGACTCCTCCCAATAAGGGAATGCAATCAAAGAAACACATCTGTCTGAAATATGTTAAACAGTACGATTACAAAAAAGGCATTCACCACAACAAACCGTTAAGACGAAAAAATTTAGAGCCTCAAAAGTGGAAACTTCAAGAACTGAGAATCAATCGAAAAGTAGGGTACAGTCAATTGAATTGTAACTTCAATCAGAGGTCAAGCGAAGACTTTGCATATACAGACACACTACAAAAGTTTCTTCAAATTTGTCCGAAAAAAAGTAAAAGGGCAAAGACTTTTTGTACCTCTTTGCAAAGAACACAACATTTTTTAAAATAAAAAGGTGGCCTAGTAACTAGTACTTTTTCGCTAAGAATATATTATCTAAGTAGCCCGAGTGACTTAGTGCCCTGATACGAGGGCGCTTGCGCCAGAGTGCTGAACACAGGGCAGAGGGAGACTACGATTTGGTTCTAAAGCATTAAGAGCGCCAAAGGGTACGAAAACGTTGAATTTCATCGGAAATTCAAATTGAGTACATATTGGCAGATTAAAGAGAAGTTTTCTTCTGAAAAATATACAGGAGTTCAAATAAACAAAACGTCTCCGACAGCGAAGCAGCCGATTATTTATAACGCTTTGATTCAGTGTGAAGAGTCGCCCTAAACTTAAGTGTCCCAAATTACTATTACTTCTTTAAGTCTAAGTTCAATCTTTCAAACTAGGCTCCCTGCCTCAAAGTTTTACTGACTGATCAAATCGCACTCTTTAGTAAAAATTTGTCTCCGAAGAAATGAAGAACAAACACTTAACTGAAGTCAGTTTAAGATTAAGTTTAAAACAAGAAAAAGATTACGATTAAATATGAACATCGAAATTTAATTCTATTGAAAATTTAATGTTTGCCGTGAAATGTAATATGACCGCACAATGCCGTACCTCTGAGGTCAGTGTAAAATTGAGTGAATAAGGAAAAAATATTAGGATGAAATATAAACATCAAAGTATTAATTACATTGAAACCATAAAATTCGCCATGAAATGCAATGCCATATGACCGTAGCAATTGTGGTTTTTAGCTCTAATATTTCATTCGCGTTTATATTATGCTTGATAGTGCATAAAAAGAACCTTGAATTTGTCTCTGCAGAAATAAAGAACATATGCTTACCTCAGAGGTGAGTTTAAAATTAAGTGAACAAGGACAAAGATTACGATTAAATATGAACAGCGAATAATAATATGAACAGCTAATAATTCCATTGAAAGCTTAAAATTTGCCGTGAAATGCAATGCCACATGACCGTTAAATTGTTAGTTTCTTCAGCTGGTGCCTTATAGAAATCAAATTCTGCCGCCACTGAGCTCAAATCTTGTGTCAGGGTCTAAAGTGTTATGGACGATACAAGCTCCATTTAGTAACATTTAAACAAATAAAGCTGCCTTTCGTCTTATTCTTATTTTATATACCTGGTGGCGACTATCCAACATCGCTCATTACACGCCATCATAGATGGCAGCAGCGTTTTCACCAACACTATCTGAGAGAAGTAGTTCAAATTCATCACATTTTGATGCACATCGATCAATGTACTCTGCACACTGCCTCGACATCCTATTCCAGCGTTGTTGACCAAACCATGCACAACTCCGAAGCAATTCAGAATTTCATTCGCCGTTGCCTCTACAGTGTCAAGTTTTCCAAGGTCAGCTGTTACGATCGCAATGTCTTCTTTTCGTTTATCCGAACTTTCCAGTGCTTCCATCATCTCCTCTTTTAGCGTTTCCAATAGCTCTTTTCGCCGAGCAACTAAAATTACTTTTGCTCCACAATCAAAACATAGTTTGGCTATTTCCTTTCCAATGCCGGAACTAGCGCCGGTGACGCAAACAACTTTCCCTTGAAGCTTCGCTATCAATTGCTTACGACTTACTGATCCAAAAAAGACTTTGTATGAGCACCAGAATGCTGACATCGCCATAAAGACTCCTCCCAATAAGGGAATGCAATCAAAGAAACACATCTGTCTGAAATATGTTAAACAGTACGATTACAAAAAAGGCATTCACCACAACAAACCGTTAAGACGAAAAAACTTCACGGATTTTGTAAATCGACGTTCTTCAGTTTGCTCAAAATCCACAAGTTTGTTACAGAATTCTGGATTTTGTTCAGATTTCACATTTAAATTTTGATTGACAAAAATCAAAACAAGCATCCAAATTCATTGTTTTGACTATTGCAACTGTATATATATCTTTGGTAAACTAAAGAGCAAATAATTTGGACCAACAAACTGCTCATGACACGCTTTATTCTTGTGCTGTTTCCTCTGAACCTGATTGCCTCCCATTCTAGGCAAGTCTGAAGAGATCGAAATGAATTCAGTACATAAATGTAGAAACTAGACTGTTTTTTTTCTACAAGCAACTGGCATTACTTTGACGAAGCCCTAAAAATTAATGACAATATATGGCGAAAAAACCAATATCGGAAAAATTTCCGAGGATAGAAACAACAAATGGCGAGATAATCTTCAAAAAAGAAAGACATTAACGGAACTTTACTTGAAATGAAAAAAAAACAAGACCTCATTACGAAAAAACTATCAAAACATACGAACAACCTGCGCACAGCCAGCTCGAATGCATTGGCAAAAATTACAAAGAAAACACGCCAATGCGCCCTGTTTTATCTATTACTGAAGCTCTTATCACAATTTAAACACTTTTTTTTACTCCACTTTATTGAAAAGGTGCCGGGAGCCAACATCGAAACTTCGAGGCTTATAGCTAGACAAAAACGAACATCTGGAGCTTGAGGCAAATTGACTTTAGATTAAAAAAAGGTATTACACCAATGTCCCCGTCTCGGAAGAATCGAAATTGCTCTACGATGTCTTTACTCCAGTGACAACCCTCCCGATGTTGGAAGATCGACACTTAATCTCCTCCTCAAACAAGCAGTGACAAAATGTTCATTTTAAAAGAAATGGTAACTGGTACTGTCAAAAAGACGGTCTAGCAATTGGGACTTCACTGGCAGTTCTCTTGAATGAATGAAAAACATGGACTAGCCCTCCTGGATATGTCAGTCTACGTTGATGAACAAAAAAGTCTCTTGTAAATGATATCAGAAGCCAACAGACAATGGAACAATTCTAAACTTCCGTTTCTTAGCTCTGCTACCCCCAGCATAAAAGAAGTATTGTAGAATGTACATTCCATAGGTTTTTTCGATCTACAAGCCACAGGCATTACTTTGACGAAGCCCCAAAAATTAATAAAGTATGGTGAAAAAACCAATATCCGAAAAATTGGTCGTGTTGCATTGTTAATCAGACAATTGGAAAAATTTTGTGTGAATATAAAAACCGCAAAAACAGCAGCGGAACACAATTTAAACAAACCTATGCAGAAAGACACAACCAAGCATTTTGTTCGTGTAGAGGCCATTAAGCATTAGATTCAAGAAAAAACTGCAAAAGATAACGCGTCTTACAGTGATCTACACAAAACTTAAACTAAAAATATATTTATCATCCTTAAAGTCCAGTTTTGGCCAGCATCTAAAATTGCATGTGGTACACGAAATAACTTGTACTGGATGCAATTACACCTATGTCGGGCAAATTTGCAGACATATAACCACTCGGCTAGCAGAGCATCAAAAAAAGAACTCACTAATAGGTCAGCATGTAAGCAAAAGCTGTGGCACATCACGAGCTTTTGACTGTCGTATACTAGGTAAGGGCAAACTGCCACAAAACTCATTACTCTCGAACCGTTACAAATAGCACAAAGGAAGCCAATGCTGAACACGGGTGACGAGTACCGTAGCCAGAAGTTGACATTCAAATACTAGTACTCAATTCGAAAACTGCTTTCCATTGAATCAAAAAATTGAAAATCTGCAAAGCTACAGAGCCTGTAGAAAGTCATTAAGAACTTCAAAAACCTAAATTCAATTATCTGGAATTAGAAATTCAAAAATACTGATAAAACGAAATTTCAGAAATCTTTGTTTTTAACAAGTGACAATATTCCTAGAATCGTTTATTTTATTTTTTCGTTTATTATGTGAACTAAAATCGTTTTTGTAACTAGAATAAATTGAAGTTGCATTTTAGCTGATGATGCTAGATATAGCATCATCAAGTTAGAAGCAACTTAAAGTTTTTCTTTTTACAACTATACATATGTAAATACACATAATAAAGAGAAAGTGTAGAGAGTCAAAAAAAGCTTCAAAAACCTAAATTCAATGATCTGGAATAAAAAATTAAAAACAAACTTGAAAACTAAATTTTAAAGCTTTTGTTTTTAACAATAAATAGTATTTCGACAAAGTTTTATTTTTCTGTTTTGTTCACAATGTGAATTTAAATCTTTTTTAATTGTACATTGAATAACTTTTAGTTGCATTTTAGTTGATGCTGCTAGATACATCGAAACCTTTTTATTGTAATTAGAAAATTTTTACTTTAAAGGTTTCATTTGACTTAATTGTTTGACCATTTGATATATAAAACAAACTCTTTTGAACTTTAAATTCATCGTAAGTTTAAAACTGTTTCACCGATAAAAACAATAAAAATAGTAATAATAATAAAAATATTAAAAATAGTAACAATCATTTGAAAATTAAAAATAATATTATTAAAAAGAATAGTAAGAATAATTAGTAAGAATATAAATAATAATAATAATAATAATAATAATAATAATAATAATAATAATAATAATAATAAAAAGAATAAACATAATAATAATAATAACAATAATAATGATAATATTAGTATTAATAACATTGTTAATAATAATAAGTATAATACAAGAATTAGGCAATAGCCAAGGGAAATTTTTAAGGTCAGAATAGGCTTTCTAGTGGACAGGCGTTGCCTCTGGGACCTCCACCATCGTGCCATTCCTCATCTCGAATTATTGCGTGGAGGACAGCCAAGTGCTTGTCTAGTATTCTTTTGAAGGGGTTTAGACTGTGGCTGACCTAGCATTTGTTGGCAGATTGTTCCAGTTTTTAAACGCTCCTACAGCAAAGCAGTTCCCTCTGCTTTCGATTCTCGTTTTTTCCGACATAACTTTCTTCTAGTTTAACTTTCTGGCTTTAAGCTCAAAACATTTGTCACTTGCACTGCTACTGTAAGAGTGGTTTGTTAGCTTGTACATTTTTCTCATGGCGCCTTTTTCCGTCTGCAAGCAAGGGTTGCAAGATGTATTAACCTTAGTTTTGATTCATGGACCATTTCTCTCAATTGGCTGACAAATTTCGTGGCTCTCCTTTGGGCAATCTTGATCAAGTTGACAAGTTTTCTCATGTACGGGTACCAGATTTGATTGCAATATTCAAGAAGGGGTCGAATGACCGACTTGTAAATACTTCTGGAAATTTCTACTCTGATGTCGCAGAACCGCTTTTTTTGTTAGGGCAATGATTCCATTGGACCTTTTAACTTTGGCATTAGTATGTTTGGCAAAGTCTAGTTAGTTGTTTATGCTGAGACTCAAATCTTTTTCCGTGTTGGCTATTTTCAAATTAACGCCCTTTGGGGGCGTGCGCGCTGGTTGACAAAAATTTGGCGCTGGGGATTGACGCATTTATTTTCGTGAAATTGCAATAGAGCTTACCGCAACCACCTTTCAAGGCCTTTGAGATCCTCTTATAGAACTGTTTTGCGTTCCTTGGTGTCAGTCCAACCGTAGAGCTGGGCGCCTTCGGCGAAGAGTAGAATGTGTTACTTGAGTTTCTCTCCAATAGTTTTTTTGTGGAAGATGAACAATATCGCTCTAGAACGGAACCAATTAAAACGTCACACCATAAAGAACTGCTCCCGTTGACTAAAACTCTCTGTTTCCTTCCCGTAAGGGAACCCTGGATCCAATTGGATCTGTTTCCAGAGAAAACAATTGATTTCTTTTTAGCGAGAATTTGTCGTTGAGGGACTCTGTCAAAATGGTTTTCTCAATTCTATTCAAATCACATCAGTGTCTTAACTTATATCCATATTGTCAGTCCATTGGTCAATTGCGTTGAAGAGTTGGAGTTCGGTCTATTTGCCGGTTAAAAATCCAAACTACATTTTATCGAATCTTTTACTGTGGCTGAGATTTGACATAATTTCCTCACGGTTTATTCTCCCCATAATCTTGCAGCTCGCTAATTTTAGGCTTCGATGTCTGTCGTTTTCAAGGTTAGATCTTTTTCTTTTCTTGTAGTTGGCCGATATTTCCGCCTCCTAGCAGTCATTTGGTATTTTGCCTGTGTTCCATGTGTGCTGAAAAATATGAGACAGTGGTTCCTCAATGTAACTTTTGACTTCATTTCATCACTGATCAGTTCACGCCGATCCTCTTGTCGTTGTCTCTCTTCCAGTCGGTTTATTAAAGAGGACATCCTGCCATGAATTTTTAAGAGACCTGCATAACTGTTTCTATCTTTCCCATGGTCGCTCCAAGGTTTTTCTTCATTTGTTGGAGAAAGGATCACTATCGGTGTTTGCTTTCTCTGCAACGATCAGTTTTTTACTGTCTTGGTACAGCTAGCACAGCACCAAAGCAACGCAAACTGCGTCACGTGTTGATAGACTGCATCGCTCATTCCAAGACTTTGAGCACTCAGGTGTTTTATACAGCTTTCAAATTCCATCACTTGGTTATCGGGATGAACGACTGCTCTTTTGCAGAGGTTGCCATTCTAAGCTTCCTTGCTTACTGATAGCGAGTTTTTCCCTTTCCGTCTCAGATTCTCGGATTCCCCATCTTTGTGTAGTAAGTTTGATCCAGCCAAGCGCTCTAAGATAATGAAGTCTCAAGAACACTCTATGCTAGATTACCGATCACTTGATTACCGATCTCTAGGGGCGCTTTGTTTTTTCCCTCGCTTTCTGTGCTTTTTCCTAGTTTGTATGCTCTTCTTTTTGTTTCCGGAGCGTTTCTTTTTCAAAATATTCCGAATATGATGTTGATTTGTCAGAAAGATTTCGGCATTTGGGTGTTCGGAGATTAACATTGGGTGAAATTGGCGGAATTTGGTGCCTTTATTGTGGTCCTTCTGTTTTCTCTTGTAAATCAGATTTTCTCTGATGTTTACGTCAAGTCCTCTCAGCTGATTGAAGATGTCTGCCGATCCAATTCGTCTCACGTACAGGATAACAGATAATTTGTGTTGGATTCTCTTTGACGTCAATGATGTTGATGTCAAGCCTTCTCAGCTGATCAAAGATGTCGGCCGTCCAATTCGTTTTGCTTACAGAATAGCAGATAATCTGTGCTGGTTTCTCTTGAGTATATTAAGCAGTTTCCACGTAGGGCAGAATATTGTGTATTTCATTCGATCGTAAAACACAGTGCCGAAAACGCCGTGCCAGAGGAAGATTTCTTTCCGGCCTTTTTAACAGTCCTGGTCGATGAAGTTCTGAAGAATCCTCTTGTTTTTTGCTCGTGGGTTCAAGAGTTGGCCACCAAGTGCAAAACCGTGCCTTGTAATCTCTTTCTCTTCAGGATATCTTTCTTGGTCACTGTTTATGGGGTCGAGGGCGTTCCATAAGGATGAAGCACCAATTTGATTCAACATCAAGTGACGTTTTAAACTAGAGAAGTTGGAAAATTAGTTCCCAAATCAAATTTAGCAGTCACTTCAATTCAATTTTTTGATGTATCTACAATCAGTTCAGTCCAAAGTCAATCTCAAGGATTAAATATCAATCTCTTCAAAACTGCGGTTGAAATAGCTCAGATAGGCCTTCGAAGGTTTCGTCTTATTTTTACAGAGCTCGGCCTTATCATCACCAATTTATAGTCCAAAGAAGTTGATTAAAGTCGTGGCTAGCAGCCAAAAAACTCATTATTGCTTGTTCATCTTATTTTTATTTCTTTGCAACGGTTTCGTACTGATATCCTTCTTTTATCACTCTTAACAATTTCCACACTGACTTTCCTGTCTATCCGAAGCTTGGCGCTGACATTCGGAAAAAAAATTAGTAGAACATGTAACTCATGATAGAGAGACACAAGAAGTAGCTTCAATTTCTAGATTCTTTATTAATAGCCAACGGGACTGTATTTTAAAATCTATTTTGAAGCAATCAAAAAATTTTAGGTTTGTAGGTCGTTTTTGAAGTTTTCCGCGAAATTGATTCAAAGCACAAAATCGATACGATATAGCCCTTGTAGATATACAAGCGTGTATAACTGACTGCTGAGTCACATATATTGCGTCTGATCCAACAGAAAGTTGTGATGGCATTAACGCAAAGAAATTTTACTTGTGAAGTCCATGTCAAAGAACTGTGAACCATGAGGTTTAAACCTTTGAGTTGAGGCTTGAGTCTTGAGGCTTGAGTTGCACGCCTAAGTCCTTTATCTTTAATCGTTAAAGGGTAAAATGAAATTGTATTTACATTGGTTTTAGACCATAAGTGAAACGATTCTAGGAACTATCCTCTGTATTTTTAGGGTAATTATCTCTCTTTTTGGTGGTTTTGCAAATTTCTTCTTGTCAAGCAAAATATTTGGATCCTTTCTGATCCGCCCCCACTCCGTGTTTTTTATGGCCACCAGAGTTACCAATTTTTTGTTGTTATTTTGCACCTCACTAATTAAAGATCTTGCAAGTGCACCCCGGGGTAATAAAACATATACTCTCACTAGGCTGGGACGCCGAAACAGACTAGATCCAAATATTTTTTGCCCTATTTTTCTTTTCCCAAGACAAAATTATCATTTGAGCTGTTAGTTTAGCGTGAGTTCCCAACACTATGTTCATCGAGTGCGTTTATTCCCAGCTTCAATTTGTTGATGTATATAATTTCAATGGTGAAGAGTTTCTCTACTGTACGAGAGTCATCCAGAATTTTGCATTCAAAGTCATTCGTGGAGTGACTACATTCAACAAGACGGTGACCCATCAGTGAGCCCTTCTTTTGATGTTTTGATTTCCTAGTGGTAACATGCCGGTTTGTCTGCCCAACATAAATGGATCCACATCCATTACATTTTACCTCATTAAACACGTGGAATTTCAGGTTTCTATCGAAAGATGATATTAGGGTAGGGAGACATGTTCTTACTTTTAGCGTTAAGAATACGACTTGCCAGTCACATTTTTTCTTCAGTTTTCTTCCAAAATTTAGTGTAAGGTTGCCTCTGTTTTGTAGAAAAGTTGATGGTTTATCATGAGATCTAGTCATGCTTAATTCGTGATCTTCTGGTGTTGTTTTCATTTGATCTCCCGGCCAATTAATATCTTTTCTAAGTTTTGCTTCACTTTTTTGGAAGACCATTCATCTGGATACTAATTTTCGGACCAGCGTGTCTTGTTTATTTCAAACATTTGATCAAATTCACATGTTTTCTCATGTGCGGGTACAAGACTTGTTTGCAATATTCAAAATGGAGTCGAAAGACCGACTTGTAAATACTGCTGGAAATTTCTGCTCTGATGTCGCAGAACCAATTTTTTTGTTAGGGCAATGGTTCCATTGGCTCTTTTAACTTTGGCATTAAAATGTTTGGCAAAGTCTAGTTAGTTGTTCATGCTGAGGCTCAAATCTTTTTCCGCGTTGGCTATTTTCAAATTAACGCCCTTTGGGGGCGTGCGCGCTGGTTGACAAAAATTTGGCGCTGGTGATTGGCAAATAGACGCATTTATTTTCGTGAAATTGCAATAGACCACTTTTCAAGTCCTTTGAGATCCTCTTATAGAATTGTTTCGTTTTCCATGGTGTCAATCCTACCGTAGAGCTTGGCGTTTGGCGAAGTGTAGAATGCCTGATTTGAGGTCCTCTCCAATAGTTTTTATATGCATGATGAACAATATCGGCCCTAGAACGGAGCCAATTAAAACGTCACACCATAAGGAACTGCTCCCGTTGACTAAAACTCTCTGTTTCCTTCCAGTAGGGGAATCCTGGATCCTGTCGAATCTGTTTCCAGAGAAGACAATTGGTTTCTGTTTAGCGAGGATTTGTCGTTGAGGGACGCTGTCAAAACGCTTTTCTCAAGTCTAGGTAAATCACATCAGTGTCCTAACTTATGTCCATATTGTCAGTCCAATGGTCAATTGCGTTGAGGAGTTGGAGTTGTGTCTATTTGCCGGTTAAAAATCCAAACTACATTTTATCGAATCTTTGACTGTGGCTGAGATTTGACATAATTTCCTCACGGTTTTTTGTCCCCATAATCTTGCAGCTCGGTAATTTCAGGCTTCTATGTCTGTAGTTTCCAAGGTTAGATCTTTTTCTTTTCTTGTACTTGTCCGATATTTCCGCCTCCTAGCAGTCATTTGGTATTTTGACTGTGTCTCACGAGCGCTGAAAATGATGAGACAGTGGTTCCTCAATGTAACCTCTGACTTCATTGCTTCTTTTCCCTTGTCTTTTGCAGTGGGTGTTCTGTCAAGTTTTTGCAGGGTTGTCGTTCCATCTTTGCTCAGAAGCCTCTTGTTTATGTGGCTCTAAAAGTTTTTGGGATTTTGTCCAGCTTCCAGCCACACCTCGATGCCTTGGCGAATGGCCGCTGATCTGGTCAACTTCTTGACTTCTTTTCGATTTGGATATACATTTTGTGTGTGCCCCTCAACTTCTCTTTCAAATAGTTATTCTACATCCTTTTCTTGCGTTGCAGTAGAGACGCACCATCTGGGTTCATAGAAAGCCGAAGTTTGCTGCCCTAACTATCGGCACGGAGCGTTCAATCAGTGTGAGCAATTCTGGTTTGAACAAACACCAACCAAGGTCCACATCAGTTTGGTTTGTAACTTGCAACTAATCCTGTATAAATGCTTCTCGCATTTCTAAAATAGCGAGCTTTTTTAAAGTTTGGACTAGGCTTATTTGTTTCGTCATCGACCGATATCGCAAATTCGGCATTGATAAGTACATAATCGCTTTTGCCCAAAAGGGTTGCTATATTGGATGCTAATCGGAGGCCATGTTACATCACAGAGAAGGAGGTCTAGTAAAGAAAGTTGTGTTAGTTGTGTTACCCGAGTTTGCTCGTTGACATGTTGGCTGTTGTGGAAATCTCCAGGAAGCTGTTCTGCTTCGTATCCTCTTCAGCTGGCATGACTTCTTTGTCCCATTTTAGCTCCGGATAATTGAAGTCCCCTCAAATTATGAGCTTTCATGTGTCAGCTTTTTCATTCAAGGTGAATAACAGTCCATGTAAAACCCGTAATTCATCTCCGAGGAACTATGGCTTCGGTATATTTAATGCGAACACCAGTTTGTTTCCAAATATTTGAAAATTGGCAGCTTGCAAATCTGTGACAATGGATTTTATATCTATGAGTTCTTAATCAGGTTTGGAGCGTTGGAACAAGCATCCCTCTACTTGAGTCGTTTGGGCTCATGCTCCTTCCTCAAGGCTGTAATCATCAACTTCGAGCCACAATTGGTTCCAGGGGACTTTGGCGATCTTCGGCTTTGCTTCTTGGATCGCAAATATATCTGGTTTGTGTTCCGCGTCGTATAAAGCGGTTTTCAGTTCCATATTTTTCATCTTAATTTAGTGTGTCGGCATTAGAGATACAAAGCGTCAGTTGAGGTTTCAGCTTGCGTTTGCAGAGCCCTTTTTTATTTGACGCTGATGATTTGGTTGCCCCTCGCGAGGTTCACTCAAGATTTTTGCTCTCGGTATAAGCTTCCGGATTATATCTCTGTCCTTGAAGCTCTTGTCTGCGTGGATCTGTTGCTGTTCCAGTGAATCGTCCGCAGTAGTGGCTCTGTTGAGATTTTTCATGATGTCATTCACTTCCGTATCATTGCTGAAGGTAACTTGTATAGGTCTTGCTTGACCTGGGTTATCAATTCTTTTGGTTTTTCTACCCAGCCCCACTTGTTTCCTTACAGTTGTTTCAATTTCTCTATTTGAATCAAAACTTCTGGATTAGAACCTCATCTTGTTTGAGTTGTTGTTCACTTGGGAGTTTCGGATCCTTGTTTGCTCTGACGATAATCCCGTTTTTTGCCTTTGCATTTCGTCTTCTTCTTCTCGTTTTTTTCTTCATTTCCCCACAAATAAGTTTCTCGAGCGGTTTAACCTATATATTTTTTGATCAGTTCACGCCGATCCACTTGACGTTGTCTCTTTTTCAGTTTGTTTATTAAAGAGGAGGCCCTGTCATGAATTTGTATAAGTCCTGCATAACTGTTTCTATCTTGCCCATGGTCGCATCAAAGTTTTTCTTCATTTGTTGGAGAAAGAATCACTATAAGTGTTTGCCTTCTCTGCAACGATCAGTTTTACCGTCTTGGTACAGTTAGCACTGCACAAAAGCACCGAAAACTGCGCCATATGTTGATATATTGCATCGCTCATTCCAAGACATTGAGCACTCAGGTGTTTTGCGCAGCGGTCTATCTTGTCTCTCTGACAGTTTATCAATTGTTCCATTAGGTCTATGTTGAAACATTGCGAAGTAGTTCCTCATTTCAGGCCAAATGCTTCTAACAACAGATGGCATCAGCTCTGGTCTCAATTTCCCGCTAAACTTGCTCTTATCTGTTTCAAATTTTTCCTTGAACAACGTCATTTTCGGCACGTTTTAATTCCTAATTCGGGAGTTTTAATTGAAAGTTCTAACAGTTTGATGTTTTCAAAGTATACAAGAGCCTCGTATTTGGCAGCAGCATACACATAACTCAAGGAAGCTCAAGCACAGCTCTTGAAAAACGACTTCTGTGCCAATTTGTCGACAGTAAACAAGAGCACTGAAGCGCTCTTTTTTTGTTCACAGGAACGTTACCAACTACGGTAGGCTGCAGGGTTTTTAGTTGTTTGACTTCTGTCTTGAGATCATGTTAATGATCAGATTTTGCCAAACCATCAGGTCTCTCCTTTTGATCAGTTGACCTTTTTGAAAGACATTTATTTTATTTGAACCAGTTTTTCGGGTTTCTGCTGAAAGAGAATCCGGGAACCGACAAAACTTTTCCTAAAAACTGTTCTTTTTCATGAAAACAGGAGACTATTTACGGCATGGCGAAGCGAACTTGCAGCCAAAATGTAGACCTGGTCGGTAAATCTACAAATTTCATACCTGCTAAAACGCTTAAACACTGATTACTTCTCAAAATATTTTGCAGTCATTCCCTAGGCTCTGCTTTAAAACAATTGACAAAGTAATTTACTTCGAAGAAACTGTTTTGTCGAATGAAAATTTATTCTGATGTTTAAGAAAAGGTCATTTTTTGAAAAATCCCAATGGAATGTAATAAGGTTGTTTTTTATTAATTCAGAAAGTCCTAAAAGTTGTGATAAACTTATTAAATAGCGTTTGCTATTTAGTAAGCTAGTTCGTCAGATCATGTTTGACCAGGCCATTTAATGAGGGGACCCGTTAGTCATCAACATCACCAGCTTGTTTTTATTCATATCAGAGTATTCATTTTTTTCATAATTATAAACTAAATATATCCATATAATCATTTGTTCTCCTTGACACGAAATAGTGTTTCTTAAATGATATTATACATTTTCCTCTCTATGATAACTATGTATTTGCTTGTTATTTAACTCGCATGTTTGAAGTCTTCACTGATTAATTAATCAATTGTTTTCAGACTGCTAACAGCCTCCCTTATTTATATACAACCAACTAATGTTTTAGCAGCCGCTGCGCTCAAAAAGTTCAATGCCTCTAAGTCATGCAGCAATTTGGTATTACTCAAGCCACACTTATCAGCATTCCAAATTCAGCGGACTCAGCACTTGGCTAGAATTTCAGGAGAACTTTCGCTGCGTAAACAAAAGCAACACTAAATTTTTTTCAACTAGCAGCAAAAACTCTAAGCCATACAGTAACTGACAGACAGAAAACTCAATGTAAGCATGTTCTGAACACGCCAGCTGCTAGCTTAACTTCGAGGAAAGCCAAATAGAGCTCATGAAGAACATCCGCAAACAATTTTTTCTTATAAAGCAATCGTTTTTGCCAAGAAAGCAGACAGGCTTTAAGTTCACCGATGATTTGAAAGAAACCCTGCCTGCCACTTAAAGAAACTCTAATTCTGAATTGGCAAGGCATTGCACATTGGCAATGCTTCATCTCATTCCGGCAAGAACAAGATCGGAGGTGACGCTGCAAGTAAAAAAGCAATTGCAAGACTGTTAGACAAGTGGATAAAGTTGGACGAAGATTTCCTGATTCTTGAAGCAATAGCTATCCAGGAACTGACGAGAAGAACTAAAGAGAGTTGATCTGTTGATAAATACGGAAAATTTGATAAATCAAAGTTAACAGGAGAATTGTCCATTGCCATTGAATCTATGTTGAAACATTGCGAAGTAATTCCTCATTTCAGGCCTAATGACGGATGACATCAGTTCTGGTCTCACCTTCTCACTAATCTTGCTCTTATCTGTTTCAATTTCTTCCTTGAACACTTTATGGCCTTTTTCGGCACAGTTTATTTCTTAATTCAGCAGTTTTAATTGAAAGCTTTGCACCTCTTGTTCTGAAGAGAACTTCATTTTTAGGAGCGTGAAACCTCAAAAAACCCAAATTGATTTCATTGTTATTGCATTGGTCTAACAAATCAATTCAATAGTTACAGCCAGTCAGCTTTGTAGCAGTAGTGAGTGTGTAACAGTTTGATATTTTTAAAGTATACAAGAAACGCGTATTTGGCAGCAGCACGCACATAGTTCAAAGAACCTCAAGCTCAGTGGGCAATGAAACACGACTGGACAGGAGCTCCTCCTCAGTTTGTTTCTGTTGCACTCTCTTGGCCTTGGTTCCAGTTTTCTCTGCCTTTTGCCCATGCTCTTGCCTTTTCCGTTCCTGATCACTCCTCTTATATTTTTTATCGGCATAATACTCTTTCCGGGGCACTAACCTCCAATTCAGCTTTCCGAGGCAGCTCGCTTTATATTTTGGGCTTTTTGAACTTTTTGAAGGATATTTCTTGCGTTTGAACCTGTTTTTGGGGTTTCCGCTGAAAGAGAATCCGGGAACCGACATAATTTTCTCTAAAAACTGTTTTTTTCCTGAAAACGGGAGACTATTTACCGCGTTGCGAGGCAAGTTTGGAGCCAAAATGTGGACCTTGTCGGTAAATCTACAAATTTCATACCTGCTAAAACGCTAAAACACTGATTACTTCTCAAAATATTTTGAAGTCATTCCCTAGGCTCTGTTTTAAAACAATTGACAAAGTAATGTACTTTGAAGAAACTGTTTTGTCGAATGAAAATTTATTCTGATGTTTAAGAAAAGGTCATTTTTTGAAAAATCCCAATGGAATGTAATAAGGTTGTTGTTTATTAATTCAGAAAGTCCTAAAAGTTGTGATAAACTTATTAAATAGCGTTTGCTATTTAGTAAGCTATTTCTTCAGATCATTTTTGGCCAGGCCATCCAAGGAGCGGACCCGTTAGTCATCAACATCACCAGCTTGTTTTTTATTTATATCAGAATCTTCATTTTTTGCATAATTATACACTAAATATACCCACATAATCATTTGTTCTCCTTGATATGAAGTAGTGTTTCTTAAATGATATTATAAATTTTTTTCTCCCGTTAGTCATCAACATCACCAGCTTGTTTTTTATTCATATCAGAATCTTCATTTTTTGCATAATTAGACACTAAATATTTCCATATAAACATTTGTTCTCCTTGATATGAAGTAGTGTTTCTTAAATGAGTTTATACATTTTTCCTTTATGATAACTATGTCTTTGTTTGATATTTAACTCGCATGTTTGAAGTCTTCACAGAATAATTAATCAAATGTTCTCAGACTGCCAAAAGCCTCCCTTATTTATATACCACCAAATAATGTTTGGGCAGCCGCTGTGCTCGAAATGTTCAATACCTCTCAGAGATGGAGCAATTTGGTATTACTCAAGCCACGCTTATCAGCATTCCAAATTTAGCGGACACAGCACTTGGCTAGAACTGCATCAGAACTTTTGCTGCGTAAACAAGAGCAACACAAAATTTTTCAACTAGCAGCAAAAACTCACCAGCTACTAGCTAACTTCAAGGAAAGAAAAATAGAGCTCACGAAGAACATCTACAAACAATTTTCTCGTTAAAAAGCAATCGTTTTTGCCAAGAAAGCAGACAGGCTTTAAATTCACCGATGATTTGAAAGAAATCCTGTCTGCCATTTAAAAAAACTCTAACGCTGAATTGGCAAGGCGTTGCACATTGGCAAGGCTTCGTCTCATTCCGGCAGGAACAAGAACAGAGGATGACGCCGCAAGTAAAAAAACAATTGCAAGACTGTTGGACCAGTGGATAAAGATGGACAAAGATTCCCTGATTCCTGAAGCAAAATCTATCCAGGAAGGGATAAGCAGAACTAAAGCGAATTGATCTGTTGTTAAATACGGAAAAATTAATAAATCAAAGTCAACAGGAGAATTGTCCAAGGCCATTGAATCTATGTTGAACCATTGCGAAGTAATTCCTCATTTCAGGCCTAATGACGGTTGACATCAGTTGTGGTCTCACCTTCTCACTAATCTTGCTCTTATCTGTTTCAAATTTTTCATTGAACACTCTATAGGCCTTTTTCGGCATGGTTTATTTCTTAATTCAGCAGTTTTAATTGAAAGTTTTGCACCTCTTGTTCAGAAGAGAACTTCATTTTTAGGAGCATGAAATCTCAAAAAATCCAAAATGATGTCATTGTTATTGCATTGGTCTAACAAATCAATTCGATAGTTACAGCTATTGACCTTTGAAACAGTAGTGAAAGTGTAACATTTTGATATTTTCAAATCTTACTAGAGCCAAATAGTTGGCAGCAGCATTCACATAACTAAAAGAAGCTCAAGCACATGGGGCAATGAAACTCGATTCGTCAGGAGCTCCTCATCAGTTTGTGTCTGCTGCAGCCTCCTGCCGTTGGCTCTAGTTTTCTCTGCCTTTTGCCCAAGTTCCTGCCTTTTCAGTTTCTGAGCAGCCTTTCTAAATTGTTTTGGCGGCATAATACTGTTTCCAGGGCCCTAATCCCCAAGTCGGCTTTCTGAGGCAGCTCACATTCTTTTTTGGGCTGCATGTTCCTTTTCTCATCAAAAGTGGGTTGTTCGTCACGCTTAGAGCCTGCCCGTTAGACTTCAGCAGCTCCTGAAAAAAGACTTCTGTGTTAATTCGTCGTTAGTAAACAAGTGCACTGAAGCGGTCTTTGTTTGTTCACAGAAGTTTTATCAAATCAGGCACGCTGCAGGGTTGTTAGTTGTTTGACTTCTGACTTTAGATCGTGTTAATGAGAAGATCGTGCCAAACCACCAAGTCTCCCCTCTTGCTCAGTTGACATTTTGAAGTATATTTCTTGCGTTTGAACCAGTTTTTGGGGTTTCTGCTGAAAAAAATACGGGAACCGACAAAACTTTCCCTTAAAACAGTTTTTTGCTTGAAAAAACGGGAGACTATTTACAGCGTGGCGAAGCGAGCTTGCAGCCAAAATGTGTACGTTGTCGGTAAATCTACAAATTTCATACCTGCTAAAACGCTAAAACAATGAAAACTTCTCAAATTATTTTGCAGTAATTCCCTAGGCTCTTTTTGAAAACAATTGACAAAGTAAATTACTTTAAATAAACTAATTTCTCAAATTAAAATTAATTCTGATAATTAAAAAAATGTCATTTTTTGCAAAGATCCCAGTGGAAAGTAATCTGGTTATTTTTTTTTCTTAACTCAGAAAGTCCTAATTGTTGTCATAAAATTTTTACATAGCGTTTGCTATTTAGTAAGTTTGTTCTCCAGATCTTGTTTGGTCATGCAATGAGGTGACCCGTTAGTCATCAAAATCGCCAGCTTGTTTTTTTTCATATCAAATTTTGCAATTTTTTCATAATCATGCACTAATCAAATCTATTTAATCATTTGTTCTCCTTGATAGGCCATAGTGTTTTTTAAGTGAATGTATAGTTTTTTCTCTATGATAACCATATATTTGCTTGTTATTTAACTGAATAATTAATCAAATAAATTCAGACTGCTATTAGCCTCCCTTATCTAAATACCAACAACTAATGTCAGAGCAGTTGCTGTGCTCAAAATGTTCAAACCATTTCAGAGATGGAGCGGTTGGGTGTGATTCAAGCCACACTTATCAGCATTCCAAATTTAGCGGACTCAGAAAAGGCAAGAATTTTATGAGAACATTTGCTGCGTAAACGAAATCAACACAAAACTTTTCAACTAGCAGCAAAAATTTAAGCCATAGAGTGATTGACAGACAGACAACTCAAGGTAAGCATGTTTTGAACCCGCCAGCTGCTAGATTAATTTCGAGGAAAACAAAATATAGCTCATGAAGAACATCTACAAACAATTTTCTTGTTATAAAGCAATCGTTTTTGCCAAGAAAACAGAAAGCTTTAAGTTCACCGATGATTTGAAAGAAATCCTGTCTGCCATTTAAAAAAATCTAACGCTGAATTGGCAAGGCATCGCACATTGGCAATGCTTCATCTCATTCCGACAGGAAAGAGAACGGAGGATGATGCCGCAAATAAAAAAACAATTGCAAGACTGTTATACCAGTGGATAAAATTGGACAAAGTTTCCCTGATTCTTGAAGCAAAAGCTATCCAGGAACGGATGAGCAGAACTAAAGCAAAATGATCTGTTGAAAATTACAAAAAAATTTGATAATTAAAGTCAACAGGAGAATTGTCCATTGCAATTTGACGTCTTACTGAAGAAGCAAAAGGTGGTGTCTTTTCTTTAACTGGCAATGTTGACAGGAAAACAGTCTTTGATGTCCTACGCAAGAAACATCCAAAATCACGCGTAACAAGTTTTATTGGGCAATGAACATCCAAAAGCTTTGCCATACCATCATTTTATATTTGAAAAAATTAATGCTAATTGGTGAGAAAAATTGTCAGGAAGACGCATGGAAACCATAGATATTCCGGCCTGGATTCCAACCAATGACAAAAGCTTATGACATTTTTTAAGGCATGCTGTGTTCAACGTCTTGATCATTCCTTCTTGATGTACTGGGAGCCCGTTTAATAGTTGGATTTCTCTTAAACTTTCATTCACTTTTCAGGTGACAATTTTTCACGATACTTAAAGATCTTAAATATATCCAATTTCCTGTTGCATTGATTTTTTTTGTGAAACGTTCATTCAACGGCAATTTCCTGATCTGCAATCTGCTGACAGCTACAAAAAAGCAGATTTTTTTGGTTATTTATTGGTTTTGCTAGCCAATGGCATTTCATTTTTTTAACTAACAACTTGAATTTTTAGATGCAGGAATGTAAAGTGCTTTCTGCAACATAAGTGTTACCCAGGATAAGGTACGCAACCCAAACCAGCTCTGATCTGACTATCTAGACCAAAACCGACTCTGGCCATCCGATCCTGACAAAAATTGGCTCGGATCAAACAAACTTGAGTCGCGCACTGGGTGTGTCAGATCGACTTCAGTTGCGCACGGGGTTGTCAGACCGACTGGAGTTGTGCACTGGATTGCCAGACCCACTTCGGTCACGAACTCGGTCACTTATTAACGGTACTCTGACAGACACTTTTGACTGTTGTAGTAGCAGTAATCATTGGTATTATACATTTTTTCCAGAAAAATATACGACAGTTTATGGATATGGTTTCTGAGGTTTGCAGTAAAACATATTAGTTTGAAAAAATAACATCTTCAGCTCAAAAACAATTCGCAAAAATTTTGTCTTTGGTGGTGTCTTGGATATTTGCCAAATAAGTTGGGAAGTACTCTTCAAAAAAGAGTCCCACGAATATTAACTATATCTTGTTGTTTCGGGGGACTAGCTGTTTTTTCGGCTGGAGCTCTTGGTTCTGATCAGACTTTCCATACTCTGGAAAAGTTTCTTATCAGGTGGTACATATTCTGGAAATAGCTCTGTTCGGACTACCCAGACCATACCACAAGTTTTCGAGACCCTAGACCACGCACTGATCAGGCTATCCAGGGCGGGGCTCTGGTCAGACCGCCAAGACCGTAAGTAGTGCCCTGATCTGACCATGCAGACGCTTGATCAGACTGATCAGACTATACAAACCACAGACAGTGATTCCCGATTTTTTGGACTGGTCAAGTTTTAACCCCCATGTGAGACCCAAGTCGGTCTGATCAGGTGGGGCTTCGGTCGCTCACCTCATCCTGGGTAGTGTTATTGTTGACGGGTAGTTGTCTGATAAAAAGGAGACGCACATTGTTTAAGGTTATAATAGCTGATCACGATTACAGGCCTAAGAGGCGTGTTGTATTTATAGATTTCCACCGGCTGTGGTTCCGTTGTACTGTGTCCCTCAAAATGTTATCAGCAATTTTACCTTGTTTTGTTAATTTTTGTTTCTTGATGTGTACCATAATTTTCTGTTTTGATTGCCCACTCAACAGTTTCTTCAACAGAAATTAATTTTTCCCAGATTGACTTGAACTCAAGATATCACCAAATACGTCAATGTAGTTTGTTTTTTTTTAAAGAAAACCACGCCCTTTTTAAGCCTCTGACGCGATTTTTGTAGTTCTTTAGAGTTTTGGCTTTCCTATCTATAATTTTTTTGGTCAATCAAATTTGATTCTGCTGAGCTCCATTACTAGTTTAACAACATCCTCTTTAAAAATTTTTCAGTTTTCTGATAGAATAAAAACAGTATCAAATGAAGTCTTTTAGTCTTTGTTTGCACATTATGTAAGATCCTCAGATGTGATTCATTGTATTTCTGTGTAAAATTCTCAAACACAACGAATTTTCGCTTATTCGCCTGTTGCCATAAGAAGATATGGGAAAAACATATCAGTTTTTTTGAATTTTATTTGTTCGGGAAACCTTAGAAGAGTTTTTCTCATGAGTAGTATAAGCACCCTAAATAATTTTAAACTAAATTTACCCTAACGGAGTTACCCTTAGCTTTACCCAAACTCACTTATCTTTTTGTCCTAACTTACACTAATTTTAAGGTTATGGCCTAGTTGAGGCAAATTTAAGGGAACTTTAATGGTAACTTGAAGGTATTTATTTAATGTAATTTTAACAAAATTTAGACAGAAATTTAATGTTCTTTTGAAGTAGTGATTCCTTAATTTTTCAGGTAGAGTTCAGGTAAAGATAGGGTTAGTTTAGGTGAATTGAGGAAAAACAAATCAACATTTACAGTTGAGGAGAGTTAGGATGTTTTTTGAGGTAAATTTACCTAACAATATTTAATGTGAGACTGAAAGAACGCTTTATCAGAGTTATGTTCCAATCTCTCAGATATTGACCTCAGACAAAATCAAGGTTCTTTTCAGATTATGCTTTATTGAACTAGCTTTTTAATCGCCAGCATTTCTTTTCTTTAATTGGCAAAGTTGACAAGAAAACGGCCTTTGATGTCTTACTCATCCAAAACCACGTCAAGCAAGTGTTAGTGGGCAATGAACATCCAAAAGTTTTGCCATACAATCAGTTCATAATTGAAAAAACTAATGCTAAATGGTTCGAAAAACTGCCAGGAAGACGCAAGGAAACCACAGATTTTCCTGCCTGGATGCCAACAATTGGCAAAGGCTTATGATATCTCTTAAAGCATGCTCGGTACAACGTCTTGATGATTCCTTCTTGATGTACTGGGAGCCCGTTTAGTTGTTGGATTTCATGCAAATTTTCAGTCAATTTTTCTGGTGACAATTTTTCACAATATTTAAAGGTCTTACATATGTACAATTTTCTGTTGCATTGTTTTTTTTGTGAAACGCTCATTCAACTGCAATTTCCTGCACTCCAATCTGCTGACAGCTACAAAAAGCCAGAATTATGCGGTTTTCTATTGGTTTCTCTTCCCGATGGCATTTAAGTTTTTCTTTACTAACAACTTTAATTTAAAATACAGGAATGCAAAGTGCGTTCTGCAACATAAGTGTTACCCATGATAAGGTACTCAACCCAAACCAGCTCTGATCTGACTATCTAGACCAAAATCGATTCTGGCCATCCGATCCAGACAAAAATTGGCTCGGATCAAACAAACTTGAGTCGCGCACTGGGTGTGTCAGATCGACTTCAGTTGCGCACGGGGTTGTCAGACCGACTGGAGTTGTGCACTGGATTGCCAGACCCACTTCGGTCACGAACTCGGTCACTTATTGAAGGTACTCTTACAGACACTTTTAACTGTTGAAGTAGCAGTAATCATTGGTATTATATATTTCTTTTCAGAAAAATAGACGTCAGTTTATGGATATGGTTTCTGAGGACTTCAATAAAACATATTAGTTTGAAAAAAAATTTTCAGCTCAAAAACAATTAGCAAATTTTCGTCTTTGGCGGTGTCTTTGATATTTGCCAAATAAGTTGGGAAGTACTCTTCAAAAAAGAGTCCCACGAATATTAACTATATCTTGTTGTTTCGGGGGACTAGCTGTTGTTTCGGCTGGAGCTCTTGGCTCTGATCAGACATTCCATACTCTGGAAAAGTTTCTGATCAGGTGGTACAAACTCTGGAAATAGCTCTGTTCGGACTCTCCAGACCATACCAGAAAGTTATCCAGACCCTAGACCACGCTCTGATCAGGCTATCCAGACTCTGGGCGGGGCTCTGGTCAGACCGTCCAGACCGTAAGTAGTTCCCTGATCTGACCATGCAGACGCTTGATGGGGTCTTGATCAGACTATACAAACCACAGACAGTGATTCCCGACTTTTTGGACTGGTCGCGTTTTAACCCCCATGCGAGACCCAAGTCGGTCTGATCAGGTGGGGTTTCGGTCGCTCACCTCATTCTGGGTAGTATTAATGTCAACGAGTAGTTGTCTGATAAAATGGAGACGCACATTGTTTAAGGTTATAATAGCTGCTATCAGTGATCACGATTACAGGCCTAAGAGGAGTGTTGTATTTATACATATCCACCGGCTGTTGTTCCGTTGAACTGTGCCCCTTTAAAATGTTATCAGCAATTTTACCTTGTTTTGTTAATTTTTGTTTCCTGATGTGTACCATAGTTTTCTGTTTTGATTTCCCACTCAACAGTTTCTTCAACAGAAATTAATTTGGCCCAGATTGACTTGAACTCAAGATATCACCAAATACGTCAATGCAGGTTGTTTTTTTTAAACAGAAAACCACGCCTTTTTTAAGACTCTGAGGCAGATTTTTGAAGTTCTTTAGAAATTTGGCTTTCCTATCTATAATTGTTGTGGTCAATCAATGTCTAAAAATTTTGTTTTCATTTTAACTTTTATACAATTTGATTTTGCTGAGCTCCATTACTAGTTTAACAACATCCTCATCAAAAATTTTGCCTTTTCTGATATAATGAAAACAGTATCAAATGAAGTCTTTTAGTCTTTGCTTGCAGATTATGGTAGATTTTCAGAAGTGATTCAATGCATTTCTGTGTAAAATTCTCAAAAACAACGAACTTTTGTTTATTCGCCTGTTGCCATAAGAAGATATGGGAAAAACATATCAGTTTCATTGAAATTTGTTTGTTCGGGAAATCTTAGAACAGTTTTCTTCATTAACAATATAAGCACACAAAATAAATTTAAACTAATTTTACCCTAAAGGAGTTACCCTTAGCTTTACCCTAAAGCATTTATATTTTTGTCCTAACCTACACAAATTTTAAGGTTATGGCCTAGTTGAGACAAATTTAAGATAAATTTAAGGGTAATTTGAAGGTAATTATTTAATGTAATTTTAAGACAAGTTAGACGAATTATAGGGTTCTTTTGAAGTAGTGATTCCTTAATTTTTCAGGTAGAGTTCAGGTAAAGATAGGGTTAGTTTAGGTGAGTTCAGGAAATTCAAGTCAACCTTTACAGTTGAGGAGAGTTAGGATGTTTTCTGAGGTAAAATTACTTAACCATATTTAATGTGAGACTGAAAGAACGTTTTATCAGAGTTATGTTCCAATCTCTCAGATATTGACCTCAGACAAAATCAAGGTTCTTTTCAGATTATGCTTTATTGAACTAGCTTTTTAATCGCCAGCATTTCTTTTCTTTAATTGGCAAAGTTGACAAGAAAACGGCCTTTGATGTCTTACTCATCCGAAACCACGTCAAGCAAGTGTTAGTGGGCAATGAACATCCAAAAGTTTTGCCATACAATCAGTTCATAATTGAAAAAATTAATGCTAAATGGTTAGAAAAACTGCCAGGAAGACGCATGGAAACCATAGATTTTCCGGCCTGGAGGCCAACAATTGGAAAAGACTTATGACATCTTTTAAGGCATGTTGTGTTCAACGTCTTGATCATTCCTTCTTGATGTACTGGGAGCCCATTTAATTGTTGGATTTCTCTTAAACTTTCAGTCAGTTTTTCAGGGGACAATTTTTCACGATACTTATAGATCTTACATGTATCCAATTTCCTGTTGCATTGTTTTTTTTGTGAAACGCTCATTCAACTGCCATTTCCTGCACTCCAATCTGTTGACAGCTACAAAAAGCCAGAATTATGCGGTTTTCTATTGGTTTCTCTTCCCGATGGCATTTAAGTTTTTCTTTACTAACAACTTTAATTTTAAATACAGGAATGCAAAGTGCTTTCTGCATCATAAGTGTTACCCAGGATGAGTTGCGCAACCCAAGCCAGCTCTGATCTGACTATCTAGACCAAAATCTTCTCTGTCCATCCAATCCAGACAAAAATTGGCTCTGATCAAAAAAACTTGAGTCGCGCACTGGGTGTGTCAGATGGACTTCAGTCGCGCACGGGGGGTGCCAGACCGACTGGAGTTGCGCACTGGGGTGCCAGACCCACTTGGCCCACTTCGGTCACGCACTCGGTCGCGCACTGACGGTACCCTGGCAGACACTTTTAACTGTTGAAGTAGCAGTGATCATTGCAATAATATATTTTTTTCAGAAAAATTTTCGTCTTTTTATGGATATGGTTTTTGAGGTTTGCAGTAAAACATATTAGTTTGAAAAAAACATCTTCAGCTCAAAAACAATTAGCAAAATTTCGTCTTTGGCGGTGTCTTTGATATTTGCAAGATAAAGTTGGGAAGTGTTCTTCAAAAAACAGTCCCATGAAGTTTAACTAAATCTTGTTTTTTTTTTCAACTGGAACTCTTGGTTCTGTTCAGACTTTCCACACTCTGGAAAAATTATGATCAGGCCGTACAGGTTCTGGAAATAACTCTGTTCAGGCTATCCAGACCATACCACAAAGTTATGCAGACCCTAGACCGCGCTCTGATCAGACTATCCAGACTCTGGGCGGGGCTCTGATCAGACCGTCCAGACCGTAAGTAGTGCCCTGATCTAACCATGCAGACTCTAGATGAGGTCGTGATCAGACTATCCAGAACGTAGACAGTGATGTCAGACTCTGTGGAGTCCATGGGCCCTTGGTTTTCTGCTTTTCCTTTTTTCTGTCAATGACTTCTCATTCGCTCTTTAAGCTATTCAAGCGAATGCAAAATTCACTCCAGAAATCATTATATGAATTGGGAAAAACACAGAATTATACAAACTGGTGCACACAATGCTATTTGACATCAAACGCCAAAAAATGTAAGATTTATTTTTCAAAATTCGCTATAAAAAAGCATGCGTTTAAGAAACTAGTATAGTACAGTATTCTGCGAAGTACCTCGAGTTTTTCCTAGGTAAATATCTGAGAGATTGAAACATAACACTGATAAATTTTCTTTCAGTCTAACACTACTCATGACGAAAGCTCTCTAAGCTTTTCCGATAAAAACAAAATTCAAAACAAGTTATAACTTTTTCCCATAGCTTCTTATGGCACCCGGCGAAAAAAAAAGTTCGTTTTTTTTTTTGAAAATTCTACTCAGAAAATCAATGAATCACATCTGAGGATCTACCATAATGTTCAAACAAAGACTAAAAGACTTCATCTGATACTGTTTTCATTACATCAGAAACTGCAAATTATTTGTAGAGGATGTTGTTAGATTAGTAATGGAGCTAAGCAAAGTCAAATTGTATATAAATTTGAATTGAAAATAAAATTTATGAGTCAAAGATTGACCACAACAATATAGATAGGAAAGCCAAAACTCTAAAGAACTTCAGAAATCTGCCTCAGAGTCTTAAAAAGGGCGTGGTTTTCTGTTTTAAAAAACAACCTACATTGACGTATTTGGTGATATCTTGAGTTCAAGTCAATCTGGGCCAAATTAATTTCTGTTGAAGAAACTGTTGAGTGGGCAATCAAAACAGAAAATTATGATACACCTCAGATAACAAAAATTAAGAAAACAAGGTAAAATCACTGATAACATTTTAAGGGACACAGTTCAACGGAACCACAGCCGGTGGATATGTATAAATACAACACGCCTCTTAGGCCTGCAATCTTGATCACCGAAAGCAGCTATTATAACCTTAAACAATGTGCGACTCCATTTTATCGGACAACTACCCGTTAACACTAATACTACCCAGAATGAGGTGAGCGACCCAAGCCCGCCCTGATCAGATCGACTTGGGTCTCGCATGGGGGTTAAAACGCGACCAGTCGAAAAAGTCTGGATTCACTGTCTGCGGTCTGTAGCGAGCAAAATTTTACAATGAGCAATTGGAAATTTTCCGACTAACTAGCAAAGTGTCAGAGGGTCTTTTATTGCAATTAATAGATGTACTAGTGCAAAACCTTTTCGAAGAACCTAGAAGTACATATTTGGATGTTTTCGGGAGGGGGGGGGAGGGAGATATCTGTCAATGTAATTCAAGTCAACTTGATATGAATTAGCGTATGAGTAGCGCTTTTACCATTTGCTGGAAAGTCTCGTTTCTTGAGGTAAGTTTATTGGGAAAAGATAAAAATTTATAGGGAGTTTTGAAGATTTAGAAAAAGTTTCGTGGAGTTAAAAGCTTTTTTATTTCAATCCCCTGCGGTTTTTCAATATCATTATGATTGAGCTCACACCAAGTGAATCAAAACTGCAAAATTTACTAGACAAAAAAACTTAGTTGCCATAAACTTGCAAAAAAATTGCATATAAAAATTGTTGTTAGCTTCCTGCTCCATGGCGCCTTTTTCTAAGTTTGTTTATCGCACTTAGTTTTGAGGCCAATAGAGAGAAGATTTTCGAATCTTTATAGCTGTTTTATATGGAATTGCGTCTTTTTGGTCAAATAACCACAATCAAACGTTGTCAGATATATTTTGCGGGTGTTTTTTATTTGCTTTTGAGTTAATCGGAGCCTTTCAGTTGCTGTAATACGTTAGTTTTTCTGAAGATATTTTTGTTTTCACGTGTTTTTTTTCCACAGGTTTGAGGTAAATGGAGTTATCCATTGTGGAAAAGAAGTTCTGTAATTTGCTACTTTAGGTACATTTTTAACATATCAAAGCTGAAAACTCATGCATCAAACGTGCGAGTTGCCATTGCAAAATGGATAAGTCTTTTTTTTAAAAAAAATTTTATTGATTTATTGTCGACGTTTTGAAATCTTCGTTTTTTTTCCAGCTTCTGTCCGAATTAATTTCTCTGAATTAAAAAAATATGATGTTGTGAGGTTCATGATTGTTAAGTTGCTTGTTTTTGGTGCAGTAATTTGCAAACGGCAACTGCTTCCTATGTCTCAATGATAAATTTGAGCCTCTATTTAACCGAAAGTCGTATTTTCTGAAACTCTCATTATATATAAATAATTGGATTTTTTGATCAGTTAATGTATATAGCATCAGTTACTCCTCATTTTCTTCTGAAATTTGTCTCCTACTAAATTTGATCAGTCTGCTTAGTTTATTTTTCGCTACGGTGAGATAAAAGTGAAAAAGTTATTGCAATTTTTTACGTACAAAATCCTACTTAACTGGAAGTCCTTGCATATCAACAGTGTTATTTTGGACTAGAAGTAAAATGACAACTGAAAAACGGTTTTCAACGCAAGTGTTTTCCTATTTCGCGTTTTTCGCCTGCCTAGCTAATGCCTATCTTTGCGTCTATCTATGGATCTGTCAATAGGTTAAAAAACATTCGTTAACAAAACACAGCGTTCAGACTTATATATCCTGTCCAACAGCATGGAAAAAAATATCGAGCCTTACAGGTTTCAATAAGGCGTAACAAATTTAATTAAAACAAATCATTTTAAATTTCGCCGCTTTAATTATTGTTCTGCAGCAATCATTGAGCATAGAAGAATTAGAAAACAAATTGTATAAAGGTTATATCGTGTAATTAAAAGAAATGAGAAATTAAATGAAACATCACAGTCCAAGAAAATATAGTGGTTCGACGTAAAACACTTCATCATAAAATGATTCATTATCCTGCGCTACTAACGAAAAATACAGCGTTTTTGACAACTTGAACACCGTAAATATTTTTGATCTTTTTTAAAGTCTTATGAATCATTTTAGCACTCGCTATACGTTAAAAAGGCATATTTTTGCATTTTCTGCTTCATTTCAGATGTCTATAACTCGCTTTCTCACTCTCACTCTCTCTCTCTCTCTCTCTCTCTATATATATATATATATATATATATATATATATATATATATAAATAAATATATATTTAAATTTATATATATATATATATATATAAATATATATTTAAATTTATATATATATAATATATATATATATATATATAATATAAACACAAAGATATAAATATATAAAAATAAATATAAATATATAAATATATAGATTTATCTATGTATAAAAATCTATACAAAAATATATCTATGTATATATATATATATATATATATATATATATATCAATCTCTCTCTCTCTCTCTCTCTTTCTACAAAAAAATTGAGAAATTGTATCAATCTATTGGAAAAAATTTGTTAATTTTTTTCAGCGTTTCATTTGCCCCTTTTATCAATCCCGTTGGATGCTGCCCAGATTTTTGTATTTTCTGCTTCATTTCAGATGTCTATAGCTCTCTCTCTCTCTCTCTCTCTCTCTCTCTCTCTCTCTCTCTCTCTCCACATATATTTATATATATATATATATATATATATATATATATATATATATATATATATATCAATAAATCTCTCTCTTACTCTTTCTCTCTCTCTCCCTCTCTCTCTCTCTCTTAGTGTTTGTAGGTGTTTGTGTATGCCAGCGACCCATAATTCCTTTTTAAAATAAACATTTGATTTATTAATTAATACTATATAATTGAATATGTTGCCCCGAATCCTTGATCGGAGATTTTTTTAGCTCCTCGGGTGCACCTTTTCGGGTTACCTTTTTGGAATCCTTTTCACGACATTTTTTATGCAGCTTCTGACATCAAATCTAGGATCTTTCACATATTTCGGCGCAAAAAGTATTGATTTTGTTCAGTAACGGAGTTACACGTTCTGCATCACTTGGCCGTAAATACAGTTTCCTGAATTCATATTTAATCAAGTAAAAACTCCCATAAAATCAATAATAATCAGTCATATTTTTTTGTGAGCCACCTTTTTGACAAATGCTATTCTGCAGTTTATCTCTTCAGATTTCACTTAGTAAGGCGAGGAGCTGTTCTGATTTCGTTAATCAGTTTGACTTTTCATCATTTAATCCAGGTTGAGGTCCCAGACGGAATCAAGTATGTTCAGACCTAAGATGAACGCACGGTGGGTGTGTCATGCGTTCAAAATTACACGGTCTGAAAAAATCAAAAAAAGCACGAAAGTCTGGTGAACGATCAAAAAATCTGGACAAAAGATTTTTCCGCCTGAGACGGTCTGGACAAATCGGTTTCTGTCTGGCACCTCAACCGAGTCAGTTTAGTTGTCATATTGTTATGATAAATTTGCTTTTCTCTTGCCACGATCCATTTAATCGTGGAAACTTGCAATTGGCATTAAGCGGATAATTAGCAGTAGTATTCTCATTATTATGCGGATAGCTTTTTCCTGTGTTCAATTTGTAATAATTACATATCATGGCACGTAAGACCTTGTCTAATAAAAATTGGCACCAATGCGAAAAGAACCAACTATTTAAATGGTTAAAATTGT
>NC_134476.1:9009006-9041506 GCF_964194025.1 Convolutriloba macropyga
GTTAATTTCGGCCGATGGATATATTCACCGTAGAGAATTGTGAGTGGTATCATAAGAAAACACATACATCCTAGAATATGGAAATAAAACGATTTTATTTTTCGAGTTTCGTTTATTACAGGGAGTCATCGAGGTTTTCTTTTTTGCGAATATTCGACTGTTTTTGTTCACATTTTCAGTAATTTTCCTTAAAATTTGGCACAATTTTGCTAATATAACCTAAAATAAGTTAAAATTTTTAACGGCCGCGTGTTATAATTACCGTTAGAGATAGAAGAGCGTTGCTGAATTGTTTGATTGAAGTTTCTTCTTTAGCTGAAAATTTCGATGAAATTTTCAAAATGCAGACTTTTTCAAGAAAAGTTGCACAAAATATGCTTTTTGGTCCACTTTGTTTATGTTTGTTGAAATTGGAGACCTAAAAACCGCTGTCACGGTCTCGTTAAACACCAAATGAGAGCTAGTTGAAACTAGATGCCCTATGAAAGTCTTCTGGGTTTAAAATTCTGCTGTTTTTTGCAAATTTAACTCGATAATCATACAAAATGCGTAATTGTGTTTTTTTTTTTATTATTTGAAGTATTTCAATCAACAATTGTTCTAATTTGCAAACAATTGGAACACTTGGGTGGTTTGTTGGGCATTGGCAAGATCAAAGATTGGTTTGACCTCATCATAGATTCTTACAATCAGAAAGTTTCAATTTTTGTTCTGGAGCTGCCTTTTTTTCAAAATCGTTTGCTTTTCTTCTTTAATGTTAATTTCTGACGAAAATTTTTACTCAAGGCTCCATTAATGACCTTACCACTTGCGTAAAGATTAGGAAAATGTAGATATAGCTTCTTTTAGAGAATCTAATGTTTTTTATGGCTTTTTAAGTTTTAATTGAATTCTTGTGAACATTTTTCACAATAATGCTGAAAAAAAATGAGAATTGAAAGGGTTATTGAAAAACGAGCTAGAATAAGTTATTGCAGTGTGAATAATCAGCATTTCACTTAATTTTTCTGTCCGAAACTCATAAGAAATGACCCTTTTATACCAGTAGTTTTAGCACCCGGGTTGTTTTTGGTGTAGATATCTTGTCGCTTAACTCTAAGAAAGTAAATATGGGATTTTAGTAATAGAACTCGGGTTTGGATGTTAGTAGTATAAACAGCTGAAAAGGGTCTCAACGGGGGGACACTATGTATTAAGATAGGGAATGCATAAAGTGTCCCCCTAAGGGGGGACACTTTGGGTACGATTTTTGCAACGCAATTTTTGCCATCCTAGGGGGGACACTTTATGCATTCCCTATCTTAATACATAGTCCCCCCAAAAAAATCGAATAAAGGCTGACAATCAGTATTGGCAATTAAAAGATCAAACGAGGAAAATAACGGTGAAAAACTGTGAAAACAAAAAAAAATTATAATTTTTAGCCATTTGCAATTATTTGCTTTATTCTGAGCAATCTAGTTAGAACTGATAAAATATTTTACTTCATTCAATCTCAATTTGCGGGCAATTAAATGCGACCCCCGTTAATTGAGAACCAAAATTGGTCAAAATTATAATCAGGACAAGTATCTACTTTGATATGACCCATTCAGAGTATAGAGAACGATCATGTGATATGGGTTCGTTGAAGATAGTTGATGCACCTATTGTTCCGACCCCCACTTTAGTGCTCAAATGGGATTTGTTTGTTCAATAAATTCTGACCGATCGAATTATTCACCGTAAAGAGTGGTATCAATAGAAAGCACGTACATCCTACAATATGGAATTAAAAAGATATTTTTGAATTTCTTTTTTTTTAATTTCTTGAATATACGACAGGTATTATTCACATTTTTAGTAATTTTTGCTAAATTTGTGCTCAATATGGTTAATATAATTAAAAGTGTGTTGAAATTTTTGATGATAGAATTTTATTGTTTTTACTAAAGATAGAAGAGCGATGCTGAATTGTTTGATTGAAATTTTGGATCTTTTCCGTTTGTGCCCCCCTTCAGTACGATATGCACCCTCAAGTTACGGAGCAAGTTACATTAGATAGTAAATCATTATGTAAAATTATGGCAGGTGCTTCTGGGGGTGCAAGTAATATGCACCCACTAAGCAGGAGGGGGACAACAACGAAAAATATCCCACAATTTAATCGCGACTATAAACCTTCAAATCTCTCAGGCTTAATCGATTCATCCTGTTTCTTCTGACAAAATTTCTGGATAACTTTGATAAACTCAAAAAGGGCGCCAGTTGACTTTCGGAACCCTGTAAACGTCTTCTAGAATTAAAATTTTGCATTTTTTGCAAACTTAGCTCAATAACTATACAAAAAGCATCGTTTGTATTTGAAGCATTTAACTTAAGAAGTGATCTAATTAGCAAACATCAGAAACAAGTGAGTGGTTTTCTAGACGCACGGCAAAATCTGGGATAGGTTTGATCTCATCATGGATTCTTACAATCAGAAATTTTTTAATTTCTAATTGGGCGCTGCCTCTATTTTTTGAAATATTTTGTCTCTGTTTTTCTAATAGTAATTACAGACAAAATTTTCAATTGATGACTCAATTAGTGACAGGTCCCAATGACATGACAATGAGCCCGACAATAGATATAGTTTAATTTCAGAGAAAAACTAATGGTTTTTATGGCTTTGACGAAGAGATTTAGTAAACTTTAACTGATTTCTTGTAATTTGCCTTCAATTTTTATTCCTTTTGCAGTTTGAAATTTAACTCTAACCAATCAAAGATCAAAATGGGTTCTTCAAGAGTTGTAAATGAACCATTCTAATGCATTCGGTTGATATCTAATGTCTCTTGTGTCATTGAATGTATTTGTTTTAAAGACTTTTCAGTGATTTTTTGAAGTTCTCAATTTTTTTCATTCTTTCTGCCCGTTTTTAGTTTATTCTCAGCAAACACAGATCAAACCTTTCCTCAAATAAGACATAAACTATTCTTTGTGGTGGGTTTTTTAAATAACGCCTTCCTGGTTTCGTACTGCGAATTTCTACGCAAAGTTTTGTAATTCTTGCCCATTTTTGCTGTTCCTTTTAGTTTCTGTGCTTAATACTCACGTTACTGAAAAGTTCAATCGGAAACAAAACGCTTAAAAAACTCCACTCACCACAACTCTTGAATGTCTAACTTTTGATTTTGAAGGCTGCCACACCATTTTCTTGCAGAATTGGTTAGTTTTTTTTCTTTTTGTACTGTATTTGCTGCTTTTTTTGTTGTTGTACACCATTTTGTTGGTAATAAAAAGTCTGAACGGCCCCCTCTAGATACACTAATAACTGTTATTGGTATAACATAATGGTTTCTTACTTGTAACTTTATTTTTATCGAAAAAGTAAAAGTTTAAAAAAAGTAAAAGTCCGTCAACTTTTTTTTTGTGTTTCAGTATTCGTCGTTTTGCAGAAACATTTTGTGAGTTATAGTTATTTTTCGATGTTTGTGGTTCCTTTTGTTGTTATTTTGAGATACGTTTTCCATAAAAGGACGTTATGATGTTCAATGGGGACGCAAGTCAGGATTTAGCAGTTATTCTCGCAGTTAATACCTTATAAACTTACTGGCTTCAACGCTCTGGTTTTGAAATGTTTTTTTTCTCTAAATTTTTTTAGTTGTACTTGTGTTTATTGTTATTTTGAAGTGTTATGGCGTAATCTCAATATTAACAGGTGCAATTGGTTTTCGAAGGTGTTGCAAGATAAACTGTCTATAATTTTAGAGAGTTTGTTATGGATTTTGAAAATATTTGTTTTTAAAAAAGACAACGGATTTTCAAGCGTTGCCAATCTTATTTCTAATAATCTTTCGCTTAGTTTTTCTATAAACACAAGTCAAATCCGTTCTCTGGTGAGCTCAACTTTGCTGTTCATAACGGTTTTATTTTCCTCAAATGGCCTTTGTTCTTGGTACAACGAGTTTTCAAGATTCTTATTTTTTGTCCATTTTTTTAAGTTTTTTTCACAGTATCACAATAATGGGTGTTTCTGTTGTCATTTGATAGAAATGCAAATACAAAAATTTAATTTTTTTAGTTAACAGCTTAATATTTGATTGGCTGGGACACCGTTTCCAAGCAAATTCTGAATTTTTTTATAGCCTTTATTTGTGGTTATTTTTATATTAGTATGACGTATGCTGAATAATGAAAGGTCCCAATCGTTTGCTTTTGAGGTATAAAGGAATATATATGTGATTTCAGTAGATGCATATTGTTTTTAATCAGTTTGACCTTAGTTTTTTTTTAAAAATCAATGATTTTTAAACTTTGCCCCTTTTGCTCTTTTCTTGTCGACTTGTTATCAAATTGCATTGAGGAAAAGGCCTATATAATTTTTGCTAATTAAGTAATGGTTTATTTTGCTTCACTATAGGTTTTATCTGACGCCATTTTGATTTGGTAATTAATTGTTTAACAAAAATGGACATCAAGTTTTGGTCGTAATTAATATTTGTAATTATTTGAATTTTATCGCAGTCTTTTCTGGTAGTCACATTAATGGCAGGTCTCATCGGCCCTTTAGGGTATATTGCTGTATTCAGTTAGTTGATTGTTGAACGATATAGTATTTTTTTCATCTCTTCCTCATTTGGTAGACAATTAAGTGAAAATGTGGGTTGGAACATTATGTGCAAACGCACATTACCGAGCCACCTTGTTTTTTTATAGTTCTTTATTTTAACGCCATTGATTGTTTTCTCGGACACTCTGTCGGGATTATAAAAAAATTTCAGTCCTCGATGATAGAACCCTTATTAAACCCAACTGTAGCATCTACAGTAGTCCAATCAGGGACATAAATATATCTCACAAAGTGTTATCATAAATTTTTTCACAATTTTGAACAGAAAAGTCGGCTTTTCAACATGGTTAAATTTTTATAAATAAATAAGTAGAGGGAAAAATTGGGCGATTTCTTTCAAAATTGTTTAAACACTGACGTGCACATTTAAAAATGCCGGAAGTCTGCAGTGCCCGAAGTTAAAATTCCAGAAGTTGCTACTTAGCCAGAAGTTGATTTTCTTCATTTTAATACGTGCACGTTTCGTGTCTTAAGCACGGTTAAGTGACTCTGCAGAAGTCACTTCGAAATTCTGACTTAATATCTCGAAACGCTTCGCGGTTCTCGATAAACGCTAGAGGTTCTCAGTGATTTCAAGCAGAGTCACTTAACCATTACTAAAGCTACTGGGAATTTCGAACGACAGAGTAGTGCAGCCGACAAAAACGAGGAATTTAGTTGAAAGCTTAGTACTGATTGGTCGACAAATCTGATTGTCTGATTGGTCATTGTGTTACAAGTACTTACTGGTCCGTTACAATTGGTTTGCAGTAGGGTTGGAATCTCATTTTCTGGTTGTCGGCTAAACCACCGTCGGCTAATTCGACGCCAAGGCCTATGAATTGTGATTTAACAAATTTCGCTCAATTTTTTTTGATGAGCTTTTTCGGCTGGAAAATCCTCCGACAAATATATAGCATTTTTGACATAATCTGCTGCATCGGCCTTTGAAATGGTCGAAGAAGAATTATTAATAGCAACGAATTGATAGACGAATAAGAATGTCTCAAAGCCCGAAAAGCAATGTCACCATATACTATAAACTGGTTGATTTTGTCGTACCATAATATTTGAAAACCGCCCGTGGTCATCATATCTTTGGCAAAGTCACTCGGTGTGATAAACTTTGAACTTTCCACAAATGAATTTAAATTTGAAGAGGTTCGAAACCAAGTATAAAATACCATATTTGGAACAGCGCAGATTCCCCAGCAAGACCAAAGAGCGATGAAAGTTGAACTTAAGGTTCGTGTTCTCGAATTTTGCCGACCAGTTTTGAGAGTTCGACCAACTTGGTAGTAAAAATAACCGGATAGCCCAAAACAGACAGAAAAACATGATATTTCCAGCGTCAGTTCTCCATAGATGAATGTGTTCACGATACAATTCTGGCAAAAGAACCGTTCTTCCGACTGCAAAAAAAACAAAAATTTGGAAAAGTGTGATCAAAATGGAAAGTTTGTCATTTTGTATGAACACGTTGTATATATTATTTTTCCAAATTCATGGATATCCACAATTTCTAAGGGGGTCATTTTAAAAGACCCCCTTAGAAATTATGTTACGCAAAAACTAGATCCCACCAACTTTTTCGTAATGGAGAATTGCAATAAACGTTTGATTTCAAAAAATAATTCATCATGATTGATGGCTTTATTAATGTGAACGGGGGAATATATTTATAACATCCAAAATTTGCTACGCATATTTTTTTGCCATTCTTTAGTTAGACAATATTTAGAGACTACATATCACCAACTTAATTTTATAGTTTGTTTTTTAATTTTTGTATTTCAGATTTTTTTGACCCATGTATCCAAAAATGGCTTGAACTAATCAAGTTTTGGTTCAAAGTCTTACGACTTTGAACTTCGATACGTTTTTATTTTCAAACAAGTCAAACTCTTGAACAAAATTTACCAGATACAAAAATATAAAGAAAGCAAACAGCCAAAAATTACAGTAACTGCAATTTTACATCAAAAAAGAAAGCTCGCACGATATAAAATAAAATTCATAATATTTTTTCGAATAAATAAAGCTAATAGAATTTCCTTCAAGTTATGATTAAAACGACAAGTTTTTTACAATGATGATTTAAAGATTTTGTTTTACTTTAACAATGGGATATCTAAACTATCTTTGAAATTTTTGTCAAAATTACACGTTATCAAGTAATTACATGTCATGATTTTTTTTACAGTTTAGAAGAGTTGAAGTTATCTCAATATACATTCAATTCATAAAAACTTTGCAAAAATCTTGAAAAAAATCAGACATCATTGTTAACCGAACCTACTTCGTTCAGTTAATTTTCGCCGAACGATGTATTCATTGTACAGATTGATGAGTGGCATCATTAGCAGGCTTGTGAAGCGTAAAATTTAAGATTAAATATAAATTTTTTGAATTTCGTTTTTCCGAGGAGTTACGGAGGTTCGAAATTGTGTGAACGTAGTGGCGAATATTTTTCATGACTTCGAAATTAATTGTTTTCAAAGGTACAACGTACTTTTTTTTAACTTTGAACTTTTTGTTTTTTTTGTCGAATTATTCTCAATAAAGACAGGTTCTATGTCTTTTCTGGTGAATTGCATGTCGATTGGTTTAGTTTGGTTTATATCTGATGCTATTTTGACTTTTTCTTTAATTTTTTTTAAATAGTCAGACATTTAGTTTTCATCGCAAGTAATGCTTGTTGTTTTCATTTCAATTTTTTTTGTTTGTCTTGTCTCTTACTCTCCTTAATGGTAGATACAATCGTTTTTGTTTTATTTTTGTAGTGGTTTGAATTAAAACCAATTTAGTAAACGCATTATTTTTTTTCGAACATATGAACTTTTGGAAGTTTCCTACCTCTTCCTGTTTTCGTAGACAATTAAGTCAAATACGTGGTTGACTGAGGTCGGAACTTCATTTGCAAAGGTAGATTACCGATCCTCATTGTTACTGATTACTTGAGTGATGTGACCTTGTGATCACTATCAGGTGTTTTTATAAAACGTCTTTAAAAATCATTTTTCCATGTTAAAGGTTATCTGAAGGTTTGAGGGTTTACTTAATTCAATCGGTGTACTGTGTAATTTAGAGTTGCCATTTCAGTCAAAACAACTTGCAGCTATTAGCGTTAACATAGAGTATGAATGGCGTTTTTCCAAAAAAATGTTTCAAAAATGGAACTGAAGTTAAAAGGATGTCTAACTTTCATTTTTTACCTGCTGTAACTATAAGGTGATAATTTAATATTGATGTTCAGTATACAATATTGTTCACATTAGTATATTTTTCGGGAAATAACTTCTTATGACACATGTTGGCGAAAATACAATTCTACTTTGATCAAATTCCTCGGAGAACATTACTAACTTTGTTCAGTTCGTAATCAATAAATATGATTGCAGGCAAAATAACCGACAACAGAAGAACAATTGCGGTGAGCCCAAATTGGGTTTGTCTGTCAAGAAGTGTTTTAGCGTCATGTGGTCTGCAAACTTTAACCCATCGCTCCCAACTCAGTCCAAGAGTGAGGAAGCATTGAGAATAAAATGGGAAAACTTCCATAATCTTTCGAAGTGATCTCTCAAAGCTCTCTAAATGTAGTTTGTCCTTTCCTGGGTCGAAAAGGGAGGCCCATTTTGGCTGGCATCCTGTTTCATGCGTGGAAAGGTACTGAAATCATCAGAAAAAAATAGAAATTACACCCAGAATCTTTCAATGAACTGCTTCCATTATAACCCCTAGCTTGTTGAGCATATAACGTATTTATGACCCTCACTTCCAATTACAGTAAAAATACTACCCTAAGGGGGGGGGGGGGGCAGGGCTATAACTTTTTTTGTGGTACTATTTGGGGGAGGGGTCTATGATGGAAAAGATCTGAAATGCTGGTATTGGCCAGACCGAACAGACCAAAATTGCCATTGGCCTTGCTGAAGGCGCGATCCAAATTTTTGAAGACCATTGAGTTGGGTCCCACCGAACCCCCTATCCGCGACCCAAGTTGGTCTGTCAATACCTGTCTTAGGTCGCGGACTTCATCCTGGGTGCCGTATTGAATTATTACGTCTCTCCATTATAGACCCCTATCAATTAAATTAGCAAAAGATTTCAAGGAAATGCTTATAAAATTCAAAGACAAATACTGACATCCTGTTTGAGGTTTGGTATTCCAGCTTCCTGCTGAAATCTCTCCGCATATTCGTGAAAGACTCCGGAACATGATCTCATAGAGCTGCTTCTTAACTTGTAGATATAATACGCCGATCCAAATAAACCAGAGAAGACAAAATCGTTAACTGTCTGCAAAAATACCATAGAATATTCCAAAGAGCGCGTGTTTTTATCGGTCGAGAAAACACATAAGCAGTACAAGTTGATCAGGAGTGTGAAAATCGACAGAGGGACCTGAATAAACTTAAAGGTGAGTTTTCTATTTTTTTCAGCTTCATAGAATGGTTTGTTTTTACAAAACTGCTCGCTCGTTCATTGATAACAGAATTGACTTTTCTTTCGTGTTAAGAGTTGCTGTTTTTTCTTCACATTCATTGAGAAACAAATTCACGCACTTACAACCTAAATTATTGCTTTCTGTTCTTCTTTCTTTTTTCTAAGGTTTATAACACTCTATAACACTTTATAACACTCTCTTTGTTTATTCTCAATTTTAACTCATCGCGTTTTGCATAACTACGGTAAAAGCGCCACAACTCAGATCAGACCAACGTTATATTTTTAAAATATACAACTTTTTTGTCTATTTGGCGCAAATTTTCCAGCAGAGTTTTCATTTCCCACAGCAAAGTCCAAATATCTTTTGAAATAGGGTTAACACTGAAATGAACAAGAAAACCAGGTCAATTAACCTTGAAGTAGATTTTAGTACTTTATGATTCGTAACTTTAATACAACATAAAACATCTATGCAAATATTTCCCGTTTTTTCTAAATGATTTTTTTTCAAAACTCTGAAGAGATGTTTGTTCAGTTTCTTTTTCTTTTGAAAGGTATCAAATTATGAGTCTCATCTGATGTTTAATAAAAAAATGTCTCATCTGGTGTGACTCTCTTTTAACATATAACTTGCACACTTTGGACCTATTCAGTTTCTATTTTGAAAAAACTTAATTTCTAGCGAAAGCTTCGGTTTATGGCAAAAAATTGTCGACAGACATTGGGGAATCAATTTTAATTGTAGCCTGGCCTGATCAGTAGAACCATAGCTATAAATTATTAATTGAATTAGGTTAAATCAGAAAGCCAAAACTGATTCCCAGTTCTATTCGCTACAAGACACGTGGTTTGAAATGCTTGTGTTGTCATTGATCATTGAGACTTTTGATATGTTTTTTTGTGGGTAAAAGCAAATTTTCATAGGATGATAGCGATTCAAGTGTCAGAAAAAATAGCAAGTATAAACAGATGAGATCATGATAAAAACTTGAGACAAGGTGATAAGGTTTAATTTTACCAAACACGGAACTCTATCTATCTGGCACCAACGACTTTTTGTGGATTTCAGAAACCAAACAGTTAGCAAAAACTAATTTGAGAACAGGCTTTAAAAAAACAATTAATGTCCTTGATAAAAAATTTTCATGAAAATCTGCCCTCGCAATATTTTCTTCAGAGGAGGGTATATACAGAAATTCTGCTTGAATATCATTTGTTGCTCGGCAGAAAAACTTGATAGGAACCAGTAAGCATTTCCCTAGACCACAGTTTTTTTTAACATATTGATTTTTCGCTTTAAATTGCCGACATATAGATCAAATGAATAGAACTTTGTTTTTTTTTTCTGAACGCATTTTTGATGCTTTTTTAGTTGGAACAAGTCCATGCAAAAGCTGAAGAATGAGTCTGTTACCCATTTAGATTTTGATGAGTGCTCAGGCGTTCAAAACTGCATTATGAGGAAACTTTAATGTTGTGAGGCAGGCCTTTTAAATTTTCTAATCTAATTGTGTAATTGCCGTGTTCTAGGAAATAAAAATGAGCAAGTAGAACAACCAACAGAATTTGGTTATTTATCCCATCAAATTTGCGTATCCGTATGTAGCTAAGTTTGCTTAATTAAAAGTCGAAATGTTGCTTGCTTAAGAAACTTTTTGATTGCCAGTTTTATTCACAGAGCAGTTTTGTCTTTCAAAGGAAAGTAAAAATTTATGATAAAAATTTCAAACGTATCAATTTCTGGCCACATTCTGTTTGTAATTGAAGATGTATATATATATATATATATATAAATATATATATATATATTTGAAACGTCAAAAAAATTGAAAAGCATAAAATCTGTTTTATTGCTTTTGCATTTTTTTAATCAGACAATATTTAGGGACAATTCTAGACTGCATATCACACAATTGTATTTAGAGTACGTTTTCTAATTTTTGTCTTTTTTGTCCAGTTTTTCAGGATTTTCGGTTCAGTTTTTTGACCCATGTATCCAAAAATGGCTATAACTAACCAAGTTTTCTTTCAAAATGTCAAAATCAATTAAAGTTAGATATATTTTAGATATAATATATATATAAATATATATATATATATATATATATATATATATATATATGTGTATATATATATATATATATATACATATATATATATATATATTTGAAACTTCAAAAAAATTGAAAAGCATAAAATCTATTTATTGTTTTTGCAGTTTTTTAATAAGACAATTTTTAGGGACAATTCTAGACTGCATATCACACAATTGACTTTAAAGTACGTTTTCTAATTTTTGTTGTTTGATTTGTCTGGTTTGTCAGGATTTTGGGTTCAGATTTTTGACCCATGTATCCAAAAGTGGCTATAACTAACCAAGTTTTCTTTCAAAGTCTTACAACTTTGAACTTCGATACGTATCTTTTTCAAATAACTCAATCTCTTAATCAAAATTCACCAGATATCAGATTATCTTGAGAGCGAACTGCTGAAAAGTTGCAAATTTTACAGTAACAAGAGAGCTCGCGCTAAATGAAATGTAATTCACAATATTTTGTTTTCCACAGAATTTCAAGATTTTGCATATTTTTTGCCATATCAAATCTGCCTTATTTTTTTAAATCGTCATTCAACCCTTCATAAACGAAGGAAAAAAAGATAACTGCATCTCACTTGATATTACACGAAGAAATTTGACATGGAGGATGGATCACATAAATCGTGTTTTAAGATCTTTTTTCTTAATCCCGAGAATTTCTGGTCCGCTGACAAACGATTGTTGTCACTTGATGGAGCGGGTTTCGTAACACGGCTACTTGGAAGCCAACAGTTGAAAACTCTCCGTGAAAAGATGATTAAATATTATTAATTTCGAATAAATTAAAACAATTTTGATTTAATTTGTTGGAAAGGAATCTTTCAAAATTTGGAAAACTAGCCTAGATAGGGTAGTATTTGTACGAAGGCAGAAACAATACCGCAAAAAAATCAATTTAAATGTTTTTGAATCGGAAAACAATTCTTGCAAACATAAATTCTAAGATCTCAAAATAAGCGCTCAACATTTCGTATAGATAAAGTGCACTTTTTTAATCTAATTGCGTATTTGCCGTGTTCTTGGAAATAAAAATGAGCAACTAGAACAACAAACAGAATTTGTTTATTTATCCCATTAAAATTGCGTATCCGTATGTAGCTAAGTTTGCTTAATTAAAAGTCGAACTGTTCCTTGCTTAAGAAGCTTTTTGATTGCCAGTTTTACTCATAGAGCAGTTTTTTCTTTCAAAGGAAAGTTACAATTTATGATAAAAATTTCAAAAGTATCAATTGCCGGCCACATTTTGTTGGTAATTGAAGATATATATATATATATATATATATATATATATATTTGAAACGTCAAAAAAATTAAAAAGCATAAAATCTGTTTTATTGCTTTTGCATTTTTTTAATAAGACAATATTTAGGGACAATTCTAGACTGCATATCACACAATTGTATTTAGAGTACGTTTTCTAATTTTTGTCTTTTTTGTCCAGTTTTTCAGGATTTTTGGTTCAATTTTTTGACCCATGTATCCAAAAATGGCTATAACTAACCAAGTTTTCTTTCAAAGTCTTACGACTGTGAACTTCGATACGTATATTTTTCAAATAACTCAATCTCTTTATCAAAATTTGTCAGATATCAGATTATCTTGAGAGCGAACTGCTGAAAAGTTGCAAATTTTACAGTAACAAGAGAGCTCGCGCTAAATGAAATGTAATTCACAATATTTTGTTTTCCACAGAATTTCAAGATTTTGCATATTTTTTGCCACATCAAATCTGCCTTATTTTTTTAAATCGTCATTCAACCCTTCATAAACGAAGGAAAAAAAGATAACTGCATCTCACTTGATATTACACGAAGAAATTTGACATGGAGGATGGATCACATAAATCGTGTTTTAAGATTTTTTTTAATCCCGAGATTTTCGGGTCCGCTGACAAACGATTGTTGTCAATTGATGGGGCGGGTTTCGTAACACGGCTACTTGGAAGCCAAGAGTTTAAAGATCTACAAGAAAAAATGATTAATTATTATTAATTTCGAATAAATTAAAACAATTTCGATTTAGTTTATTGAACAAGAATCTTTCAAAAATTGGAAAACTAGCCTAGATAGGGTAGTATTTGTACGAAGGCAGAAACAATACCGCAAAGAAATCAATTAAAATGTTTTTTAATCGGAAAACAATTCTTGCAAACATAAATTCTAAGATCTCAATATAAGCGCTCAATATTTCGTATTAGATAAAATGCACTACGGCTAAGCAACAAGGGCAACAAGGCAATACACAGGGCATCTTGACATACAACATCCATATTTTGAAAAATGCCGATTTAAGGGCAATTTTGATGGCACATTGACAACACTTTTGATTAGTTTTCGAAGATTCTGCAATGATGCAGGCGCATTTGTTCCGCGGATAAAAGACTGCAAGATTAAAAATTCGGCTGTTACCGAGATTTCATGATTCATTTACATAAAATGATTGCTTTTTGAGCGTGATGGGCATTTGGGCCTAATTAAAATTGAAAACTGATCATGGAGAATCATCAAAATTTCTGGAACTCCAATTTTACGTGACAGAAGTACAAGTTGTTATTTAACCATTAGAAAATGTTACATTAATAGAAGAAATGAAATTTTTGACAGAAAATTATGATTTTCGTCATTTTTATTCACGGATAAACGTAAACCAATCCTACGAATTATGTCAGTTCAACAATCAGTTAGCCTGAAACTTTATGTCTGGAATGAAATTAGTAATTATTTGAAACCATTAGTAATTCAGAGACTTAATTTATCTTGTGAGTAGTATCATGACGGATAGTCGAAAAACAGCTAATCGTCTTTTTAATCCACAATTATCATTGCGAGAGTTTTATCGAAAATTAGTCGCCAATCGGTCTTCCTTTTATTTCGGTCTTGTTGACAAGTTATTAACTATCGCGGTGTGGGAAAAGTGGCGAGCATTATGGATCTTTGAGCATGGTCGTGAAAAAGTGACAAACTCGATTATCGGACATTTTCCACGCAATCTGTTAGGGGGTCTAAGCTGATGCAACTACTGTGAAAAAGGACCAGTACTGGACTCTAGCCAGCATCTCTTACTTGCAAGCCTAGTGTGCTACCCATTTGCATCAACTGTTCTTAAACTCTCGAGCTTGGGCATCTCTTATAGTCCATTCTCATGTTTTTTCTGGTTAATCAAAGCTTCATATCTCTAGCCAAGTATAAGTTGAACAAGTAGAGTTTCTTGTCAAGCTATGTCAATCTTATCTCTTGCACAATTTACATTAGATTGTTCATTCCAACCGTTAAAGATATTGATTATGTGAATTAGGGTTGTGGTCAAGCAAGCCGATACACAAGGAAACTGAATTTTGAAAATGAGGCAAAGTAAGCCGGTGGACTTGCTTGCTTCGCAGCGATAACCGGCCTGCGGTTTCCGGATTACATCCCACAGCGGATGAGAGGCATGGCCATGGACAGCGGTCCGCTGAGGCCCGTACTCACTAGATGTCTGAAATTGACGTAATTTTGTTTCTTTAATGCATTGGAATCCATTATGCAGAATAATACTATGCGCAGTGTTGATTGTAATGGTTAACAATGTATCATTTCAGATAGATTACATAACTATTACATAAATTTCAGCTTGCTTTTATGTCGGCTTACTTTAACTTCGGCTTACTATGCATTCACAGTGAATTAGGCGTAAAAAGTATACAAAATTAAGTATGCAAAAGTAAGCAAACCGCAAAATCCAATCAGTTAATAGCAGTTACGTCACGCATTCAAATAAATTGGCGATAGTTTTACGTATAGGTAGATTTTCAGTACTACCACGAACAATTTTAGGACAAAAATTGGGATGGAAATAAATGGATCATTTCTGATAGCGGCTCCCCCCTCTCCCAGCTCTATATAGCTGTTGTTTTAGCACCCCCCAAATCTAAGTTATCGCGAGTAGTAACAGGGATATTTGTATTTCATTGACACAAGAGTGTCAAGATTGATGGAAGGAACTCTTAGAATAGTTTTCTAAAAAAATTTTAAAAATCGAGCGCTTATTGAATCCGGCAGAAAAGATCCTGTTAAATTGCTCACAAACGGTTTCAAAATTTTGCAATAAAGAGCTCACCTCCACCATTTCCAGAACCAGCTCAGTTTTGGCCTTCTCCTCAATTTGCTCAAGAAGATCATGGTACTGTGTGTTGAACTCGAAATACTGTTGATAGTAGAGCAAATAGGAAAAAGAACCACTGAGTAAATACGAGAGAGGAAATTCTGCCGTTGTGGTAGTTTGTTCACTTGAACCACCCCATTCCCAACCCTTGAGGAATATTTGAAAAAAAAACAAATTGGGGTAATTATTTTTGCCTATAAAGGAACCCAGGTCTAGGTACAGACTTATGAAAAGACAATGCTCGACCCAAATGTACTATGAAAAGACAATACTCGACTCATTTGAGCTATGAAAAGATTTTAGCTGGACGTTAACACATTCTGGACTTTAGCTCGACTCAGATGTTTCGCAAAAGACTTTAGCTGGACCCAAAATTTTACAAAAGATTTTAGCTCGACCCAATATTTGGGCTGGACTTCAGCTCGACACAATGTTTGCAAACAAAGTCGAGTTAAAGTCTATTCATGGGTCTTTCATTGGTCTTTTCATTAGTTTCTTTTTTGCCATTAAATTTGTCCGAGCAATATTGCATATAACGGAGTCAGAAGTGTATGATCCTTCATTTTTTACAATTCAGAAGAACCACTAAACCCTTAAAAACCTGCATTATTTTTTAAAAAAGATGGTACGTAATTTTGTAGGGTTAGAAAACTGAATAACGCTAAAATTTACTAATGGATAAAAAATAATAAAAATGAAAGATAATTGATAAAAAGGGCTAATGGGACTGGGACTAATACACTTAAGCTAGCTGGTTTCACTGAATTAAGTAATGTGGTATTATACTCGAGCTGCCATAACTCTTTATCGTAAGATTTGACGAAGATCTTAGGGCTTTTGGCAGTTCTCTAACTGTTTATTGAGTTGAGCTGCTCCGTTAAAAAGCTATTTAGTCTTGCTCCGGCTCTGCTACTGTATGTACACAAGCAAAAAACTGAAAAATTTCGTATTTTTTAGAAAAAAAACAGACCCATGAAAAGACTAATGGTGGACCCATGAAAAGACCTTTACTCAAGTTTGTTGGATATGATATGACTAATGGTGGACCCATGAAAAGATCTTAATTGGACTTTTTTCGTTATGAAAAGACTTAATTGCGACCCATGAAAAGGTATTAGCTCGACTTTGACTAGGAAGCTGGACTGTGTAATAATAGTCAATATTGCCCCCCTACTAGACTTTTGAAGTCTTTTCATAAGTCGAGGCCTAGGCCCGGGAAGTGCTGGACACCCAACTTTTGGGCCATCTTGAGGTGAAACTAGTCCAGAAGACAAATCAGACTTTTGAGCGCTCGAATACCCGCCGATCATTTTGCCCAAAAAAGTTCTCGCTTGCGTTATTAAACGAAAATATCGATTCTTATTCTTTTGTTAAATGCCAGCAATAACGAAAGTGCCCACCACAAAACAATCAAGGATTTTGGCGTTTTTAGCCCCCCCCCCAAAAAAAAACGACCATATCGACAATCTTTGATCATTTGAAGGCAAAGATTTCTCAATTAAAGAGCGTTTGAAATAATTTCAGATCCATCGTCACACCCTTTCAACTTATTAATGGAAACCCAGTGGACTGAAACTTGATAACTTGATACACCTTGATAAGAAACAAAACTAATTCTTGGCAAATCTTGCCAAGATGTTGACATGGTACTTGCCATGAAAATATCAAGTTTTGTACGAGCTTGCAAGATATTTGCATGTATACCAAGAAGCAAGATCTTGGCAAGATAACCAAGAAAAAATTTCTTGAAGGTAAGTTTATGGTTTCTGACCAGACGCTCACGCCCTTTCAGCTTCTTAATAAAAAGCTAAGCTGCAATACGCTTTCTTGCTATTAAAGGTCTTAAATCCCAGCAAAATAAGTTACGCATGCTAAAAAAATGAGAAATCGTTTGAAAAAATTCTTATACAATAGCTGATCTTGTTTTTATTTTTTTTCTTAATCAGTACTATCGAAAAACTTTCCAATTCTTGTAAAAATTGTTGAAAAAACTGATAAAGTTTTTAGGTTTCAATCTTTGTTTCTCTACGCATCTTTAACGTTTTCAAAAGGTTTCAATACGTTTTCAAAATCCTGAACATTGAATTTACGCGGTTCGAGACGGGTTGATTATCTTATAAAATTTTTCAAGTGTGTTTCAAAGTATGAAACTTGTAATAGAACTTGCAAGAACTTCTAGGTTTTTTGATATAAAACTGTAAAACGTTGCATTGCCTCATAAAAAAACGAGTAAGAATTTTTTAAGATCTTATAAGTTAAGCAACCAATCTCGCCTTGTACATGTTTATAGAAAACGTTTTACGTGAAATACGCTCAAATTCTGCCTTGACAGAAAATATAGCTGTGTAAAGAGCGCAAAATTTCCCCTAAAAAACTTGTAATAATTGCATAAATGAAGATGAAACTTGCGTACAAAATGTGCTGCAAGAAAATTGATGACAATTTCTCAATGCCTAAGTATCTTAGAGCAAAAATGATAGATAATATCAATCTGGCCCACACATTTTTTAGATATTATGAGTTAAAAAGTGCTCACATATTCGTCCGGGCAAATGGATTGCTGGAATTTTTCTTATTCTCTCAAAACATTTTTGGTTTTAGTACAAAATTGTTCAAAACAACTTTCTTGGTTTTAGTTCATATAGGTTTAACCCTCAATAAAACGCAACAATAGTGGTGAATTGAGATAATTTTAAAAACGAACGTAAGAGTGCTAAATGATCAACACTCGAATTTCTTGTGCTATCATGTAACAAATTGTATACGGATCTGCACATCGCGAAAAATTACTGACATTTTTCAAAATAACTCACTTTTCAGTGCTTGAAATGCGTTCCAAAAGGACATTATTGTCGCATGGATAGTTTCCGATGCCTATATGGGGAAGATATATAAATTTGGAGCTCATCTTCATGCTAGGAAATGGGAAAATCGGACATTTTGTAGGCTGTGGACGTCGATAGTTAATGTAAGTGTGAGTACAAACAGTCATCGTGAAAAAAATGTACTCACGACGGGACCAGAAAGCATAACAGCTTCGGCTGGCATTTCTTTCAATATGCTGATATAACAAAACAATAACAAAACCTTAAAATTAAGCTGAGGAGGACAGATTACGATAATTGAAGTGCAAAAATTGAAACAATAAATCCTTGAAACGTAATAAATTTTTCAATAAGAGCCCTAATTTTTCAAAAATTTTCATGAGCGCCAAAGTTTTAAGGAAATTTTGAATTATTTTTCCTCAATTTTTAATTGCGACCGTTCTTTTTTTCTTTTTTTCCTCGCCCAATGTATCAGAACATGAAAACCACGTATAGTAAACCGCGTAATTAGTTATGCTCCACCGGCCACAGTTAACTTTCTTTCGGGCTACGAATAAAAAACAAAAGGTTTTTGAAATAAACTAGTTAAATACTTGAAGTTTCCAAGATGACGCATTTGAAATATTCCTCAAAAAATTCGCCCCAGTTCATAACTTCTACACAGCACAATCGAAGCAAGAGATGAAGATTTCGATATAAATTGGGAATTAGTGGTAAATATATGTTAATACAGCAAATTTTTGCAAATGTCGAGTAGAGAACCTGGAACAATTTCAGTTTTCTGCCGGGTTTAACGTTTTTAACAATTTGCTGTCTTTGTCAGAAAAAAAGTAAACAGAGAAAAGTAAACACGGCTCTTCTCGGAAGTGAAATGACGGCATTTTCAGTTTTTTGCATCTCAATATTTTTTGGACTAATTTTTAGAAAATTTGTTCACTGAATTTCTTGACTTTTTGTGGAGCGCTTCACAAAAAGTCTTGAAAAATTTTGGTGATAAAAGTCTCTAAAAGTTATTCAAAAAAATGTCTAATTAAAATTATCTAGTAAAATTATCAAAAAATTTCCAGAGAGCCATCTTCTGTTTCAATATCACTGTTTTTGACTCCAAATTTTACTCTCTCAGGGTTTGAATTACTTTGTATCAGAAGCACTTTATAATACTTCTCTGTCGAGGCCAGACGGTTATCATGCAAGTTTCTGGCAGAATCTTAAAACACTGTCTATCTTGCAATATCTGGCTAGGAAAATTGTTATTTTACAAGATTTGGTAGAAGAATGGCTATATTGCAAGATTGGGCATAAAAATGGATATCTTGCAGAATTCTGGCAGAGTTCTTGCAAAAAATGCATATTATTGAGGGAATCTGGTAGAATCTGTTAGCATCTCGCAAGATAACCATTCGATTTCGATCCGGGCTATTAGATGCGAGTGATCATTTCAATGAGACTGTTTTTCTTACGTTTTTCATCTGACTTTTTGCAGCTAATATTACTATATTAGGAAGGGCAAAAACAATCGAGCTAATACAGTCGGTTTTTATAATGATTCAGTACTGTTTTTATTAGAAAGACTTGCAGTTGTACGAACCAGTACTGAATCATACGTGCAATTTAATGCAGGAATTCAAAACAAAAAAAAACCACCGGATCAAATTTGTGTTGCTTAAACATTGCAATTGTCAAAATAGTTTGCAATTTTGTTCAATATATGAAACTGAATAATTATAGCGGTTGTTTTTGATATTTTTCAAAAAAAAAATTTAAATATTTTTCTGCAAAAAATAGTGATTGCTCTAGATCTAACAAAATATTTGATCACAGTTCGAGGTTTGGCGGTGAAATGCGGTGGAAAAATTATACCGCTTCTTTCTTACATCTTTTCGTGGTGAAAGCAGTGAATCGCGGTGAAATATTTATTTTCACCGCGTTCTCAGTATCCTTACAAACAGGAATGTTCCCGACACGAGTTTGAAACTGTGACTTCCTGCATGCCTGCAACTGCTTATTCCACTGCGGCAACGGTCACATACAACTTTGATATTTCTTGTGAATTTAAATCAGATTAAGTAAACGTTGAAAAGCAAATGCAGTGAATTTTTTTAAGAAATGCGGTGAAATGCGGTGAATTGTTTTCTTTCACCGCATTCACCGCTTTCACCCTATTTCTTACACTTATTTGCCACAAAAGTCGATGCCGTTGATTATTGTAAGAAATGCGGTTAATTTTGCGGTGAAATTTTGTAGGAAACGCGGTGAAATTCGGTGATATATTTATTGTCACAGCTTTGCACGCAATCACTGCATTTTTTTTACAAAAATGCACCGCATTCACCGCATTTCTTACAAAAATTTACCCAAAAAACTCAAACAGGGATTTAACAAAGCAGGTCCTTTCGACTTTTTTGGCGAAGGATTGTTTGTGTTTGCTTTGGAATAATTTAAACGCCTATTATGAGCTAGCTCTCCTACCAAACAAAGTAGACAATCTGATCATGTTTAGCTTTTTATTTCCGCAAAACGTATCTTAAAACATGTAATGAACGTTCTTGATGACAGGAGAAAGCAACAGATGAATGATTCTACTAATTGATTCAAACTATTTGACAACATGCAATTGTAAATTATAGTAGAATGAAACAATGTAATTGGTCTTATACCCAATAGTATTACAATGCTTTTGTCTTAAAATTCATCAATTTAGCCCTGTATCAATTTAAGTCTGTTGTTAGTTGCGGTGGCTCGTAATGCTCATCATATCAAGTAAGTGAAATTCGAATTAATCAATTGGAGTTTTGATCAAATGGTTTTTCTAAATCAATTGAATCTATTTTGAAAGTTACCTGCTATTCTTCTCAAATTAGACGACTGCAGAGAGGACAAATATTCAAAAAAGTTAAAAAGTCGTTGACGCATTATTCTTTTTTTTCGTAAGTTTTTTTACTTACTGATAATAAAAAAGTGATGGGACGATAATTGTTAAAATCTTGTTTATCTCAATTTTTGGAGTGAGGGAATAATTTTGCCATTTTAAAAAATTATCAGACAAAAGCCTGCTTGCACATATTCATTGAACTTGTTAGCCAGAAACTTGATTATTACAATACAAACATAGCTAAAAAACATCACTAATGCCATCATGACCACTTGAAATTTTGATTTCTATAGATCTTGTTATATTAAACAATTCGTTTTTGTCTGTTCAAAAAACTGCATTTATTTCATCGTTACAGGGGAAATGCCTCTTGTGTAACTTATTTGAGTGGAACTACAATGATGTTTCTGAATCAAATGATGAAAAATGTTCGTTAATGGTTTCCGGAGTTATGTTATTGGCCTCATTTCGGGATGTTAAGTTGAGGATTCTATTGAAAGTTTTTTCATAATAATACTTTTTACTGCATGGAGTGAACAAATTAGCTTGATTTCTTGCATCGGGGGAACGAGTTAACATCTGCTCAATGTTTTTATTCAGCATTTTTTGTTGCAGTTCATCTCTTTTTGATTGCCTCACTTATTTTAAAATTGTCCCAATTCAACCTACCAGATCAATATTTTCTGATGGTTTTTCAGGACAAAATTTATCTTTCTCTCATTGCAACAATCTTTTCGTCAGAATGTTGATCTCCAATATTTTTTGATATTTTAAATTTAAGATTGTATTGGGCATGCAAATGTGTAAACGGTTTCCAACAATTTTAAATTGACGATATTTTTTTTCAGTTTTTCACGCAATCACAAAAATCAACTGCTGCTGTTTCGATAGTTTTGCTTTCATCTGATTTTCTCTGAAAATGAAATCAATAGCGCCACTGATTGAAGCACAAACTCTTTTTGGTTGATCAATTTCACTGTGGGAAACACATGACTCAACAATCTCCAACACAATTTTTCTGTTCTTACAATCAATTTTCAGACTATCTGAATTTAAGTCACCATACACAAGGATAAGTACTTTTCATCAAACTTTTGGAGAAAACATTTAACGTTTGTATCTCAAAAATGATTTTTAAACAATATCATGTAAGTTTTGCCCGTTTATTCCGCTATTTTTAAAATCAAGTTTTCCTCAATTGAGATTAAATGAATCGTCTGACAAGATTTGGAATGGTCGAAGAACCAGTAACATATGACTTCAATGCCTGATTTACCTTTTCTTGCGGTTTTTTACTATGATATTAACAAAATTTTCCATTTTAGACCAATAGGGTGGTTATTGCTTAACAATCTTTTTTGTTACTGTTATGATAGCAGGTTTGTGCCCCCTTAATAAAAAAAAACGCAAGTGCTCCTAAGGAGGGCAAGTTGTAGATCTTAGGAATGCAACTTTTTAGACATTCATAAACTAAATGAATTCTACTAAAAGCAAAAATCAAAGAGAAAAATCACTAAATTTAGTGCCGTTGCTCAAACAAAACATTGTTATTATTTGCCTCTTTTTGAGAATTTATTTCGGCATGTTTTGGCGCAAGAGTTTCCGAAGCACTTCCAGGAGATACTTCCAGGTCTTGTATGATCCAATCCTTGTTGTTGCCAATTGAAGTTTAGGACCATCCAAATTTGAATTCAAAAAAGTTCTTCTTTCAGATTCGGTTTTGGGTTTTTTAAAACGCAGTATTCTTTGACTTACTAATATTTGCAAGAAGTGAACAACTTTTACTCACTGTATAGCCATATTCTTTGACAAAACCTAAATCTGACTTCTGGAAGTTAATTAATCGAATTCAATTGCTCTATTTTTCTCTAACCTGCGCGTCATGTATCGATAAAAGTTCTCTATTAGAACAGGCGTATAATTTTGTGTAATATATTTTTTTTGGTTTTGAAAGCAGAGTTCGGTTACCATAAACTTGGTTTTCATGATCAAAATAAACAAACGTAACATTTATAGTGGGAACAATTGGTTTCGATGATATTGGTATAAAAATTTACATTATGAAAATAGTGAGCTTTTTCAATAAAAACCTTTTTAGTAGCCTTCTTCGTTCAGAAATCAGCCCAGAAAAACAAAGAAGTCTTTATCCCTGGTCAAACATCGAGATGTATTCCTTCATTACCCCCTATAAAAAGTGATGGAATTTGATTCAAAAGTTTACCCAATTCACAACGATAATATACCAATTTTTAGGGGTAAAATTTCGGCACGGGAACGTTTCTTCTATTGGAAAAGTCCAGGAGCCTTTTAAACTACCTTTTCAAAACAAATTAAATATTGTTGATAACAAAATATAACTCAGCAAAGTACTTTTAATCATCTCTGTGAAAAATAATGCATCATTTTATAATAAGACCTCTTCGATTAAATCTGCAAAGTTGGAAAAAAACTGAAAAACTGTTTTCAAAGGCTTCAAAATTTTACTCTTTTCTCTTGTTACGCTTTTATCTCGTTGCAATTCGAGCACCGATAAGTTGCGTTTCAACATGAAAAACTATAACAAGGACTGTTCAACTATAAATTAACGCTTGAATGTTTTAATGCAAAACTAGAACCTTTATGATAACGCGTATATGCAAAAATTGCCTCGCATTTTCAAACCACGAAAAGCCGTTCTGGTTTAATTTTCCCCAAAATTTTGTAATTAAACAGAAGAGAGTATTGAACAGAGAGTATCAAACACGTCATCAGGTTATCAGAATGAGTTTTTTTTCGCATTAATCAACACGCTCCAATTCCGATGTCAAACATAGGATACCATGGCAATGGGGGTGTATAGAAATTGGACAGATATCAGTTCGCAAGACGACCAGAAACAACCACGGCATCTAATTTATCTGATAGTTAAGATAATTAACTATCAGGTAAATTATATGTCGTGGTCGTTTCTGGTCGACTTGCTAACAAATATTTATCCATTTTCTATACATCCCCGTTGCCATGGTATCCTATGTCTGACTTCTGAATTAGGGCGTTTTGTTTGTTGCAAAAAGCTCATTCTGAGAACCCCAAGAATAGGGATAATATTTAGAGTTTGTAATTGGGCAATTTAGGGCAGAACCAAAAAGGGTCTTAAAGTGTAAAGAGTTAGGGATACTTTTTTCTACACGCGAAGTAGACTTAACTAGTTCTCTCTGAGCAACCCACTCAGTAAAACAGAAAAGACAAGTTATAATTATTACGGCGATAATGGTATATAACACTGATAATGTCAATAGAGCATTTATATACATAGTGCAGCTATCTAATAGATTGACTAAAGCCAGCCGTGCTAGCTATATGTAAAAGAGATTAGCGTCTTCTCAGCCTCCGATTGGTAGGAGAGATTACACACTGTATTTCCGTCTGCTACAATTGTTTCCTGAAAATTTTTGTTGTGATATGTGTGCGTTGATGTGAAAGTGCGTCAATTAGAGATTTCGTTCGAAGGCTATCCAAAACCAATCATACACAGTAATTATTAACCATAAGGATAGACAATGTACGTTTGCAGACAATTTTCTAAGCACTCTGGTTAAAAAAACATCCAAAAATAAACAAATTTAAATCAATGCATGTCTGAATTTTGCTACATGAAATTGAAATTGAGTTTTTACGTGAAATAGGTACTAAAAACTCTTGTTCATATTTTGCAGTAACGTCTGCATCAAACAGACATGAGAAATATTCCTCCTGGTAAAAATTATGAAAATGGAAAAATTAGGTCGCCAAGTTTGGTCGATGACAAAGTTTGGAAATTTTTTTAATCAAAAACTTCTTAAAAATTAATTTTAAATCAATAATACAGAAAAAAGTAAAACAGAAATGAAGTCCAATTTTTGAAATCTGGCGCATTATAAACCGAATGTCTCTGCCCCCCCCCGCTTAGTGGGTGTATATTGTTTATATATTTACATAATGATTTACTATGCAATGCTCTGTAATTAGGGGGTGCATAAAGAAATGGGGGGGGGGCAGAAACGGGAAAAAGCTTGGAATTTTAATACCTCCCATTACGTAAACAAACCATCTACGTTCGAAACAGACTCAGAACTGTTCAAACGGAGAAAAAGCACAGTTCGTTTTCTCTGGAAGGAAAAAAAGTTTTACCATTGTTTATCAAAATGAGCGCATCTAAATTTCTTCAAATGTGTATAATACATCTTTTAGAATGTCTTTTAGACAATGGTCAGCTGTGTTCTCGGAGAAATTGTCAAGAACCCCTTGCTAAAAATCAGGCCCCTGAAAGTGTTTTTGCCTGAGTCCAGTGCTCATTTAAAGTCTAGAGCAAAAACACACTTTATCTTTGTAATAACCAATGGTATAATTTTTAGTTTCAGAAAAATTCATTTGATCATGACTGTATTTGAAATAAATCTTTGCATACCAACAAGCACAAATGAAATAATTCTGCAGCTCGTGTATGCAAATAACATGAATGGATGGATAATTTTATGATCTTTTTCAAGCGTACGGTTATTTCAATGATAGCAGATACTTTGTCAGCGGCTTTATCACTACCTAGACAACTATAAACAAAACAAACTAATAGTGGTCTTAAAGTTGTTTTAAAGGTTAAGCTTTGTTTGAAGGGACAAAATACCTCAAAATTTTCGAGCAAATTTTCAGTATTAAAAGCTCTACGCTTTTAGGAAAACAGTTAACTGTTGAAACAACTATTTAAAAAGTTAGTTTCACAAACAATGTTTTCACATGACTTTTATGTATTATGCGCAAGCAATCAGAGTCAGAACAGTTGTATTAACAAACAATGCCAAAGTTGTCAAATTTTGTTTTTCTCTTTGTTTTCTATAAAATGATATGGCAATTGTTCCATTTAAGTTTGAAACTTTTGAAATCAATACGTGATCCAAGTCACAAAATGATAGAAAAATAGTGTCGCAATTATAGATGCAAATTAAACTGAAAAACAAAAATAAACTTTGGCACGATTTTCCGTCACATTAACTTTTTTGTGGTTGTCTACCTGAATAAAATTTTTTCTAATATTTGCATTAGTTAAAACTATATGGTGCCAGGCAACTATTCGATGGCTAATTCGAAGTGAAGTATTAGGAAAAAAATGAGGAAAGCATTTACGAAGAAAGAAGAGAATGATGTCCATTTTCTATTCGTTTGTTCTTGTTCTCATGTAGATCACGTTTTTCCCCATGTAGATGAATAAAAAGTGAGACAATTAAACGGTTGACTTTTCGTCTAGAATTGAATTTAAAATCAGAACAAAAACCAAGTTTAGCAGATTCCCGGAATCGACTTGAAATACAACTCAGGTCAAAATTCCTTTTTTGCATAATGGTTTTACCCTACAAAATGTCATTGTCATGGTAATATACACGCTAATTATAATTTCGTGTATATTTACTGTCTCATTTACTGGGTAGCATAATTTATAAACGCTGAATTCTTTTAAAATGATGATTAATGCACTTGAGTTTGGTTTCACAAACTAAAGTAGACACTGCTCGTCCACGTCACCAACAGAACACATCCGCTTTATCTTAAAAGTTGACAAAATTCACGCAGATGTTAATGTTAATGTGTTGAAAAGTGCAGAAATTATGACAGAGCACCAAAGCAATCTAATTCTTGGAATCTAAAAAGACATAGCATCAACAAAATCCAATTCTTTGATTATAAAAAACCGCGATGTCCCCCAGTAATAGCCATTATAATACAGAAAAAATCAAAACGGAAAAACAATCATTTTTTGAAATCTGGTGCATAATGAAGCGGATATTTTTTGTTGTCCCCCAGCTTATCCGGTGCATATTAATTACATAATGATTTACTATGCAGTTCTCTGTAACTAGGGGTTGCATAACGTATTGAGGGGGACAAACAGGAAAGATCACGGAACTTTAATACGTCTCATTACGTAAAACAGCCATCCAGATTCAAAATAGACTCAAAAGTGTCAAAACAGAAAAAAAAGCAGAGATCGTTTTCCTTGGAAGAAAAAAAGCTCAAGAGCAAAAAAGAACACTTCAAAAATGTATTAACCAAATATATAGATTTTACTTTCAGATTTTTCAATTATTCAGGACTATATTTGAAATCAATCTTTACATTCCATCCATCACAACTGATTTATTTCGGCAGTTCGCGTATGCAAATAACATGAAAGGATGCATATTTTTTTGATTTCTTTCAAGCAAATTGTTATTTCAATGGTATAAGATACTACTCATAATGGAAACATCACAATCATAATCATAACAAACTAATAGTCATCTCAAAATTGTTCTGGTTAAAGTTTGTTTGAAGAAATCAAATAGCTAAAAATTCTCGAACGAAGATTTATTTTTTAGAGCTATACGATTTTTGGAAAACAATTAACTGTCGAAACTAATAATAAAAACAATTTTGCACAAGCAATCACAATCAGAACAGTTGTATTAAAGAGCGATGCCAAAGTTGCCAATATTTGTTTGTATGTCCTTTGGACCATTTTCGTTTGAAGCGTTTGAAAGAAGTACGAGATCCAAATCACAAAATGATAGAAATATAGTCTTGCAATTATACAATTTTGTAATTAAACAGAAGAGAGTATTGAACAGAGAGTATCAAACACGTCATCAGGTTATCAGAATGAGTTTTTTTTCGCAATAATCAACACGCTCCAATTCTGATGTCAAACATAGGATACCATGGCAATGGGGGTGTATAGAAATTGGAAAGATATCAGTTCGCAAGACGACCAGAAACAACAACGACATCTAATTTATCTGATAGTTAAGATAATTAACTATCAGGTAAATTAGATGTCGTGGTCGTCTCTGGTCGACTTGCTAACAATTATCTATCCATTTTCTGTACACCACCGTTGCCATGGTATCCTTTGTCTGACTTCGGAATTAGAGCGTTTTGTTTATTGCAAAAAGCTCATTCTGAGAACCTCAAGAATAGGGATAATATTTAGAGTCTGTCGTTGGGCAATTTAAGGCAGAACCAAAAAGGGTCTTAAAGTGTAAAGAGTTAGGGCTACTTTTTTCTGCGCGCGAAGTAGAGTTAACTAGTTCCCTCTGAGCAACCCACTCAGTAAAACAGAAAAGACAAGTTATAATTATTACGGCGATAATGGTATATAACACTGATAATGTCAATAGAGCATTTATATACATAGTGCAGCTATCTAATAGATTGACTAAATTACACACTGTATTTCCGTCTGCTACAATTGTTTCCTGAAAATTTTTGTTGTGATATGTGTGCGTTGTTGTAAAAGTGCGTCGATTAGAGATTTTGTTCGAAGGCTATCCAAAACCAATCATACACTGTAATCATTAACAATAAGGATAGACAATGTACGTTTGCAGACATATTTCTAAGCGCTCTGTTTAAAAAACATCCGAAAATAAACAAATTTAAATCAATGAATGTCTGCATTTTGCTACATGAATTTGAAATTGAGTTTTTACGTGAAATAGGTACCAAAACCTCTTGTTCATATTCTGCAGTAACGTCTGCATCAAACAGACATGAGAAATATTCCTCCTGGTAAAAATTATGAAAATGGAAAAATTAGGTCGCCAAGTTTGATCGATGATAATGTTTGGAAAAATAATTTTTTTAAATCAAAAAGTTTTAAAATTTATTTTTAAATCAGTAATACAGAAAAAAGTAAAACAGTAATAAAGTCCAATTTTTCAAATCTGGCACATTATAAACCGAATGTCTCTGCCCCCCCCGCTTAGTGGGTGTATATTGTTTATATATTTACATAATGATTTACTATGCAATGCTCTGTAATTAGGGGGTGCATAAAGAAATGGGGGGGGCAGAAACGGGAAAAAGCTTGGAATTTTAATACCTCCCATTACGTAAACAAACCATCTACGTTCGAAACAGACTCAGAACTGTTCAAACGGAGAAAAAGCACAGTTCGTTTTCTCTGGAAGGAAAAAAAGTTTTACCATTGTTTATCAAAATGAGCGCATCTAAATTTCTTCAAATGTGTATAATACATCATTTAGAATGTCTTTTAGACAATGGTCAGCTGTGAAATTTTCAAGAACCCCTTGCTAAAAATCAGGCCCCTGAAAGTGTTTTTGACTGAGTCCAGTGCTCATTTAAAGTCTAGAGCAAAAACACACTTTATCATTGTAATAACCAATGGTATAATGTTTAGTTTCAGAAAATTTCGTTTCTTCATGACTGTATTCGAAATAAATCTTTACATACCAACAAGCACAAATGAAATATTTCTGCAGGTCGTGTATGCAAATAACATGAATGGATGGATAATTTTATGATATTTTTTAAGCAAACGGATATTTCATTGATAGCAGATACTTTGACAGCGGCTTTATCACTACCTAGACAACCATAAACGAAACAAACTAATAGTGATCTTAAAGTTGTTTTGGTTAAGCTTTGTTTGAAGGGACAAAATACCTCAAAACTTTCGAGCAAATTTTCCTTTTATGAAAAGAGTTAACTGTCGAAACAACTATTCAAAAAATTTGTTTCACCTACAATGTTTTCATATGACTTTTATGTATTATGCGCAAGCAATCAGAGTCAGAACAGTTGTATTAACAAACAATGCCAAAGTTGCCAAATTTTGTTTTTCTCTCTGTTTTCTATAAAATGATATGGCATTTGTTCCTTTTGAGTTTTAAACTTCTCCAAACGACAAATTGATAGAAAAATAGTGTCGCAATTATAGATGAAAAATTAAAGCGAAAAACAAAAAAAACTTTGGCACGATTATCCGTCACATTAACTTTTTTTGTGCTTGTCTACCTGTATAATTTTTTTTAATATTTGCATTAGTTAAAACTATATGGTGCCAGGCAACTATTCGATGGCTAATTCGAAGTGAAGTATTAGGACAAAAATGAGCAAAGCATTCACGAAGAAAGAAGAGAATGATGTCCATTTTCTATTCGTTTTTTCTTGTTCTCATGTATATTACGTTTTTCCCCATGTAGATAAATAAAAAGTGAGACAATTAAACGGATGACTTTTTGTCTAGAATTGAATTTAAAATCATAACAAAAACCAAGTTGAGCAGATTCCCGGAATCGACTTGAAATACAACTCAGGTCACAATCCCTTTTTTGCATAATGGCTTTACCCTGCAAAATGTTATTATCATGGTAATATACACGCTAATTATAATTTGTTTTGAAAACAGTCTCATTTACTGGGTAGCATAATTTATAAACGCTGAATTTTTTCTAAATGATGATTAAGGCACTTGAGTTTGGTTTCAAAAACTCAAGTAGACACTGCTCGTCCACGTCACCAACAGAACACATCCGCTTTATCTTAAAAGTTGACAAAATTCACGCAGATTTTCAACTGTTTTTAAGTTGGACGGCTCCAGTGCAGTGCTGTTTGGTCTCGCCCGGGTGCTACTTCTGTAGGTACAGAAGCATAAAAAAAATAAAAGAAAACCGAATTGTTTCAGAAAAGAGTTGAAAATGCGTTAGATAAGTGCTGTAATAACTAGAAATTTTTTTTAAAAAATGCGCTAACAGCCGCTGAGAAAAATTATTTTTCAGCTGATAAATTTTAAATAAATATCCGCTTAATGTGTTGAAAAGTGCAGAAATTATGACAGAGCACCAAAACAATCTATTTCTTGGAATTTAAAAAGACATAGCATCAACAAAATCCAATTCATTGATTATAAAAAACCGCGATGTCCCCCAGTAATAGCCACTATTATACAGAAAAAATCGAAACGGAAAAAAATTCATTTTTTGAAATCTGGTGCATAACGTACTGGGGGGACAAACAGGAAAGATCACGGAACTTTAATACGTCTCATTACGTAAAACAGCCATCCAGATTCAAAACAGACTCAAAAGTGTCAAAACAGAAAAAAAGCAGAGATCGTTTTCCTTGGAAGGAAAAAAGCTCAAGAGCAAAAAAGAACACTTTAAGAATGTATTAACCAAATATATAGATTTTAGTTTCAGATTTTTTTATTAATCAGGACTATATTTGAAATTAATCTTTACATCCCATCCAGCACAACTGATTTATTTCTGCAGTTCGCGTATGCAAATAACATGAATGGATGCATATGTTTTTGATTTCTTTCAAGCAAACTGTTATTTCAATGGTATAAGATACTACTCATAATGGAAACATCGCAATCATAATCATAACAAACTAATAGTAATCTTAAAATTGTTCTGGTTAAGGTTTGTTTGAAGAAATCAAATAGCTAAAAATTCTCGAGCGAAGGTTTATTATTTAGAGCTATACGATTTTTGGAAAACTATTAACTGTCGAAACTAATAATAAAAACAATTTTGCACAAGCAATCAAAATCAGAACAGTTGTATTAAAGAACGATGCCAAAGTTGCCAAATTTTGTTTGTATATCCTTTGCTCCATTTTCGTTTGAAGCGTTTGAAAGAAGTACGTGATCCAAATCACAAAATGACAGAAATATAGTCTTGCAATTATAGAATAAAAATAAAGCAAAAACAAAAAATTTGACACAATTTTCCGTCACACTATCGTTGTTGTGGTTATATATATACTTTTTAATATATTTTTTTCGGTTAAAGATATATGGTGCCATGCAACCACTTGATGGTTAATTCGAGTTAAAGCATTGTTACAAAAATGAGGAAAGCATTCACGAAGAAAGAAGGGATTGTTTTTGATTTTCTATTCTTTTGTTCTTATTATCAAGTATATCACGTTTTTCCCGTTCAAACAAAATGAAAAATCAAGACAATTAAACGGTTGATTTTTCCTCTAGAATTGAAATCGAAGTCATAGCAAAAACCATAATTTAGCAGATTCCAGGAATCGGATTGAAATACAACTCCAGAAGCCATCTTTTTGCATAATGGTTGTACCCTTAAAAATGTTATGGCAATATTTACACTAACTACAATTTGTTTTGAAACAGGTTCATTTGCTAGTTAGCATAATTTACAAACGCTGAATTTTTTCTTCATGATGATTACTGCACTTGAGTTTTGTTTCACAAACTAAAGTAAACACTGCTCTTCCACTCTACCGACAGAACACATCCGCTTTATCTTGAGAGTTGAGAAAAATCCGAAGTTTTTTGGTTGATTTTTAACTGTTTTTAAGTTGGACTGCTCTATTGCAATGCTGTTGGGTCTTGCTTTGGTGCTAATTCTGTATATACAGAAGCAGAAAAAATTCAAAAACATCCAAATTGTTTAAGGAAAGCGTTGAAAATGCGTAAGTTAAGTACTGAAATTGTGTAAGATAAATGCTGAAATAACTAAAAATTTTTTAAGAAATGCGCTGACAGCCGCTAAAAAATATATTTTTCAGCAGATAAATCTTGAATAATTATCCGTTTAATATGCTGAAAAGTGATGAAATTATTTAGGAAAACTGCTGAAAATTCAGCAGGTTGAGCGCATTATTATGTTAATTATTTACATAATTTCATGTGATATATATTTTTTGGGGGTTGTCAGTGCATTTTTTACATTGTTGGGACGAAATCCTCCATCTAGGCACTATACTTTTTTGTT
>NC_134476.1:9044006-9055180 GCF_964194025.1 Convolutriloba macropyga
TTTTTAGCGAAAATCCCGAAAATCCCGATTTAGCGAAAATCCCGAAAAATGTGAATAAAAACATCTGGAATTCGTCAATTTTTCGCAAAACTTTAACTATCGATAACTCCCTGTAAAAAACGAAATTCAAAAAAATATTTTTAATTCTATATTCTACACTGGAGGGGCTTTTTAGTGATACCACTCCCAACTCAGTACGATGATTATATCGATCGGTCAAAATTGACTGAACAAAAAAACCCATTTGAGTATATAGTTCCTCCCCCCTCAAGAGAGTCGGAACAATAAGTACACTTATATAAATATAAGTACTTAGAATACGCAGAACTCAGCAAAAATATGAAAGGAACGAATAATGGCAAAGATAAAACAAAAAAGTAGCAGCAAAACAATTGCATTCTTAATCAATGTAAGCATAAGGACTTAGAAGGAAAAAATGGATTTTCGTTTGTTTTGATAACATTGTGGGCATACCCGTTCCGAACACCAAGTTTAAATCAGTACTGGGCAATTTTAAAGGCAGGTTTCCCATGTAATGCAATTTCCTTGCTTTCTCGCCGGAAATTTGCTTTTTTCTAGGGTCTTTTAACGGTGCAAAGACTGTATATCAACAATCGTGGTATATCGAAGATTCGCTCCCCGTGTTGAACTTCATTTTTGCACCATTGTCTGACCATTGTAAAATCAGACTGAAAGCAAGTCTGACAAGTCGAAAAAGTGATATGAATCAGTCTATGAATAAGTAATGATGAGGAATTGCATTTATACTGGCCCAGTACCGAAACGCACTTGGAGTCATGTAGGGTAAAATTTTAGGCCCCGAAACCCATGACCTCTTTTTACGAGGCCGAGGTCCTGTTAGTTTGGGGCAGGGGTTGATGTCTGCTTTCGGGGGGGGGGGGGGGGGGAGTTGGGAGTGGGAATGTGTTCATAGTGGACAAGAAACCAAATTTTTGTATACTGAACGGCAATAGTAAGTTAGCACTCTTATTTCTCCGACGGCAAAACCAATTTTTGAGGCCATATTGCCAACTTAAACTCACATTTTGAAAACAATTTTTACACCTCTGATCACTTAAACTAGTCCTCTCGCCTAGCTATGAAATTCAATTAAAACTCAACATTCACCTACCGGAATTTCCAGTGTAAAAATGACAAACTTCATCCAAGCTTCGAAGTAAAAAAAAGTTGCGACGAAATCACATTTTAATTACATTTTCTTCTCTCTAATATCTAATGCAAATGTAAACTCAATCATAGTTGAACAAACGCGAATACATATCACATTTTGTGGCAACTTTCTTTTTACTTAGACAATCGGATGAAGTTTGACATTTTTACGTTGGAAATCCCGGTAAGTGAACGTTTAGTTTTATTTGAATTTCATAGTTAGGCGAGTTTAATTTATCAATGGAGTAAAAATTGTTTTCAAAATGTAATTTTATGTTTGAGTAATACTGCCGCAAAAAATGAATTCTCACTTTGTAAAAATAGGGGGCGCTAACTTACTTTTGCCGTTCAGAATATTTCAAGTACTGTTCAAAAGATATTCTCAGTTTGTGTTTTAAAATATGAATCCTGTGCACTCCCCCTTCTCATTAAATGCTCGAACAATTACGTTATTAGGTTCAACGTTAAAAATAGGGTAAACAACATAGACCATAATCCATACAACAATCAAACAAAGAAAAAACTAATACAAAAAGTGAATAGAAATAGTAGAAATTATCCAAAAAAAATTGCCATAAATTCTTAAGGGATAAAAAATCAAACACTCTTTTCGCAAATTTACTGAAAGCTTGCAGACTTTCTGATGGTTCCAATCAAAGGTTTCTACGTCAAATATATCAGTTGACCGAATTTTCCTGACAAAGTACATCCGATCGTTTGGCTTCTAGAAGAGTTCTGTGAAATAAACTTTGGTCATGGGGTCAAAACTTTTTTCTTGCCTCTAGAGCCCAAACCACGAATAATATCCGATGCCAGCTGTCCAGAATTTTCAAGTTTTTGGTTAAACTAATACAGTAAATCTTGTTTGTGCTCAGATTGATTCAACTAGCATTGTTAAAACCGCTTACCATTACCTTTTTAATAACAAAAAATTTCAGGTAAAAACTTTAAATTATCTATGCTAAACCAAACGTTCAATTTTCTCAATTTTTTTGAGGTTCCGTATCTATTTTAAATTTATATCTCGCGACTAGTAAAATAACCGTCTATAGATTGTGTCTTCTTATCTGAAAAGCACTGAAAACTTTTTATACATAACTCATAACTTATTTACATCTGTTCATTAATCAAATCTGAAAACAAAAACACATACGAACAAAATTGGAGTGTGTGTTATTTATTTTTTATTTGTATATCTCATTGTTATATAATGGCTAATCTGAAGCTTTGTAATTCGGTGGCTCGACTTGGCGATTAAGCAGAGAATAAATAATACAAATTTTTAAAAACTCTTATAAACTTGTACAACTGCAATTACTTTTGAATATTACGCTTAGTGTTTGATTTATATTCTTTGAATTTAAAAAGAAATATTTCATTTTTAATCAATTATAAGTGAAATTTTCGTTTTCCGCATAGTATACTTAATGGCTTATTCGCTAAACACTAACAATTTTTTTCCGATAACAGTGTCATTGAGTTATAAATCAACTTTTCGTTTGTTTTTATCTCTAACTGTTGTTTCGTCTGTTGTTTACATTTTGATCGAACCAAATTCTGAACAAATTATGGATTTTATGTTTTATCAAGTGGTTGGTTTAGATCGACTAAGAAATTCTAATATTTTTTCAGCGCTATCATCAAATAAAGAAACTTCTTTAACCAAACAAACATTAAGGCAATGTATGGCGAAAAACTGGTTGCCCAAAAATACAACCCACCCAAATGCTCCTATAAATTTTATGCCCGGGGGCAAAAACCTTTTAATGCCCATTTCGTACGGCGCCAGTTTCTGTAAATCATCAAAGGAAAATTTGAGAGTAATTTTTGCCCTTAGCAGAGCCGCATCGATCAAAAACCGACAAGTTATACGCAATACTTACGCGGCCTTCCATAAATACGGGGAAAATTCCACTTTGGGAAACTGGACTTTGTTTTTCATAGTTGGCAGAACCGAAAACAAAACCGAGAAAAAATGGGTTGAAAACGAAAACCGGCAATTTGGCGATGTGATTATTGCAAATTTAACCGACGACTATTACCAAATTACTTTCAAGACACTGATTGGTCTAAAAGTTGCCTCGTGTTTCTGTCCGAATGCCGATTACGTAATAAAAACAGACGATGATACTTACATCAGAATTAAGCAACTTGATCACGTAATTGTTACGCAACAGCATTTGGTCGACTCAGGTCAAAAGAAGGACGCATATTACGTAACACAAAACACGACACGTAACGGACATCAAAGGTTTTTTACAGGGATTTTTTGCAATTATAATTTAAGAGTTTACAGGGTTGGGCCACATACAGTTAGTAATAAAGATTACCCAAATTCAACTTACCCCTTTTTCTGTTACGGACCGCTTTATTTACTTCGAATGGAAAGTGTTCACGAACTTGCGGTTGATTGCCCACGGCACTGCACAGGTCAAGATGAAGAAAATTACGCCCAAAATATGAACAAATATTGCCTACATAGGTTCGAAGACGTTTTCATAGGGTCATGCGTATCGTTCACACAGCGGAACAAAACAATAAGAGCGATAACTGATAATAGTTTGGGTATTTACATCCGGCAGCCCACACCTGGCTGGGGGTTAATCAAAAGTACTGCGGGAAAGCACATAGCTGTTCATGGAAACAGAGAACCGAACAGAATGCAAGAAACTCACGATTTTTATCGAAATTTGAGTTTGCTCTACTAAATTACCATTTTTTGTCGAAGTCTTTGAAACCTTTTGTACACACATTTTTCATAATCGAAAATCGTCAAAATACAATTTGATTTGAAGCTGTTTACACCATGCTACTGGAATAAATGCGTAGAATTTGCCGGAATATCAAAGTACCAGTTTATTGGTCCAATCAGGTCAACTCCTGGAAAGACTAGTGCATGTGAGACCATTTTGGTATGAGCAAAAAATTTGGCTGCCTAATTGAAAAAAATCTCGAGATGGACCTCTTTGTTAACATTCTAGGCATACTTTTCACAAGTTAAATGCTGGTGTTTTTTTAAAGCCTTCAGGTTTATGATAACACCTCTCGATATTTCAGTTTCTCGCACGAAAATTAAGGCACTTTTTGTTTCCTATGCCATGATACGGCATGAAAGCTCAAAGGTTTTCCAAGAATGAATGAGCCCTAGTGAGCAAAGAATTCAAAATTTTGCAAGAATCTTGCAAGAAATCTTGCAAGATGATACATAGTTCTTCCATCTATCTTGCAAGATTATTGCAAGATTTTGAATTCTTTTTTTAGTTACCTGGTTGGCTGATCAGGGACCACCTCATGATCTGGGATACCTTCCGAATCACTATTGGATTATTTTTGCATCTAATTTTGAGTTACTCGTTTTCGAATTCTGAACTTTGGTTTCCACAAAAAATGAATTTGCTAAGATTTTGTTGATTGCTCACTATTGAACATTTTGCTTTCTGACTAGGCAACGATTGATATATTGTGATTACTAAACCTTAGTGTAAAATAAGAACTGTTCATATAGGATCTTGGCGGCCAAAGTTGCAGCATTCACATTGAATGAGTGTCAGCGGCTTTTTTTTTGGTTCTGTTGGTGTCAAATTGTCGTGTTCTTTTAAGCAAAAAAAAATGTCTTTCTTATTTTTATTAAGAAATCATAACGTTGTGTAACTGCCAATGCGAAAGCATCAATCTTTTTCTTCTTTAGTCTGCCACCTCTCTGCGCTGATCTTATAAAATATGAGACAAATTAGCGGATTTTTGACAACTTCCCCGAGCCATTTTCTTTCGCTCGTATTCACTCTTTGCGGAACAAACAAATAAACAAACAAGAAGGCTCGGTAATGTGCGTTCGAACGTAATGTTCCGACCCCGCTCATCTATATTTTTCTTTGAGTTGTCTACCAAATGAGGAAGAGATAAAGAGAATATTGAACTATATCGTTCAATAAACCACTAAATGAACAGAAAAATCAAATAATTACAAATAATAATTACGACCAAAACTCGTTGTTCATTTTTTAAAACGAAGAAAAAGAGCAAATCAAAATAGCATCAGATGAAAACTGTACTACAAAAAAACAAACCTTCACTTCATTAAAAAAATATGGGACTTTTTCCTCATTGCGACTTGATAACAACTCGACAAGAAAAGAGCAGTTTAAAAAAAAACGTTGCTTTTTTGGAAAAAAATTAATATCCAACTGAATAAAAATTTAAAGCATCAATTGACACCACTCAGAAGTTATAACTCTATAAAAAAGGACTGAGACTTTTCGTTATCCAGGCTATGTCTTACGACTACAAAAAGAACGACGAATAAATGTAAAAATAAAAAAACGTTTGCACGAAAACCTTGTCCCAGCCAATTAAACTTGAAGCTGTTTTCTAGGAACATATATATTTTGTAATTGCATTTTCCATCAAAGTGCAACATCAGAACTACCGAATATTGTGACACTGTGAAAAGAAAAGAAAAATCTAAAAGAAAGGGCAGATATGCAAGAATCACGAATATTATTTGAAAACTCGTAGTACCAAGAACAAAGACCGTTTGCAGTAAACAAAACAGTTAAGAAGATCAAAATGTAGTTCACTGGATAATGGACTGGTCTTGCTTAGAGGTAAACTAAGCAAAAATCTATTGGAAATATGATTGGCAAAGCTCAAAGATCCCCTGTTTTTTTTTAATTAAAAACTTTCAAAATTCAAAACAAACGTAAGTTTTCAAACAAAAGAAAAGATTGTTTATCTTCCAAAGACATAGAAAATTAATTCCGTTTGTTTTTATTGAGACTAGGTCATAGGACTACAAAATAACAAAAAATAAAAACAGACTTAAAAAAATTAACAAACAAACAAACAATTTTACGAAACAACAGTGTACATGCCATCAAATTTAATGGATATTAACCGCGAGATGATTAAATCTACTCCTGCGTCTCCATTGAAATTTTGTTGAAAAAATGTCTAAAAATGACCACAAAAGAACCACAAATATTGAAAAGTATCTAAAGTTCACAAAAATTGTCTGAAAAATATTAAATGAGTCCTAAAGATATCAGTCAAAACGTTTATCGATCAGAGAAAATATTGTTTGATTCAACCAAAAATAAACGAGATCTCTCAATAATGAAAGTAAGTTAAAAATGACACAAAACTTTATAACACGAAGGATTGAAGAAAACCAGAACAAAAATAGAAAAGTTGAAGAACTTTTATTTTTTTCAGTTGTTCAATTTTTGAAGAAAATTTTCTTAAAGTCAACCAAAACCACTAGTTTTATACACATATTATTTATTGAGATCACTTTTATATCCATAGTTGGCCATTGAGACCTCTTCTTGCCCATTATATGGCATAAGACAACAAAAAATACAGGAAAAAATTTGAAAAATTTATCCAATTCTGCAACAGATCGGTGTCACAGCCCCTAATGTCATAAAATTTAAAAACAAAATAATTGTGTTGCAATGCCGATTTTAAGCGTTTTTTTTAATTAGATTGATTGGCTATATGACAGTTAACCACAGAAACAACAAAAGAGCAGCAAAATAGGGCAATTCTGCACAAAAATCACACTCGTAGTACCGGAACTAAGAAACCGTTATCTAAGAAAAAGAGCTAATTTGATTAGTTTGTGTTGTATACGAAAAAAGTTTGACCTGAATTTTTTAAGAGTAAGCTTGAAACATACAGAAAATCATTGACAGTTTCTTAAACAATTATATTCAATATCATAAGAGATATTAAATAACACCCGAAAGCACTGTATATTTTCACTTACACCACCTGAAGAAGCCATTTTGATCTTTGAACTGCTATGTAAAATTCAGACGGCAAACAGAAGAACAAATGAAGGCAAAACACAAGAAGTGTGTCAAAATTTATAAAAACTCTTTGTAAAAGCCGTAGAAACCATTAAGTTTTCTCTCAAAACAAACTATATCTACTTCTGGCCTCATTTTCACGTAATTTTTATAAATTGAGTCATGAAGTGAAAATTTTGTCAATACAATAAAGGCAATATGTTTTGAAAAATACAAGCAGCGCCCATAAAAAAATTTTAAAAAATCTGGTTGTAAGAATCCATGATGAGATCAAACATATCCCCTATTTTGCCTTGCGTCCAAAAAATCATCCAAGTGTTCCAAATATTTCCATTTTAGACCATTCGTTGAGTTAAATATTTCAATTCCAAAGGAATAATGATGCAGTTTGTACAATTATATAGCTAAATTTGTAAAAACAAAAAGGGCAATTTTTTATTTCTAGAAGAGTTTTATAGGTCTCCGAAAGTCAAATAGCTCTCATTTGGATTTGGAGTTGACAGAGATAATTTTAGCGGCTTTTAGGACCCTACTTTTGGCAAACTTACACGAATTGGACTAGAAAAAGCAAAATTTGTGCCAATTTTGATTAAAAAAAATTCGAATTAAAACTTTAATCAAACAAGTCAGCAACGCGCAACGCTCTTTTATCTTTAATAAAACCACTCACATTCGATCAATTAACATTTCAACATATTGTTAAAATATCATCAAAATTGAGCCAAATTTTAAGCAAAAATACAGAAAATGTGACTGAAACATGTCGAATATTCACTTAACTTTAAACCTCGATAAACTCCCTGTAAAAACTGAAGTTCGAAAAACAATTTAAATTTATATTCCAGGATGTATGCGCTTTTTAATTATAACACTAACAACCCTCTATGATGAATTTGTAGATCGGCTTAAGTTGACTGAACAAAAAACCCATTTGAATATATAGTTTCCCCCTCCCCATTAAGGTGGGGATCGGAACAATAAACACGAAAATTTTTGGTACTTTTGCTGTAAAAGGATTGAAATTTTTGAAGGGTTTGAAAGGCTTGAAAGAATTGCTATCAAAAAGATGAAAATGTTTGCGTGACATTTTGATCACACTTCTATTTTAGATTCTTATATTTTAACTAATATTTTATAAACTACATATATTTTTAAAGGGATTTCTGACGGTTGGTTTGAAATGACGTTTTGCCACTCTTTCTGCCACAGTTTTTAAACAATATGGTATCAGAAAAAAACGGCATAAAGAACTTTTTATGCGAAAAACCAGTAATAGCTTTTATTCATGCCTAGAAATATAACTGGTGCCTGTTCAGAAATTCGCTAATTTCACCGCAAACATGCATTTTTTGACGGATTGAGCATTAGTTTGGTTCTATTACTAAGTTTAACAGCATTTTGTCTTCTTGAGACAAGACCTAATTCTGTATAGAACTTTTACATTTGTGCATCATTCATTGCAGTTAGTTTTCTTTTTTTCTTAGCGTGCGATCAACAAACTTTACTGTACCTATATTGGCCAGATTCGTATTTCAGAAAAATGATTCAACATAATGAAGACTAGAAAATTACATTTTGTGTCTTTTTGGTTCGTGTTGAAACGAACTGTACAACTGATGTGAATTTCGATTGTTTTGAACGGTTAGGGAAAATAACACCCACAGAAACAAACCCCCCACTTAATTTCAGATAAGAAAAAACCCTCTGTTTGACACATTCCACGATTTTACACATTCCACGCTAGTATGACATTTCAGCCACCTTTTTAAAGGATTTTTTTTTCGCAAAAACCTGATATTTCTTTTTGTACCTGATATTTTCTCTTAAATTCAATATCTCAATTTTGCTATAATCTCCTAAGCCTCGTGAAAGGTACTGTCTTTCTCTTTAAAATAATTGATAAGCATTTGCAATTTATGCAGTAAATAATACATACATATGCTTCATATCTTCTTCCTGGCAAAAGAAACGGAACCAAAAAATCACCGAACTTATATTTCCAGCGAAAGATTATTTATTATATTTCAAAAATGGAAAGAGTTAAACCGAATAATATGAAAAAAAGACACATATTTGGGTCTGAGAACATTTCAGCCATGATCCGGCAACTTTTATAAATGAAACGATAAGTTAAGTTCTGAATCGTTGCATATCAATAGTAACTTAGGTGTCTGAGCATCATATCTTCTCTGCGATTTTAGTGAGGTCAGCAAGTTCAAACAGACTAAATTATTTATGCTAAGTTTTGAGAAAGTATTTTTCTTCGATGTCCGTCAAGAGCCAACGATAAACATTAATTTTTAATCCGCAGAAAGACGGTTTTCTTTGATGACCTTAAACTACAGGTTGGCCAAACCAGACGAAAAATACCAAAGCTCAATAATTCAATGTTTGTTTTTAAAAACAAGTGCTTTGAGAGTCGGAAAGACCTCAAGCTTTTGACTTAAAAACGAGATATATTTCCTGAAGCCCCTTAGCAACGCAATTGGACAAAAAAATTGTAAAATTGTGAACATTTTAAAAAAAATAGCGCCTAATTACAATCCAAATTGTTTTTGGACTGTGAGCATCGAAGATTAGACCAAAAGCAGCCTTGCTACTGCTGTTCGTCTATTAGGAACACTTAATGTTTCCAGATAATATTGACATGGGAAATTTGACAAAAAATTAATGTATCTATTTTTTGAAATTAATAAAAAAAAATTAAGCAGCTTTTGGGTGTGCTAAAATTTAATAAATTGGAAATAAAGAGGCTTATTTTGTTCCATTTTTGTTAAAAAAGGCTGAATTTTGGAATATTTAGCATTTTTTTTGTCAAAAAACTGAATTAGACATTTCAATAACATTCTATCATTAGAGGTAAAATCAACAACACTATCCTTAACCATTTCAACTTATTTCTGCGCAAAAGAGACCAAAAATTGCATGAAAAATACAAGTTTTCACAAAAAAATCAGACAAAAAAAATCAGACAAAAAGAAATTCGACAAATTTTCACGAAACTTTAAACCTCGATAAATCCGTGGAAAAAAACTTTTTAATTATGTATTCTACGTTGCACCGGCTTTCAAATAATACCACTAACAACCCGGTACGATGAATATCTTGATTGGCCAAAATTAATTGAACGAAAGAACCCATTTCAGTATATAGTTCCATCCACCGCAAAAGTGGGTCGGAGCAATTATAATTTAGTTTTTGTTTCGAGTTATTTGGTTGTTAAAATTGATGTTTAGTTGGTTGTCTAAAAAATAGTATTGTGAAAACGATGTTGCAGAATATGTCTGACTAGTAAAACAAAATCAACAAATAATAAAGACATATAATCAAAATAGACACTATATAATGAAAAACTAAGAGGACTCGATCCGCATTGACAAAGTTGGAATCCATTTTTTCCGATGTTTTGTGGTTTTGTAAATCAAAAATGTCGAAGCCGATTTCCGTATTTCGGGTACACTTTTGATCTATTTGCGTTCGCTCACATTTAGCGCATTGTTGAGGATTCGCAGTTGTGTTGATTCGAGGTATTGAAACGGGGTTTTGAGTGGATTTTTGGCCCACACAAGGGTTTTGATGTGATGCAATGTTCGCCTGTTTTGATGTCAGTTGTCGGTTGACCACTGAAAAATCAAACTAATCAATTAACGCGATAGATTTCCTAAGCAAGATTTAATTGCTTTTAATAAAATTTTTGCTCAAACTTTCAAGGAAATTGGTTTTATTCCGAGGCCTATCGAGACCAAAGATTTTGTTATGTTAAGTACTTCTAAAAATTTATTTGTATGTTAGCTTTGAAGTTATTTAGTCTAGAAGGATAAAAAGCACTCGTCAATATGTCACTCAAAAATTCAAATCAAAAATATGATTTTATTTTAAGTTTGAGAAACAGAGTTTGAAGAGAAGAATCAAATTTTGGCTGAATAATTACTAACGCTAGATTATGGTTAGGTTTCCATTTGTTTCCAAAAAAATAACAGCTTTTAACGAAACTGATATGCTGGCGATGAGAAAAACTATGGTGATGAGAGAGAGATAGAGATACAGAGAGAGAGAGAGAGAGAGAGAGAGAGAGAGAGAGAGAGAGAGAGAGAGAAAGAGAAAGAGAGAGAGAGAGAGAGAGAGAGAGAGAGAAGAGAGAAAGAGAGAGAGAGAGAGAGAGAGACAGCGAGAGAGAGAGAGAGAGAGAGAAAG